>NC_080090.1:88443685-88763044 GCF_950005125.1 Chionomys nivalis
AAAGACAACTTGCTACTGTGGCTTTTTGATTCCTTCGGTTCTAGTGTCATATGGAGGACATTATTGATGAAATGTTGGAAAGCCAATAATGGTCACTGTTGCATGGAGGGCTGCTTGTTGGTTGCCGGCCACCTGGCTAGCTTAGACCGGAAATAACCACACAGAAACTGTATTAATTAAATCACTGCTTGGCATATTAGCTCTGGCTTCTTATTGGCTAACTCTTACATCTTAATTTAACTCATCTCCATTAATCTGTATATTGCCACATGGCAGTGACTCTGGCAGTGGCTCCATGGCGTCCCTCTCTCCACCTTCCTTCTCCCAGCATTCAGTTCAGTTTTCCCTGCCTACCTAAGTTCTGCCCTATAAATAGGCCAAGGCAGCTTCTTTAGTCATTAACCAATAAAAGCAACACATAGACAAAAGGCCTTCCCATACCAGGTGACTGCCCTTGGTGAATGGGAGTCCACATTGTTGGTGCCTGCATGAGTTCTACTCAACCACCATGGAAACTGTTCTTCCCACCCCCTGTTTCTACTCATTTGATTTCATCAGTGGATAAAAAGACAGTGACAGGAATGTCCAGCTTTAACTGGTAGATATCTACTCTGTCCTTTAATGCCTCTTCTATAGGGGATGTATTGCTATTAACACACACAAAACCTTCAACCTTCCTGCCCACTTCTGTGTTTCTACTTACCTACTTCGTTTACTTCGTTGCTAGGTCTCTTGTGCCCAGTGTTCCAGTCTTTCTCCTTATAGTTATCTGACCCTTCATTCTGTCTCAATAATCCCAATCTAGTCTGTTCTCAGGCCTCTTTTTTCAGGTGTGCCACCTATAGCTTGTCTTATTAGGAAGGTTCCCCTTTACTATTGTCTTCTGAGATGACCCTGAATGGGTTTAATGTAACCTCCATTCATTTTGACTTGTACACACATAACAAAATGCCCATCTATGAGAGATGCTGGGACTTTTTCTAGCCCCGATGGTGAGTTAGAGTGCATGATCCTATAGCCAGAAGTGTGAGCTAAGGCACCCATATAGCAGCAGGGACTGAACTTTCTGGGGTGCGTTTTCAGAAGTGTTTGATCCCGGATGTTTCATTTCTATTTTATAATGGATTCTTATACTTGTCTGGCTTTATAACTCTGTACATTTGATCTCACTCATGACAAATGGCTATTTGGTCATCTGATCCAAGGTCAGGAGCTTTGTTTAAGGACTAAGTAAAATGGAAAAATGCCAGGGTTTGTGTTTCAATCAGCATGGAATTCTCATCTACAGTGTACATCCTTCCTTTAGGATCTCAGTAGTCTGTGATGTAACTGTCCCACCAGCATTTGAAGATCTCCCTAGGATAGCCAGCTTCAACACACAAAATCCAATCCTATAGACTAGCATCAGCATGACTTCACTACAGACTCATCCAGATCTTCTAAACATTTCTCTCCAAACAGGGGCACCACTCAAACCTGGCAGTCTCCTTTGTCACCTAGAATAGGGGGTAGGGCAATATTCCCAAGTATTGAACATGCTGCCTCTAGATTCTGGAAAGAACTACTTGGTGAGCCTGGTGGTGGTAGCTCATGCCTTTAATCCCAGCACTTGGGAGGCAGAGACAGGTGGATCTCTGTGAGTTCGAGGCCAACATGGTCTACAAGAGCTAGTTCCAGGACAGGCTCCTAAGCTGCAGAGAAATCCTGTCCCGAAAAACTAAAAATAAATAAATAAATAAATAAAATAAAATAAAAAAGAACTTCTTGGTGCTCAGACTCTTTCTTATAGGAGGATGAGCAAGTGACAATCATGTGACCTTGACTTCAGTGGATGTCCTAACAGCTACTGAACCTTGAAAGTAAAAAACTTGTAAGTGTGGCAAGTCTTGGACTATTCATATTCTGTGCATTGAGTATCATCATGGTAACAACTTCATGCTCATCACTAGAACTGACATGATGCCATTAATATATTGGATCAATGTAATGTGCTATGGATTGTCAAGATATCTTTTGGCTCTACTGCAGTGATTCTCAACCTTCCTAATGCTGTGACCCTTAATATAGTTCCTCATGCTGCGGTGACCCCCAACCATACAACTATTTCTGTTGCTGCTTCCTAGCTGTAATTTTCTACTGCTATGAGTCATAATGTAAATGTCTGGTATGTATGTGGTTTTAGGTGAACTCTGTGGAGAGAAGAGCTGCCCTACTAGAACAAACAGGAGAATAATCATAACCCGAGACCCAAGCTGAAAATGTGTGCTTTTGTCTTTCCCAAGTACGCAAATGCTGTTCATAACCTCTTTTCTGATAAGGATGGGAAAGACAGAACTTTGCTAAATCAGTGATTTTATGTGCTCAGAGCTGAATTAATCTTTTATAGTAAATGTATCACGTGTGGTAAAAGGCTGTGACAGGGTTCAGCTGTCGTTCTTCAGAGAAGACTGAGGTCTCCAAAATCCTAACTTTAGACTCAGGAAGCTGGAGAATTTAATAGAAATATGAGGAGAATGACCATTTCAACATATTTACCTTAAGAGTGTTGCACCAGGGGCTGGAGAGATGGCTCAGAGGTTAAGAGCATTGCCTGCTCTTCCAAAGGTCCTGAGTTCAATTCCCAGCAACCACATGTAATGAGGTCTGGTGCCCTCTTCTGGCCTTCAGGCATACACGCAGACAGAATATTGTATACATAATAAATAAATAAATATTTTTTTTTTTTAAAAAAAGAGTGTTGCACCAGGTGGTGGTGGCTCACGCCTTTTAATCCCAGCACTTGGGAGGCAGAGGCAGGTGAATCTTTGTTAAGTTTGAAAACAGCCTGACCTACAGAATGAGTTCCAGAAGAGTCAGGACTAGTACTGTTACACAGAGAAACCCTGTCGCCTTAGTCACTCTTCTATTGCTGTGAAGAGACACCACGACCAAGGCAACTCCCATAAAAGAAAACAGCCAATGAGGGCTTGCTTATAGTTTTAGAGGCTTAGTCCATTGCTTTGGACTTGTGTAAAGGTGATAGATCATGGCTGGAGTGTAAGTTGGAGCAAAACTATTTGCCCAATCATGAAGCAGAGGGAAGAAATAGACGAGAGGACTGGAGTTACACAGTCTCCATAAAGAGAAAGCTCCTAGTGACCTAAGATCCTCCCATGATGCAGGGCCCTTGTAAAGTTCCCAACACCTTCCAATAGTGCCATCTGGGAGCTCAGCCTTTAACTTATAGGTCACTCGAGGAAATTCATCATCCAAATTATATCAGCGGGTAGCTGAGACTTCCAGGTTCCTGAACCTGAGCCTTCCAGGAAGGTTATTCAAGAGTATGACTTTGGGCCAGGGATCTTAGAGGCAGGGAAAAGGGAGGATAGAATGGAGCATCCAGGACGCACAAATCCTGGAAAGTGCTATTTGACACATTTTGCAAGCTCATCTTTTCTCTTGTGTTTTATCATGAAGATTGCAATGTTCCTCCAAACATCGCCCATGGACATTATACAAAATCTACTGAATACTTGCCACCATTCCGTCCTAAGGCTACATATGAATGTGATAAAGGATACAGACTGGTTGGAGAGGCAGACATCTACTGTCGGTATTCACAATGGACACCAGCAGCTCCACAGTGTAAAGGTAACTTCCTCCTCCTTCCTACCTCACAACCGCATGGGTACAATTATTGTCAGGAATGAGAGCAAAGTTATTCCCTGACAGATGAAATATAAAACATTTGATTATTTATTCCTTGTAACTATATGATTTTCTTTCTTTCATTCTCTCTTTCTTTCTTTCTTTCTTTCTTTCTTTCTTTCTTTCTTTCTTTCTTTCTTTCGTTCTCTCTTTCTTTCTTCTTTCTCTCTTTCTCTCTTTCTCTCTTTCTCTCTTTCTCTCTTTCTCTCTTTCTCTCTTTCTTTCTTTCTTGTTTCAATACACACCAACCTGTTTTCCCCTCCCCATCCTTCCCATGCCCCCATCCTACCTCCCCTCTCTGCCACCCATTCTTCTTCTGTTTTCCTTTCTGAAAAGAGCAGACCTCTCAGGAATGTCCACCGAACTTGGCATAACAAGATTGGATAAGAGTAGGCATAAACCCTCATATCAAGATTGGGCGAGGCAACTCAGTAAGAGGAAAAAGGTCTCAAGAACAGACAAGAGACAGAGATACCTCCATTCCCACTGTTAGCGGCCCCACAAAGATATCAAGCTAAAAATGATAACATATGTGCAGAGGACCTAGTGCAGGCCTATTCAGGTTCCCTGATTGCTTCTTCAGTCTCTGTGAGCACCTATGAGTTCTGCTTAGTAGATTCTGTGGGCCATGTTTTCCTGGTATACTTTACCCCTCTGGCTCCTACATTTATTTCTCCCCCTCTTCCATAGAGTTCCTGGAGTTACAAGGGGACAAACGCAATGAAGATTTTCAATTTGGGCTCTCTCTTCACCCAATGTTTGGCTATGGGTCTCTGCATCTGCCCCTACCAGTTACCAGCAAGAACCTTTTTGATGACTATTGGGTCAGGCACCAATCTATGCGCATATAAGGATAGTTTAGGAATCATTTTATTGATTATTCGTTTCCTATCATATGTCTCTGGACAAGCTAGTCTCCATTTCCTGGTCATCTAGGCAGTGTTGGGCATAAGCTCCTTCTTGTGGTGTGGAACTCAAGTTAGACCAGTCATTGGTTGGCCATCACCACGAGTTCTGTGCCCACATTGTCCCAGTACAACTTGCAGGCAGGATAGAGTATAAGTTGAAGTATGGGTTGGGTAAACGCAAGTTTCTGTCCTGCCTGGTCCTTCAAGCGTTCAGTCTCAAAGAGGCACCATTTATAAACAAAGACTTGTATAAATGTATGACTTCATTTCTTGGCTGCCAGACTAGAAGAATCATACCAAAACTATATTTTTCTGTTTGGCTGATGACTCAGGCATATTTCTAGCTAGCTCTTACATCTTAAACTAACCCATTTCTATTAGTCTATGTATTGCCACATGACTGTGGCATTACCTCAATTTTCTACATGTCTTAATTTTTTTGGCGGCTGGCTAATATCTGCATGACTCTGCCTACTCTCTCCCTATATCTCTGTTCAGATTTCCTGCCTGGCTTTTACTCTGCTAAGCCATTGGCCAAAACAGCTTTATTCATCAACCAATAAAAGCAACACATATATAGAAGGACATCCCACATCAGGTTAGTGTCCCCATCCCACCTCTGGAAGCCTTGCCTGATTACAGAGGATGGCTGGTTCAGGCTCTGACTCCTCCATTATGAGGAGTCCTCATTAAGCTTACCCCCAAAGAATCCTGAGTTTCTACTGGTCTAGGTTTCCACATTACCTGCTCCCCATTATGTAAATGTGTCATATTTTGTTTATCCATTTTTCTGTTGAGGGACATATAGGTTGTTTCCAGTTTCTGGCTATTATGAATAAAGTTTCCATGACCATAATTGAGCAAGTATTTTTTTTTTTTTTTTTTTTTTTTTTTTGGAGACAGGGTTTCTCCGTAGCTTTTTTTGGTTCCTGTCCTGGAACTAGCTCTTGTAGACCAGGCTGGCCTCGAACTCACAGAGATCTGCCTGCCTCTGCCTCCCGAGCGCTGGGATTAAAGGTGTGCGCCACCACTGCCCGGCTTGAGCAAGTATCTTTGTGGTAGGATGGATCAGCCTCTGGGTATATGCCTAAGAGTGATATAACTGCGTCTTGAGGGTAGATTGATTAGCAGTTTTCTGAGGAACTACCATAATGATTTCTATAGTGAGAGTATAAATTTTGACTCCCACCAGCAATGGAGGAGTGTTCCCCTGGCTTCACATCCTCACCTGCATGAGCTGTAAGTTGTATTATTGATCCTAGCTACTCTGACAGGTATAAGATAGAATCTTAAAGTAGTTTTGATTTGCATTTCTCTTATGGCTAAGGATGTTGAACATTTCTTTCAATGTTTCCTCAGTCACTTGAGATTCTTCTGTTCAGAATTGTCTGTTTAAGCCACATTGGAAGACCAGCAGCCAGCAGGGCTGATGGCTTCCTCAAAGTTGTATTAAAAAATAAAAGGATTCTCTGGATTCTTGTTTAGTGCCGAAACTCATTTTTAATTGGATTATTAGGTTTGCCAATGTGTAGTTTCTTGAGTTCTTTATACCTTTTAGATAATAGTCCCCTCTCAGATGTGGGGTTGGTAAAAATCTTTTCCCATTCTGTAGTCTGCTGTTTTGTCCTATTTACAGTGTCCTTTGCCTTACAGAAGCTTTTCAGTGTAATGAGCTTCCATTCCTAGATTGTTGTTCTAGGAAGTTGTCTCCTATGCCGGTGTGTACAAGGATATTCCCTTCTGTCAGGTTCAGTGCATTTTGTTTTACGTTAAGGTCTGTTTCCTCTCTGGTAGGTGTGGTCTGTGGTCTCTGGAGTTGGGGTCTGAACTTCAGGAAGCAAATGTGGTCTCTGGTAGAGCAGGGAGCCTTGGCTCCAGTTGGAGGCTGTGGCAAGGAGGCTAGGAGGGTGCTGGACTGGGGATAGTGTGGGGGATGCTGAGATAGTGGGGAGCTGGGAGGAGGGCAGCTTACCTAGACTTCTTGCAGTGGGCGTGGTCTCTGGCAGAGCCGATTTTGTTTATTTTAAATAACTAATATAAACAGATGCTATTCCACACAAACCATAAAGAAACACACTTCCCTCACCAAGGTCAGCTGGCCTGGGTCTGAAAAAGCATGGGATAAAACCGGACTCGCTGAACATAACGGACAATGAGGACAACTGAGAACTCAAGAACAATGGCACTGGGTTTTTGATCCTACTGCATGTACTGGCTTTGTGGGAGCCTAGGCAGTTTGGATGCTCACCTTACTAGACGGGGATGGAGGTGGGTGGTCCTTGAATTTCCCACAGGGCAGGGAACCCTGATTGCTCTTAGGGCTGATGAGGGAGGGGGACTTGATTGGGGAAGGGGGAGGAAAATGGGAGGTGGTGGTGCGGAGGAGGCAGAAATCTTTAATAAATAAATAAATTAAAGATAATAATAATAACAAAAAGAAACACACTTCCTTCTACTTCCTCCTCACAGTCACACCCATAAATCTTCCTGAGGCAGTTCACAGTCTCAGTTTCTTATATATATTTTAAGAAATATTATAGAAGCAAAACATTTTATAATTACACCTGTGAGCCTGTAAAAAAAATTCAACAAAACTTGTTCTGGCATGAGTACAGTCTCTGTTGGGCTAATTTCAAACATTAGGGTGACAGGTTTTGCCATCAGAACTTCTACCAATGTATCACCCACCATGATGTAGATGTGGTGTGTTGAGAAAACACAGCGCCAGTTAGGGAGCAAGAGGAGTCAGGACTAAGTCTTATTATTAATATTAAGTTCCTGTAATATTAGTATAATTATAGTCACGGCAATGCATAATTTATTTGACATAACTGTCCCCACTGCTCACAGAAGAATATCAAAACTTCATGATGAGAGTCTAACAGAACTATTTACAGTAAGAGTTAATGCGTCAAGAGAGGATCTGGGATCATAGACACTTTTATAACTATCCTGTCATGTTATTTACAATTATAGCCATGGAAAAACTTCCTACCTTCTCCGTATCTGAGTTTTCTTCTTCATAAAACAGGAAAATAATAGACTCACGTAGCAGGAGAGTCATGAGACTTAAGTCAAAGTCATACTGTATACATAGACTGTTATGCTCAACAAGAAAAATGCTCATCAATATTTGGCTAATAAAACGAACGGAATGTGGAATAAGTTCCATGCAAGTTCAGCTCATGCTCTTTACTGCAGAGTATTATGTCTTTCCTCTCAGATCACAGTTATCTAAAACATGCTTTCCTTATAGCTGTATGCCAGAAACCAGAGATAAAAAATGGAATGCTGTCTGCCAATAAAGACCAGTATGTTGAATCTGAAAGTGCCACCATCCAGTGTTACTCTGGCTTTGCCTTGCTTGGGTCCCAAAATATCACTTGTTTAGAGAATGGAACCTGGTACCCAGAGATGCCCAAATGTGAGCAGGTAAGTGACACAAATCAAGAAGTCCTGTGCCATCAAACACTAAAATGGTGTTCCCAGCCAACAATGCTGACCTATGACCTGTTGTGAATCATTCCTAAGTCATTCAGAGAATCTGTTTTTTCCTCGAAGACTTTTGATAAGCCGGCACAGCACCTTTTCCTACTTTCATTTGAGGATGTGAGATACCGAATCCCGTAAAAGTGAAGTTCCATAGATCTAGGAGTACCGCCTCCTGTTTTTCTAGACCATGTAAAGTCATGCTGCTCTCTTTCTTGATGCTCATCTGAAGCCACTCACTGCTACCCCAAACCCACATCTCTTTCAGGAGAAAGACTGCGAGCATGTGTTCGCAGGCAAGAAGCTGATGCGATGTTTGTCAAATCCAAATGATGTGAAAATGGCCCTGGAGGTTTACAAGCTGTCTCGGGAGATTGAACTGTTAGAGCTACAGATAACCAAGGCAAAACAAGCCGTCCTGGAGGGATGATGTCGGCTTCCTCAGGATAGAGGAAGAAGTACCTCACTGTCTTTCTGACTTCACTGTCGCAACAGACTGCTTGCAAGTGGCACCTTTTGTCACTTTGGCACCAATGCTCGTGATAATAAATATCTGTTAGACTAATTCATTCAAACATGATGTTTTAAGTTTATGAAATAATTAATGATCTCGTGACCCATAAATCTGCTATTCTAAATATAACAGGCACATTCTTTTTCAATTAAAAAATCAATGTTGCTCTTGTATTCATTTGCTATTATGTAAAATCAATACTTTTATTTAAAATATGTGCTATAAATTTCATTTCAGTGTGCTCACACTGTTGGGTCCCTGGATTGCCTCTCTCTCAGCCTCACATGTGCACATCATCCAGGTCCTTGGAGTTCAGGGTAACTGTCAGCACGCCCCATTCCCCACCCCCAACCAGCCCAGTCCAGGCTACCCACTGAAGGCCTCCTCCGAACCAAACCGGAAGAGTGCCTCTTTCATTCGGGCCTCGCGTCAGTCTTTAACCTCGCTGAAGGGGACTCACCTAGTCTCTCTCACCTTACTCCACCCCGGAGAAGAAAGTTCAAGGAACTGACGACTGTGAAGACCACATCAGCCACCTTCATCTTCTCCAGTCTTCCATCTGCTTTGATCACCATTTTCCTTGCTATTGAACGAACATGGCTGGAGCCACTTCCCAAACACCGGAGGAGAAGCCCTGTGTCACCATCGTTTGTATCGGAGCTCTCTGGGGCATCACAGATTTCCGGGCACCAGCGCTTGCTCCCCCTAAGTCTTCCTCATTCTTGTCCCAGCATCACCTGTTGTCTCTTCCCAATGGAACTCTGCCTCTTTTCGTTGACTTTCTCCAAACATCCTGCAAGGAGGCCATGATATATAGCACATTTTCACTGGGCCTTAGATGAGTCAGATGTGCCTGAGCTGCTGGAAAACTCCTGTCTGCCGTCATAAAAGCCATTGCCCGATACTAAGAGGCGACTTGGAATGTCTTTCTTGGATGACCATTTCTGGTTTTCCTCAGATACAAGCATACGTGACAGCTGACTTACTTAGGTGGTTCTGGTAAGCGCTGGGAGGGGATGGTTATGCAGGAAAAGAAAGAGAACCAAAGAGGGACCGTTAGTGAGGGTGCTGTTGCTGTGGCTCCCAGGGACCCAATCAGGCTGACATCTCTCTGAGGATCTGTGGACCTTGACTCTGAGCTAACCTCCTCCTGGTGAGAACCTGGGGCATGTATCCACTTGCTCACTCCAGCTGCACTGACTCCCAGAGGCAGCAAAGCTTACTGCAGGGAAGGGGACCGCTCTCATGGAGGTGTTGGAACTTCAGGGTGGACCGCGGATGTAGGAGCAGAGTGCAGAAGACCTTTTCTAGAGTCACCTGTCAGCTGACATGTCTTAGCTCGCCACTCTCTCTCTATACAGCTGTCGTCGTTCCTGTCAGGTCCCTGGTTGTCCCTTCTATTGCTGCTGACACAGTTCCCTCCCAGTTTTCAGAGCTAGCCGCCTCTCCTTACAAACTGGCATGTGCTGATTCCGCCTGCCTGCTACGTTCTCACAAATCAAACGTTTGCTAAACCCCCTTGAAAAACAACTTAATCTATTAATAATTAAACAACGCACCAGACACCTTTGATGGCCACTTGGCTCCAGGTGCGGGAGTTATTCATGAGCTCTGTCGGTGCCTCTGGAGTCTCGGAATAGCATTCCCTTTCCTCATCTCACCGTTTAGGCGCCTTATGTAGGACGACGCTCAACTCGTCTGCATGACTCACAATAGATAGTATTCAGAGAATGAAAATGAGCAATAGGAAAGGGATTTTAAAAATCCTGCCGGTAGAACTAAGAAGAGAAGGAGGACACATTCAACCATCTGTGCTCACTCGTCACTGATGCGAGAGGGAGGCGGGGCAGGGAGTGATAATTGATAGCAAAATATTAAATAAAAGTTAGAAAAATATTACTATTGACTTATCTGGTGGTCTGTAGATATATATCACATTATAAATGGTTACATCACAGGTATCTGTTAGGGCTGACAGATTTAAGCAAAGGAAATCTGAACAGACTTTCTCTGCACCCGCCAGCAGTTTTCAGTGCCTAGGGGGAAAGAGCGCACATTGGCTGGGACTTTGGGGTCAAATATTAATAATTATATGGCAGGATTTTTAAATTTTCATACACCTGCTTTTGCTAATTCTTTCTCTGTATTTTGCCATCAACATCTGAGACTACATCACTCCCCTCTTGGCACCAAACGTCCCTGCAGAATATCTTCATTCACTAGATAATTATTTTAAAAACATGAGATTTGTTTTCTAGTTGGGTGTTAGTTGAATACTAATATTTTAAAGTTTTATTGTCAGTTATTACTTATGCTACATTTTATTACATTTATCCAATAGTCCAGAATATATTATGATTATAATTAGTTTGTGCAATATACAGTGTCATTTCATATTACATTTAAATTAGTAATAAGTTCCTCCAGTATTGGGAAGCTAATGACATATTAAATGCACAATATGCATAAATACTTGCTGGTTATTTTTAGCTTAATAACTATAAAGTGGTTCAAAAAGTGAAATTAAATAGGGAATAGTATTTTCTCTGCTCCCAAAATTAATTCCATAATTTTGTAAGTGAAATTAAAATCGCCCTCTCTGAAACACCACCTCCCACACTTTTTTACTATTGTCTTAGAATAAACAGCTGAGCACACTTCTGCCTTTCTGCTATCAATGTACTCAAAGTGTTATATAGCCAGCTGTAGTCTTTGAGGCAGAGAAGAAATGCGTGAGGCCTTTGGTTGTTGGTCTTTTTCTTTCCTCACCACCTTCACGGATGCGCGTGCCCACTGCCCTCTCCTTCTTCACGGATGCGCATGCCCTCTGCCCTCTCCTCATTCACGAGTGCGCATGCCCACTGCCCTCTCCTCCTTCAGGGGTGCACACGCCCACTGCCCTCTCCTCCTTCAGGGGTGCACACGCCCACTGCCCTCTCCTCCTTCAGGGGTGCACATGCCCACTGCAGAGTTGTTTGCACACTGCTGGAGTTAGTCTCCCATTTAAAAATGCAAACTTTTATTTAATTGACTCAAAATTTATCTAAAATAAATACAGCATATCTAAAATGATAAATATTATTAGTAGAATAAAGGTGGTCAGAAATAGCTAATATCTATGAGAGTTCCTTTTTTCTTTTCTTGCATTTTAAATATAAACTTTGTGTTTACATTTTCACTTCTGTAAGTAATCCAATCAATTGTACATCAGAATACAAACACACCTATTTCTTGACTTAACACACTAACATTTAAAAGCATCTTGAACTATATCCACCTTTAAATAAATTATTTCTGCCTGGACCCACTAAAATTTCTATTTTCTTACCCATACAGAGCCGGTTTTCGTTCTTATCACATTTCCTCTGAATTTATAGTCATATTTCAGAAAACACATGTTTTTCTCTTTTATCTTTTTATTCCTTGAAGCAAGGAAAAAATGGGAACTGTGATGATTATATGTTTCTTTCTGATATGTAAGAAAAATAAAATTGAAAGTTAAGAAATCATCGTCTATTTTGTGAGAAGAAGGGAAAACATGTGGGGACAAGGTCAAGAGCAAGCAACCACAAATCTGGCCTTCAAAGAAATACATCACCTGTCTACATGTACTGTTGACTTACTAAAACATACTTTAAAATCTATAGGCCAAATGGTTTTTGGACAGAGGTCGCCTAAGACTATCAGAAAACACAACTATTTACATTGAGATTCATAACAATAAAAAATTACAGTTATGAAGTAACAATGAAAATATTTTTATGGTTGTGGGTCATCATAATATAAGGAACTGTATTAAAGCATTAACAAAGTTGAGAACCACTGTTTTAAACTGTCTCTATACGGTGTCCCCAGTGCATTAAACTAAACCCTTGCAATCTTGCATCAACCAGAAGATGAGAAGGCTACCTTAAATGAGACAGGCCTTGTGCTTACTAAAAGCCCAGATTCCAGATTCACGTACTAAGCCTTTAAGGCCTGCACTGTCTCTAAACTCCCACAACTCTCTTGTGCCACAGCTAAGGAGCCTCTGCCATGATGCTAGCCACTCAATTCTCTTTGACTTCTGGGATCTTTTATTTCAAACAGGGTTGTGACTCACAAATTGAGAAACTTTGGTTTAGAATATCTGGAGTGTTTGATGCTACGGACTTCCAGCTCGGTTGATTTCTGCTCAGCCCTGGTCCTCCCGTGTGGATACTGTTCCTCATGGTAGCCGCAGATAAGCAAGCCACAGGCAAACCATCTCAACTGCTGTCCAGGGAAGCCAATTCATGCAATATTTCCTAGAAATGAGCATTTTCTTTTCTTCTCTTTCTATCTACTTATTTTCTCATTGTTTTACTTGATGTTTCTAATTTTGAATGATTTCCAAAGAAGCTTTTTATATTTTAGGCATAAAACTTAGTTATATGTATTATAATTATCTTATATTTTTATTTCCACAATCCTTAAAATCTGTATTAAAATTGAACATTATTCTCCCTTCCTTTGCATTTTTTTTTGTATTTGGTTTTCGGTTTTTTGAAATAGAGTTTCTCTGTGTAGCCCTGGCTGTCCTGGAATCATTCCGTAGACCACGCTGGCCTCAAACGCACAGAGATCCACCTGCCTCTGCTTCCCAAGGGCTGGGATTAAAGGCATGTGTCATCACTATCTAGCTGACATTGTTTTTTTTTTTTTATGTGTGTGTCATGGAGGATGCATGCATGTCACAGCACACGTATAGAGGCCAGAGAACAGCCTGTGGGAGGCATCTCTCTCCTTTTGACACAGAGGGACCCAGGGTCTGAACTGAGATCATCAGGCCTGGCAGCAAGCACTTTTCCAAGCTGAGCCATCTCTACCAGCTCTGTCTTTTCCTTTAATTATTTCCTTGATGTAATACTGAAAGGCACTACCTTAAAACAAAACCAAAACCCATGTGCTTCTTTATAGAAATGTATAGTGCTCCCAAGGGTTTACTTAATAATAGGAAATCAGCAGGTGGAAGTTACTCCTGGGAGACTGGCCAGAGTCAGACCTATGAGAGAGAAAGGACCCGGAAGGTAAGGATAAAAAGGTTGCTTTTATGACGGGGTCACACTGTGTGTTCTGTACTGTATTAGACTTCTTTAGGTTGTGAGGTTATTCGCGTCACACACAGCTTCATTCGTCTTGCTGTGTTTTAGTCTATTCTTCCCTCATATAGACATATTGTGATTTCTTTATCTTTTTCTTTAGGGAAGGAATTTAGAGCTTGTTTCAGCTCCTTTGTTATCACATAACTACGGATACTGCCCCATGGCACGGTAGACTTGCTGACTGTAACATGTGCAAATTCAGTTTTCAAAGATACATCTTTAAACCCAGATTTGCATCTTGACTGTGCTATGTAAGAGCTATATTTAAAAAGTTCTTTGTTGCTTGATTTTCTTTCTGAGAAAATGGTGAGAATTAAGACAACTTTTAGGAGAGCTAGCAAGCTAATCTTGAACACATCAAATACATGTAGATAAGGCCAGTGCCTGGCATAATAGCGATACTATGAGCAAGAATGTCTAGAAACAGTCCTCAGTATCTAAGGTTACTATTTTTGTTACTATTTCTCCATAAACTGTCCCAAAACATTTTTGTTTTAATTAAACTAGTGTTTGTAATGTTTAATTTTTAGATTTATTTAATCATTTCATGTATGTGACGTTTTGTGTGCACTGTGTATCTATGCACCCATGCTCATTCCTGGTGTCCGAGGAGGTCAGAAAAGGCTCTGGATCCCTTGGGACTAGAGTTGCAGGCTGTTGGGAGCCACCATAGGGTGCTGGGAGTTGTATCCAGGTCTTCTGAAATAGCGGCCAATGGTTTTAACAGCTGAGCCGAGGCTCCAGACCCCTCAAAATTAATTTTAGCGTAGTTATAAGTTTCACAAAAGAGAATGTATACTGCAATCCAATTTCTGAAATCTGAAGGATTGCTAGACAAAGCCCGCACCTGTGGGTCTGCCCGTACGAATGCTAATGGCATGGTAAAATACTGTTATTCTCCAATATTGTAGAACTAGAAGTCACAGTCTGGATCACTGCTTGTGAGATCTGATTTAATGTAGGGATTGCTATCTTCAGATTGTAAGAACTAACCAGTTTTGTGTGTTCTGACCTAGAGCTGACAGACACAGTTCTCATTCTTCAACCAAAAGGTGTCGACCACAGGACAGGAAACCATGTATGTCCGGTTAATCTGGCTACACTCTCCACTACCAAAACCTTTTCTTCTGTGTCACAATAGATTGGGGTTTGGTTAGGATTCATTAGATACTAATGGATCATGTGACTAATGTCCCCTGAAAGACATTAAACATTCTAAGAAGGTCGGTGAGAAGTGCAGTAACTACGCAGAGTTTGGGGTGCTGTAGGTCCAGAGCCTGGTTACAATTTTGGGGGGAGTATATTTAGCCCCCTTAGTAGCTATTCCTTGCCCACTTTTGTCTTTCACTTAATGTTCTTGCAATTATTGTGTGAAACCTTTTGGGGTACATTAACTTAAGAGGTGACTAGATTGCATCAGCCCAGGAGATGAGAATATCCACAGACGACATCCAAGACCAAGAACTGAGGTGCCCTACTTCACAGTAACTCACTGAGGTTTCTAACAATACATTTGGAAAGTGTTGATTTTCAAGTTTCTTGGATTTGTTACTATACAACTTCCATGAAAGCATGGCCACACAGAAGCATGGAGTTGGGAAAACCATGCTCCTAGGCCATGGCTGCTGTTATTTGGCTCCAGAATAAATGATCTCTTACTGCCTTTGAGTTGAGAGCTGAGTTTCTGGTGTTTGGTTTTCCTCATCCAACAGTGTCTATGGATGGCTCTCATATATCCTCTTGTGTTGATAGTGGGAGTGGTGGGCTGCGGCCCCAGCTCTAGCACGGCTAGCTTATGCCCCGAAATAATTACACGGAAACTGTATTTTTTAAACACTGCTTGGCCCATTAGTTTTAGCCTCTTACTGGCTAACTCTCACATCTTGATTAATCCATTTCTAATAATCTGTGTAGCACCACGAGGTGGCTTACCAGGAAGATCTTAACCTGCGTCTGTGTCGGGTGGGAATCCTCATCCAACAGTGTCTATGGATGGCTCTCCTACATCCTCTTGTGTGCATTCTATATCTTTTCTATATTACTTATAACAGCACAGGATGTAAGAGCTATGGAAACTCTTTATATAGTATTGTTTAGAGAATAATCAACTAAAGCTTGCACATGCTCAGTACAGCTCCAACCACTGTGTTCCTACTTACACAGTCTACCGTTGGCAGACTGTCTTGTGGGCACTTCTGTAGAACCATTCTCCCAGTTGCCTCTCATGGGCAGGAAAGAAAAAACCAAGCACGAATATATTTTATCACATTTGACCATTAGTTGAGAGGAAGGAGTGTTTTAATCTGTAATTAAGCATCTCCAAGAATAATGACCAACTCTGTGTCTTCTTGCGCATGTCCCTACCTGACCAGTAACCACATCACTGGAACTTCTGATTTTGAGCAGAATGTTTGCCTGAAAGGAAAGAATGTTAAGGTGATTCTGTTCCAGGGAGGGGCAAGGAATGCCAGTGGCCAAAGATGCTTCATTCTGAGAGGGAGAAAAAGCACGGCAACGCTAGAGTCTTCCTCGGTCTTCCTCAGATACCTTCAGGTCAGTCATTTACTGAACACCCAGAGTATCTTGGGGGAAAGGCTAGAGTTTTATCACCTTGAGGAGTACAGAACTGGGGAAATAGTAATGCCCAACAAGGAGACAAGTTGCATAGTAGCTTAGAAATGTACAACGCCATTTTTTTGGTTATAAAACACAAATGTGTTGGTTGGTTTGTCTAGTCCCTGCACATGGGAGTAGGAATGGCAATGGTATTGGCTACCCAGGGAAGTGAAAGGGCTGGAAAGGGACACACAGAGCTTGCACTCATACAGGAGGGATGGGAGCTGGCACCATTGCCAGATCTCTCTCTTCATCTGGCCACAAAACTTTGAGAGGGAGAATAAGCTCACCGCTAAGAGGAAGCCGGTCACCCTCTATGCCATCTCTCAGGAGAGACTTTAGTCTCCCTGTGTCTCCTCCTGTTCCTTTTCCAGAATTAGCTTTGTTCCCTGCTTTTAAAAATAAAAGACCCTAAACCTAAACTTAAAAGCCAGGCCAGTTGGGCCATGGTGGCACATGACTTTAACCCCAGCATTCGAGAGACAGAGGCAGGCAGAGCTCTGTGAGTCTGAGGCCAGCCTGGTCTACAGAGTGAGTTCCAGGACAGCCAGGGATGTTACACAGAGAAACCCTGCCTCAAAAAACAAAGCAAACAAAAGAGTCATCCATTAAAATTCTCACCAGAAGACACCAGCGTGAATCTTTACATTTTGGCTAGACAGCAACTTCTTATATATGACATTAAAAACACAAGCAACAACAAAAAGAGAAAAGTTGGACTACATTAAAACAACAACAATAATAATAATAATAATAATCCCCATGTTTAGATACTCTCAAGGATGAATGGAAAACTGGGCCTGTTGGCAGACTCTTGTAATTCCAGCACTTGGGAAGTAGGGGCTAGGAGACATGAAATTTAAGGCTAGTTTGGACTACCAGGACTTCAAAGGGACAGCTTTTCTCCATAAAGAAAAAAGAAAACCTTTCACAGTCTATCAACAAAAGGTGGTGGATTAAATTAAAGACAGAGTTATTTGAATGCACATTTCTCCAAAGAACAGACTTACACAAACTGCATAAAAGTGTATGAAAATATCATCAAGACCACTGATGATTAGATGATGAATTAGAAGAATTTAAATCAAACTCACAGTGAGACACCATGCTCATAGTAGACAGGGCTAGTATATCTCAAACAAACAATCAAAAACAAAAACAAAAAACAGTAAACACAAGCTCTGAGGGAAAATGTCAAAAAATCAGAATCTTCTTGACTGTAAAATGATGGAGTAACTTTGGAAGCCAGTGTACTATTGCTAAGAATGCTGGCAGTGGCACTGAGATCCAGGAGTCTCTGCCAAGCCATAGATGCCCTAGAAAAAAAAATGGAAAAAGAAAATGTTCACACAGAAAAACACACACAAATGTTCATTGCAGCATTGTTTGTAAGATAAATGACACACAAATGTTCATTGCAGCATTGTTTGTAATATAAATGACACACAAATGTTCATTGCAGCATTGTTTATAATATAAATGACACACAAATGTTCATTGCAGCATTGTTTGTAAGATAAATGATCTCTAGCATGACAGATTTTCCTATATTCTCAGAACTTTATTTTTGTCAGATATGCATGCCACAGAAACAATACTTTGAGTTTTAAAGTCTGGTGTTTTCCTGGGCTGGCAATATACACAGTGCAGTGTGCTCTGGCCATGCTGAGCACCGATGAGAACCTGCAGCTCCCAGCCAAACATGGGAGTGGGAGGCGGATGATTGATAGTCTGTAATGACTGTGCTACGGGGTGTGTGTGTGTGTGTGTGTTCTGGGTTGTTGCGTTTTATGGTTTTGATTCTGTAATGTCTACAAAATGCCCCATTTGTGTACATGAGATTTTCATCACTTTATTACAAGGTAGGCTTTGTATTAGATGACTTTGTCTTAGTGTTCTGAGTATGTTTAATGTAGATTAGGTTAAAGCATGCTGTATGCTGGGTATAAGGGTTAATACTGATGTATCAACTTGACAGGATCTGGGATCTCTTAGGAAAAAAGCCTCTAGGCACACCCATGAGGGTCACCTAGATTAGATTAGCCTCTGGCCATGCCTGTGAGGGTCACCTAGATTAGACTAGCCTCTGGCCATGCCTGTGAGGGTCACCTAGATTAGACTAGCCTCTGGCCAGGCCTGTGAGGGTCACCTAGATTAGACAAGCCTCTGGCCAGGCCTGTGAGGGTCATCTAGATTAGACAAGCCTCTGGCCAGGCCTGTGAGGGTCACCTAGATTAGACTAGCCTCTGGCCACACTTGTGAGAGATGGTGCAGATTAGGTTAATTCAGGTGAGAAGACCATTTGTTGGGCTAGGGTCCTGTGCTAAAGAAAAAGGAGAGAGCTAGCAGTGCACAAGAATTCATTGCTCTCCCTTTCCTAAACACAGACACAACTTGGCTGCTCTCCCCAAACTCTTGCAGCTAGCACCTCCCACCTGACAGACTGTTCTCTAAAACTGCAGCGAAAACGAAGCCTTTCTCACTGACGTTGCTGCATATTATCACATACGTAGGACATATTATCACAGCAGCAGGTAAAGGAGACCGACACGGCAGGTCAGAGAGAGAAAGTGCACTTTTTGTTTATGATAACGGTTTTCAGTGGGACAGTGAGACTCCAGGGGGCATCTTTAGTTTAATACATCAACAACCCGCATGCCCATTGGTTGAAGCTGAACAATTGCAGCGGGCCACACATCATAGCACTATCTAGGACAGGGAGATCTGGAGACACAGAATTTAGCTGGTGGCTGCTCAGTTTGAGGAAGAGAGAAAGGAAATGCTTACTAATGAGAGTGTGACTTTGGAGGAAGTGATAAAGATGCCCTGATGTTTAGTAAAATATGAAACCTCACAGAGCTGTATGCCCTAAGTGGACACACTGTCCTCGATTGTCACACAGGGAGGAATATGACTGAATAAGATTATTACCAATAGAACCCCGTGGTCTGTGAGCGATTTACATATGCAGACAAGGTTATGGAGTGCATTAATTTCTCCTAGGAAACAGCGGAAGATGAGGGAGAGGACTGCATGATAGCCCTATCTGCTCTGCACATAAACTGGTTCTTACAGAGGCCGCTGGACACCAGACCAAGGGCCTCTGGTACCAATGCTATTGGGTGTTTCTTTGCAAGGGAGCACACATAATTAAAGTGCCCCAGTGATGCAATCACCCGTTATTATATTTTAAATCACTATAGTGGTGTTTTAATTTCTAAGAGTTCTGGTTTTGGCAGAGTCACATCCTAATCTCAATTCTGGGACTAGCTTCCCAAGTCTTTTCTAACAGAAGAATGTATTTTCATGCTGCAAGCGTTATGCCAACTCCTTTCCAGAGGCTATTAGTGTTAAATTCACTCAACAGTCCTAACAGACATACGCAAAACCAACGTTCTAACTTTATAAAAAGGAGAAAAGCCTCCAAGGGCACAGCGTGCTCTGTGATCCCAGCACTAGAAATGTGACCTCAGGGTGAGGCCATGGCAAATGCAGGACGTGAAACGGTTTCTTTGTCACTAAGCAAATGTGCCTGGCAGTTAACTACCATCAGGACTTAAAGTCAGCTCCGGTGAGCGGAGTGGTGTCCAGAGCACCAATCTTCACCCTGCTTTCCCACCCTCCATTCAACGCCTCCTCATATAGAAGTCAGTTTCTTCCACGCGTGCCTACCTTTAAAACAGGCAAAATCTCTCAGCCGGTTACCAGGAGGTCTCAGACTGGAAATCTACTTTAGCTTCCCTAGTGTGAGAATATGAAAGACTGTTTTTTTTTTTTTTTGTTTGTTTTTTTAAAACACATTTGGTAAGTGATTTTGTGTGTGCATTGGGGGAGCATGGGGTGCGGTGCGCATATATGGAGGTCAGTTCTCTTATTCCACTGTATGGTTCAGAGAATCAAATCAAGTACCTTTACCTTCTAAGCATATCACCAGCTCTTGTGTTTTTTAATTAAAACTAAGTTTTCATATAGTTTGATCACAATTTCCCCTCCGTCTCTTCCCTACCTCTCCTCCCATTCAATTTCGTGCTTTCTTTCACTCTCTCTTTAGGAAAAAAACAGGCAAACAAACAAACAAACAAACAAACAAACAAACAAACAAACCATAATTTAAAAAAGAAATAAAAAGCACAAGAAGCCAGGTGTTGGTGGCACACGCCTTTAATCCCAGCGCTCGGGAGGCAGAGGCAGGCAGATCTCTGTGAGTTCAAGGCCAGCCTGGTCTACAAGAGCTAGTTCCAGGACAGGAACCAAAAAAGCTATGGAGAAACCTTGTCTCGAAAATCAAAAAAAAACAAAAAACAAAAATACAAAAAACCAAGAAACACACATGTACACACACACATACACCAAATCAAAAACACAAAATCAGAAACCGTGATACACAAGTCAAAGACCAGTAAGACTGGAAAAACTAAAGCCCAAACAAAGCAGTGCGTGACAAAAATAAATCTACACAAACAACACTGAGTTCATTGGTTGCCATCGGCCCTTGGGCATGGAGCCTCCCTTAAGTGTGGCTTATATACCCAGAGATGCCATTAGAGAAAACTAACTTTTGCTTTGCAAGTGATTGCCAATTGGAGGTGGCTGCTGCTTGGGGACAGAAGATGATGCCTACTTCCCCCTCAGCTCCCGTCCCTGCCTACCTTGACCTCGTGCAGGCTCTGTGCCTGCTCTCACAGTCTCTGCGAGTTAGTTCATATGTGCATCTGTCCTGCTGGGTCCAGAAGAGTTTCTTGGTGTCTTCCAACCCCCCCCCCCTGTCTCTTCCAATCTGTCTCCTCCTCTGTGTCGCTTCTTGAGGGGAGGGTTTGATGAAGACGGTTTCAAGGTCCAGCTGCGGGTCTCTGTTCGTTCTCAGAGACAGCAAGAGAAAGCTTCTGAAATGATGCCCGGCTGAGACACTGATATAATGTTTATTTGTTGTACACAATGATGAACTTCAAAAAGACATTCACTGAAGCGCACCATAGACCCCGACACATTCAACCCCTATGTCTGTCATGCTTTCTCCTCTGACCTGACACTACTCCCTCCCTTTCCCAAACATTCTCCCTTTTGCTTTCACGGTATCTCTATAATTGTGTATAAAGTCAGGATGTACACATGAGAGAAAACGGATGGTATTTGCCTTCGCATAATGATCTTCAGTTCCGTCCGTTTCCTGGAAAGGACATCATTCCATTCTTCTTTGGGGCTTAGTAAGACTCCGCTATACACATACAATACAGTCTTATCCTTCCCCCCACTCAGTCATTGTGGGTACTGACACACAAACATGTGCCAGCAGGTCTGTGGTGTGCCAGCATCTACTCTCTCGGGCATTTCCCCAGGAGCGTCACTGCCAGGGCACATGGCAACTCTAGTTTTAGCTTTCTTTAGAGATTTCTACACTTTTGTCCCTAGTGGCTGAGCTGATTTTTATGACCACCAGCAGTGTCTAAGGCGACACTTCCCCCACAGTGTCTTCATCTGTTACTGTGTTTTCTTTGTATGTACATATTCTCCATGCCAGAAGAGGGCACCAAATCTCATTGCAGATTGACAGGTGGTTGTGAGCCACCACGTGGGTGCTGGGAATTGAACTCAGGTCCCCTGGAAGAATAGCCCGTGCTCTTAACTGCTCCACCATCTCTCCAGTCCTGCTATTTGTTTTGGTTTTTATTTGTTTTATTATTTTTATTTATTTATTATTTTCAAGACAGGGTTTGTGTGTAGCTTTGGAACCTGTCCTGGAACTCACTTTGTAGACCAGGCTGGCCTCGAACTCACAGAGCTCTGCCTGCCTCTGCCTCCAGAGTTCTGGGATTAAAAGAATGCACCACCACTGCCCAGTCCTCTATATGTTTTCTTAATGATAGCCTTTCCATCAAGAAGAGATGGCCTCTTCGTGTAGTTTGAAATTGCATTTCCCCAATGGTTGAGGATGGTGTACAAGTTTTTATCTCTCCATCTGTTATTCGTGCTTCCTCTTTTGACAGCTGTCTTTTCACCAGCCCATGTGTTGTTCGGAGGTTGGTAGTTCATTTGGTTAATGTATATATAAAAACTACTGTAGGTCTCAAATGTTTCATACTGGTACGGGGTATGCATGTTTCTGTTCTTGTTTAAAATATTGTAGCCATACACCATACAACACTGAAAAAGACCACAAGAAAGACTTTTGGTAAGTTTTTATATTGTCTAATAAGCAAGAGAGATTTTGATATATCGTCTAAAAAGCTAGGAAAAAAGACATGTAAACTATATTTGCTATGGTTTCTCATAAATACAAATACTAAATGTGCTTGTTAAAAAGTTTGTCTGTAGAAGTTTTCTTGCAAGCATGGAGCTGAGACTTTTAAGCTCTGGTTACTAAATTTGGGTTAACATAAATTCAGATGACTTTTTGGTACAGATAACGTTAAAACTGCTATATTCTTTGTTTTTTATTAAAAAGCTGGCTCTAAAATTGTATTATTGATGTCCCTTTGTGAGACTTATGTTTTATTTACTTAAAATCTATGCATGGGTAATTTAAAAAAAACATAAGCATAATTCCATTTTGAATTTTGGATCACCATTTTACTAGAGTTAAAAAATAAATGCCACATGATTTCATCGCCATCTTGATTAAAGGTGACCATGTGGAATGGGCCTAACAAATCTCCAAGATAGTTTAGATTAAGATAAATTTTTTAAAATGCCAGTGCTGGGTAATAGTCACCAAAAGTACTGCTACAGTAAGATAAAACAGGCTAAGATCTAAAAGACAGGCTATGTGTATGCTGTCAAGGGTGGGACAAAAAAAAAAAAGTACTTTATTCTTAATATTGCAAAAAGACATTTTAAAATTTTTAATTTTTTTTTAAGGCTGTGAGACATCTGAGTAACACATCCATACCCCGAGGCCTTTTGTCTTACCTTTCCTCGAACGGTGTCAGTTTCCCACCTTAAAATAAAATCTTTAATTCATTTTGAAATGACTTTTGTGTCCCCTGAGACAGAGGAACCTAGTTTCGTTCCTCTAACACGGGGGTGTCTGGTTTTCCCGGCACTGTTTGTTGAAGAGGCCGTCTTTTCTTCAGTGTATTTGTTTTTTTGTTTGTTCCTTTGTTGAGAATCTGGTAAGTGTATGTAAGGAGGATTGGTTCTGGGTCTTTGATTCTGCTCCCTCGGTTTGCAAGTCTGCTTTTGTGCCAGCACAATGCTGTTTCTGCTACTGTGGCTCTCTGGTATAATTTGAAATCAGATATTATGATGCATCTTGCACTGTTCTTTTTGCTCAATTGCTTATTTACTATCTGGGGCCTTTTGTGCTCCCACATGAATTTTAGGGTTTTTTTCAGTATTTTTGTTCTGTGAGGAATGTCTTTGGAATTTTGATGGGCATTCCTACTCTGTTGGAATTCATGAGTATTGAAAGTCTTTCAATTTTCTAATATTTTTTTTTCCATTTTTCTACTGTTCTAAAGTTTTCATTGTAGAGTATTTTTGCCTCCATGGTTAGGTTTTTTTCCCCCTAAGTACTTTTGAAACTGCAGTGAATGGATTGTTTTCCTGATTTCTCTTGGTAAATTCATTCTTGATATTCAAAAAAATGCTGATGTTGTATGTCCTATTGCATTTCTGCAGTGCTTATCAGATCTAAGAACTTTTGGGTGGAGTATTAAAGCCTCTTATTTATAGGCTCATCTCATCTACATATAGGGATAAGATGACTTCTATTTGAATTGCTTTTTCTTGTCTTATTGCTTTGGCAATATATTATCCTTTCTTATTTCAAGTGCTCTAAAGAATATGTTGGAGAAAATGGATGCCCTGGTCTTGCCCATAGTTACAGGGGAAGGTCTCAGTTATGAAATGTGGCTATATGTTTGTTGTACACATCCTTTAATATGTCAAGATATATTCTTTCTGTTCTCATTTCCTTTTGGGTTTTTATCATGAAGGTGTGTTGAACTCATTGCAGGCTTTTTATTCCTGCACCTGTGAGACAGTTGTGTGATTTCTGTACTTAAGTCAATTTGTGTTCTGCCTTACATTTATTGAATCGTGTATGTTGAACTACCCTTGCATCCTTGGAATAAAGACAAATTGACCATTGTAAGTTATCATTGTTATGTTGCTGAATTGAGTTTCTAAGTATTTTATTGAGAATTTATTCCTTCATATTCTTCAGGGAGATTGAGCTATAATTTTACCCTCTGTCCCTACATCTCTTTGTCAGGTATTGGTGTCAGTGTAATACTGGAGCTGTAAAATGAATTCTGTAGTTTCTTTTCCATTTCTATGTTATGGTATAATTTGAGGATCACTGGTGCCAATGCTTCTTTAAGGATAAAGGTAGAAACCATTCAGGCCCATGCTTCTTTTCAGCGGGGAGACTTCTTATTAGTTTTACTCCTATTGATTGATAAAGGTCTGCTTGTGTTACTTATATTCTCGTCACTCAGTAGCTAGAAGTGTACCTATATTTTGTAGATTTTCCAGTTTGTTGCTCATCTGCCATTTTCACAACATTGATTCTGCTGACCTATGAGAGGTGAGATCTTTCCATAGTGTAGTGTCTTCTTCAGTATTTTAAAGTTTTCAAAGTGTGTCCAATTAACCTCAGAATTTCACATTGGTAATGTTTGCTTTTTCATCTCTAATTTTGTTAATTTGGGTTCTTTCTCTCTCTTTGTGTTTATGTCTCTCTCAGTCTTCCTCTCTCCTCCCTATCTCTAGCTGGTTGGCCATCTCCATACTTCTGATGTTGTTCTTTTTATTTCTAGTCTCTTAACTTTTGCCCTTATCTTTATTACTTTTTTCATTTATTAATTTGAGGTTTTGTGTGTTCTGTTTTATTAATGTGTGTGGGCATATCATCAAGTTATTTATGTACAATCTCTGACTTTTATGTAGGCAATTTTAGATATCTCTTTTTTTTCTTGTTTATATATATGTTTTTTTGAGACTGGGCTTCTCTGTGTAACAGCCCTAGTTGTCCTGGAACTAGCTCTTGTAGACTGGCTAGCTTAGCCTTGAACTCACAGAGATCCGCCTGCCTTTGCCTCTCGTGTGCTGGAATTAAAGGTGTGTGCCACCACCACCGGGCTTATTAGAGAGTATTTTATGGGCTTCTGAGGACAATGTATGTCCTGTGGCTGGTAGTGGCATGCTTTGTAGATGCCCATTAAATCTCTGTTATCTACAATGTCATTTAGCTCTGATGTTTCTCCATGGTTCATTAGCAAGAATGGTATTAAATGTCCCACTAACATTGTGTGAGGTTTATCTGTGCCTGGGTATTAGGCAGTTCTTATTTTATTAATAATTTATTAATAAGATGTTGATTATTATTTATTAATAAGATGGGTGTGTTGATGTTCAGTGCACATATGTTTGAAGTGAACCTCCCTGTCACTCACTTCTCTCTCTTTGATGCCTCCTTGTAAACACACGCCATCGTGATGTCAGGAAAGAGCAGTCACTCAAAACCAACAGAAAGGTTTGTCTGTTCACTGAGGACAAACTCCAAACCTTGGGACTGATAACCCAGGCAAATCTACTTTTAATCTGTCTCTCCCTGTTTTTAACAGACAACTAACACCTTCCTATTAAAATTCCTACCTTCTAACTCATCAAAGTGATGGCCACATTGTCCTAGAGATGCCTCCAACTTCTCTCTGTTACTACTATGTCTACACTTGGTTTCCATTTTAAAATAAAGTATTCTGGACCCACCATGTTAGATTTGAGAGCAACACTTACCACATAGGGAGCCGCTTCCAGAAGCCTTACACTTATCTCTCCATATAGAATTAACTGGTCTTCTGAGTAAGTTCCTGGGGTATATTATGCCAATAGAAGCTGCTGTGTGTTGTAAATATTTGTATTCGATATGTTTTCTTGTAGACTCAGTTACAATTCTTTGAAGACAGTTCCTATGTTATTTTCAGCGTCTGACCAATGACTATGAGTTTTCCTGGTAGAAGCATCCTGGAAAGGCATCAGATCATGTGCTCTCCAAGAGCTTCGCATCCACTCACCAAGAGCTCCACCCTCGGCAGAAAGGGGGTAAAGACAGCTTGGTCCTTCCTAGAACTGTGGAGAACCTCTCATTCAATTCTCTTCCAACTGACCTTGGCCACAGTTCTGATGGCTCCTGTTCTTGGTAAGTAATGGATAAGGGTGGGGGAGAGGGGGGACAAGCCAGATGTCACTACACCATGAGTCCGTCACATACCTGCCTTAAGCAGTGTCTAGTGGAAACACATTTTTTACATTGTAGAGTATATTAGATGTCTTGGGATTTCGGAAAATTTGCTATAATCCTGACTAAAGATGGTTTCATAGGTGCTTTCGATATTTATTTAGATCTACAAATAATCTAAATTCAAAGCAACTATGACCAGAAATAAATATATATTATGTGCCAGTCTGACCACAAAAATTCCCCACTGTTTAATTGACTATTTATATAGAATAAATACAGATAATTCCACTGGGCCATGTAAAAGGTATTTTATTTAATAATTTTTACTAAGAAAGTAGGATTAAGACTATTTTTTACCTATGGGTTTATTGTAGTCTTCACATTGTGACGATTTAGAAAAGCATTTTTGAAGCAGACAATTCATACAAAATTCAAAAGCTCCAAGAGAACAGAAATGAAACACTTCCTTCTCATCTCTGCTTCCTGAGACAGCTTATCTTGCATAATTAAATATATTCTTACAAAGTCAGCAAGAAATATGATTTGGCATGACATAGATGACTATATTTTGAATAGGCAGATGTAAACAATGAAAAAATAATAAGTTTACTTATACTACTGAATAGGAAAGAGTGGGTGAAATTTCTATGCCTTCTTCATTGTCATCACTATTGTTGGAAAGCACATGTCAGTGGTTATCTGTTATGTTCCTTGAGATTTGGGGTAGTGAGAGTCAAGATGAAAAAGAAACACGGTCCTTGCTTTGTAAACATTACTACTCAAATGCTGAGGGTGTGTCTCCCAAGATGCAGCTTGTGGTGTCCCTTGTATTTTGGTCCAGGTGATTGTGGACTCCCACCAAATTTACCATTTGCTGCTCCAATCAACCAGTTGTATGGGACAACCTTCTCCACTGGAACTGTTCTGAAATATGCCTGCCGTCATGGCTTCAGGAAAATCAATTCAAGCCATCTTACTTGTGATGAGAATGGTTCGTGGGTCTACGCTGTCTTCTGTGCCAGTGAGTATCCACCTGGATCCTCACCTGTACTTACTCTTCTCAGGAAGTGCTTGTAGAAATGTAATAAATCCCTCAAGTCGGAAAAAAAAACATTTGAACAAAATTATGTTAAAAATTAATATTGCCTGAGGCTGGAGAGGTGGCACAGCCTTCAAAAGGATTGGGGTGGATCCCAGCACTGGTATAACAAGCCTGGTGCCCAGTTAATACCTCTAACTCTAATTCCTAGGACACTCCACCATCTTCTCTTAGCCTCAATGTACATTGTTGTGTACATCATGCACACACGTGCGTGCACACACACACATGTTGTAATAAGAGCGGCGTGGCTGCGTCCCCGGCACCCAGCTGCCCGCATGGCTTTACCCAAAATAATTACATGGAAACTGTATTCTTTTAAACACTGCCTGGCCCATTAGTTCCATCCTCTTATTGGCTAGCTCTTACATATTGATCTAACCCATTTCTAATATTCTATGTAGCACCACGAGCTGGTGACTTACCAGGGAGGATCTTAACCTACGTCTGTCTGGAGTGAGAGAATCATGGTGACTCCTGACTCGGCTCCTTTCTCCCAGCATTCTGTTCTGTTTACTCTGCCTATCTAAATTCTACCCTACAGAGGCAAAGCAGTTTCTTTATTAATTAACCAATGAAAGCAACAGACAGATACAAGTCCCACCTCCATCACACACACACTACTGAAATGATTGAAATAAATACTTTTAAAGATAAACATTAACTATACTATTTGGTAAAAGGAAGTTGGGAGTGTTCCATATCCTATTTGTAAAACACTAAGGATTTAAAATTCTATTTTCCATTTTCTTCTGACTGTGAATAAGGGTAAACATTTTAAGTATATATTCAGGTATAAAACCCACCAAATGTGTTATATTCTATATTACATTAGTGGTTTAATAAAGCAAATTAAACCAGTACAATTTTTTCTTTTCAATGTGTCTCATAACAATTGGCAATATATTCGTTTTTATTTTTCCTCAAAATAACAATTCAGTGAGTCAGGGAAAGAAACAAGCATTGGAATATACTATCAGTGCTATCTGGAAACAGGAGCTGAAATTAATTAAGTAGCCTTCTACATTTATTTTATTCTCTGAGTTTTGTATATGGCTACCCTGGGGTCACATCCACCCCAGTTCCTCTCGAGAGTTCCCATTTCCCTCCCACAGCTCGCTCATCTTCCTGTCATCTTTTCTACAACCCATGGAGCCCAGTTATCTCTGTATGTGCACGTGTGTGAGGCGTGGACTGATGTATGAGAACTTATCAATGGACACCACCCAGAGTAAAATGGTTCCCCTTGCCTCACTAGCCATAAACTTCCTCAGTCAGGGTGGAGCAACTCCATACTGGATTTTTTTTAACTGGCATCTATCTATCTATCTATCTATCTATCTATCTATCTATCTATCTATCTATCTATTTATGTATTTTTGGGTTTTTCAAGACAAGCTTTCTCTGTAGCTTTAAAGTCAGTCCTGGAACTAGCTCTTGCAGACCAGGCTGGCCTCAAACTCACAGAGATCCACCTGCCTCTGCCTCCCGAGTGTTGGGATTAAAGGCGTGTGTCATCACCGCCCCCGGCAACTGGCTTAATCTTGTGCAGGTCACCATAGCTGCTATGAGTTCATGTGTCCAATAGCTATCATGTCAAGAAGATAGACTTTCACAGTCCTCTTCCCTGTCCTCCAGCTCTTACATTCTTTCTGACATTTCTTTACTAATGTCCCCTAAGTCTTTTTCAAGACAGGGTTTCTCTGTAGCTTTGGAGTTGGAGCCCATCTTGGAACTAGCTCTTGTAGACCAGGATGGCCTTGAACTTACAGAGATCTGCCTGCTTCTGCCTCCTGAGTGCTGGGATTAAAGGCGTGTGTCACTACTGCCCGACGATCCCCTAAGTTTTAAGGGGTGAGTTTGTAGGCTGATATAAATGCTCCATCTATCATAAATGGAGACTACTTCTTTGTTTCCCGACCGCCAGACCCAAATAATCACATAGAAACTATATTAATTACAACACTGTTTGGCCAATAGCTTAGGTGTATTTCTAGCTAGCTCTTATATATTAAATTAACCCATTTCTATTAGTTTGTGTATCACCATGCTGTTGTGGCCTACCAGTAAGGTTCTAGTGTCTTTCTCTTTTGGCAGCTACATGGTGTCTCCCTGACTCTGCCTTCTTTCTCCCAGCAATCAGTTTAGTTTTCCCACTTAGTTCTATTCTGCCCTTCCCTATGCCAAAGCAGCTTCTTTATTAACCAACAGTAATAAAACATATTCACAGCATCCAGAGGGTCATCTCACATCAGCCAGGCACTCACACTCATTTACTGTTAATACTTCACACAGTTATGAGTCTCTGTATTAACCACTTCCCTCTTCAACAAAAAGCTCCTCTGATCACAGTTCAGAGTAGCACAAGTTTATGGGTATAAACATAAGTATTTAGAAAGCAGTTTGACAACATGACTATTTAGCCAAAAAACAATAGTAGATTCTACCCTATAACTCTCTCCTAGCCATGGACTTTTAACCAAGTTTACAATACCAGGGATGAAGTCTCTTCTGGAGAGTAGAACTCAGATCCACTTTATCTAGGTTACCCCCTAACAGTCATGCTATTTTTATAGTAGTGGGCAAATCATGCCTACTGCAAGGCCAGTACTACAGTCCCAGTGCTGGGAAAGAGAAGCAATGTCTTCTCTGTATAGCACCTTGAAAGCTAGCCAGCAGGGAAGAAGTTTCCTACTTTATTTGAGATTTATTTCTTTTATATCCTGTTGCCAGTGTGTGTGGTATCTTCAGCAATAGGGTCTTGGTTATGGTGGGCCTATATTGTTTAGGACGCCTCTGGGATTTTCTAACCTATAACTCACAGGAAGTTTCACTCAGCCTGGCGTTGAGATGTTCACCTAATAACCCATGTGTTCTGGGGACAGCATTGTCCACTCACTTGGGGTAATTCTGTTTAAGCTCCTTTAAAGTTATGTTCACTTACAAATTAGTGGGGTTTTGCAAGGCTTCTCCATACGTCCTTAGTTACGATTAAACTACTCCATAGCCCTTCTTTCCTCCACCCACTGGTCACCACCTGCACTTGAACCATTTGCTCCCAGAATACCTGTTCTTTCCCTAGCATGTGTTATACTGTTTTCCTTGATTATATTTTTACTTGGGTTGCGAGGTCATAGTTTCCCGTGTAATTCCTCCATGCACTCTTCACTTTGGTTAACCCTCCCTTGACTTCCCCACTCCCATCACTCACTAGCCACTGGGACCTTTCTGTCCCTATTACTTCCCCCTTCTTTCACTACCTGTATTCTACTATCATCCTCCCTAAATGCATCCCTCAGTGGTCTGTTTCTGGTTTCCTGGCTTCCACATGTACTTGGACTAAACACACATGAGAGCACATCTGATACTAGCACATGCATTTGAGAGAAGACATGTTTCGTTTTTTGGGGAAGGAGACTTGGCAAACTTCACTCGGTAGGATTTTTCCCAGTTCCACGCGTTTAACTGCAAATCTCATCACTTTGTTTTTCTCTACAGCTGAGTAACATCCCGTGGTGTATATGTACTACACTTTCATTATCCTTTCAGCAGCTGATGGATGTCAAGGTTGATTCTGCTTCCTTGCTGCTGTGCATAGAGAGACACTGAATGCGGTTGTGACTGTATCTCTGCAGGAAGATAGAAAAGTGTGTGGGGTGTATGCCTGAGAGTGACAGAACTGAGTCCTTTGCTCACCCTGTTTCTAGTTCTATGACAAAACCCAACACTGATATCCAAAACTAAGTCCTCCCTTTCCCCTAATTTTATATCTTGTGGGTATTTCAAACCACTAATCACCAGCTTAATTTTCCTCCAGAGAAACGGTGCAGAAACCCGGGCGAGTTGGCCAATGGGAACGTAGAAATCACGACTGATCTTTTCTTAGGTTCGACCGTAGATTTCAGCTGTGGAAAGGGGTAAGTGAGAATAAGGCAAGTTGGAAGCAATGTTTTTAATTAGTATTTTAAGGCATAAGTGTATACATCTAGAAAGTTCTTGCTTCAACTCAGTGGTATTTATCCTTTCTTCTCTGTCTCCTGACAAGAAATGACTTTGGCTAGTTTGTGATTGTCTTTTCAGTATTTATTATATGAACACAACTGAGGACAAATACTTTCACCAATGTCTTGTCCCCTTTTATACACTGTTACTTGACTTTACATGCTGTTTTGAACTTTGGCTTCCCTCCTCTTAACTGCATTGCTTTGTGCTGAATGTGACTTGACTTACGCACACCCATATCTTCATTTGCAAGATTTTTGGAGATGAGTCCCTCTGGATGTAGGCCCCCTCCCTGCTTAAAAGAAGATGTATGTGAGAACTGGTTTCCTCTGTATTTTTTTGCAACCTGGGAAGCCACTAGAACTCAGCCCCAGCTCCTAAGCTTCCAGCCTCCAGAACCATAAGAATGAAATATTTATTAAGCCATAGGGCATATTATGAAGCTAAATATATACCAGAGATACTTGCTCCTCCTGTTCCCACTGTTTGCTCATTCCCTGTTTGTAATTTGTGTTTGCTTGTGTGTAGTACATGAGTTTTCCATTGTTGTGACAGAAAAAACTGTGATTAACAATTTAAAAGGAGGAAAGAGCTGTTTGGCATTGACTCTAGAGGCTTCAGTTTATAGTCTCTAGGCATCATCATCATGGTGTGCTGGGTGTGTGCAGAAAACTGGTCACCCCATAGTGTGAGAAGGGATTAGGTGTTCATATATCCTTCAAGGGCCTGGCACTATGGACCTATATACTCCCATTAGATTCTAAATTATCCATCTCTCCTAGTAGATCGACCAGCTCAGAACCACACCTTCAATATACTGTTCTCAGATTCACTTTTCTCTAGATATGACATCACACACACACACACACACACACACACACACACACACACACACACTTCTAAAGGTTACAGCTCCCAGAATGGGATGGTTGTTCTAAACTAGTGCTTCTTAACCCATGGGACGTTACCCCTTTGGGGGCAAAACAACCCTTTTACAGGGGTTGCCTAAGGCTATTGGAAAGCACCAATATTTACATTATGATTCATAACAGTAACAAAATTAGAGTTATGAAGTAGCAAAGGAAATAATTTGGGGTTTGAGGGTCAGCACAATATGAGGAACTGTATTAAAGTTTGCAGCGTTAGGGAGTTTGAGAACCACTGTTTCTACACAAAAGACACACTGACATTGGATAAAGCTTGGCAAGGGACTCTTCATAGACTGTTAACATTTTTATAATGAAAATCAATGTCTAGGGCTGGAGAGATGGCTCAGTGGTTAAGAGCATTGCGTGCTCTTCCAAAGGACCCGAGTTCTATTCCCAGCAACCACATGGTGGCTCATAACCATCTGTAATGAGGTCTGGTGTCCTCTTCTAGCCTGCAGGCATATATGCAAACAGAATATTGTATCCATAATAAATAAATAAATATTAAAAAAAGGAAAATCAATGTCTATTTATAAGACAAGCTTCCAATTCACTTCTCAGAGTGAACATTTCATACAAGTTTAGAATGTTTGCTTACTGAGGTGATAAAGCCAAACACTCATCCACTCAAACCATTTGTTTATAAGAAATGACAGTACAAAATTTTCATATACTGTTTTCACTGCCTCCCAAAGTTACATTCCCAACAGGAAAATAAACTTTCGTCTAATCTGTTGGACACATTGAGTCCACCTCCTTTACATGCACGTTTCTGGGAGAACATGGCTCATAACTTCTGACAAATGTGTGCACTTGTGTAACCATTGCACAGTCAAGGGATGGATGGCTATGTCGTAATTGTCAGCCCCTTGTCTCCAGCACTCACCCTCCCTTCTCCCCCTCTTCCTCACTTCTGCCATCTGCTGATGTCTGTGTCTTCAATTGCATCATTTCAAGAATCACATAGTATGTAATCTTTCGAGGCTGCTTTTAGTATGAAGGATAATTCTCTGGACACCCACCAAGGTTATTTTGTGCACGCACACTTCCCCCGTCCTGCTGCGGAGGTAGTATTCCACAGCCTAGAAGGGCTATCACTACCCGACCATTGATGGACACTTGACTGTTTGTTTCCCTCAATGAAGAAAGTTATGTAACCATTCATACATATATTTGTTTGTTTTTGGCTTGAACTTGGGTGTTCTATCTCTTGAATACAATTCTAGGTTAACAATATAGTGTTTAAGTTTTAAGTCACCATTATTATCCACACCAGCATTTGTTGGTGCCATGGCATTGTATTGTTACAAGTGTCATAGGGCTTTAAACGTGCATTTCTGTAGGAGGTAATGGTCTTTTTTTTCTCTGCTACGTCCCATGGGCATATTTCAGTAAAGTATCTGGCTATCTCTCTCTCCCATTTTCCAATGGGATTGTTTGATGCTTTCCTTTTATGCTCAGAATTCTTTGCATATTCCAGAATTTACTATGTAAAATTTGAAGTTTCCTTCCAGATTCTGAGGTCCCCCCCCCCATCCTTTTCACAAGATCTTTTACAAAGAATGGGATTTTAATTTTGTTGAGATCCAGTTTAGCAATGTTTCTTTCACGAAACAGTATTTTGGTATCAATTTTGAATTCTTCCCTCAGATCTACCTTACCCAGTAGGACCTAAGGCACAGACTGCCTGTCTTTTGAGCTGTACTGAGAACTTTGCACAGGAAACCAGGGGTACTTCCAGCACCACATGGACAAAAAGTACCATGTAACCCAGTGGCCTGCCACTCCCACCCAGAGCTGCAAAACAGAGCTTTGGTCCACTATCTTCTGGGTCCAAATGTGTACTTGTGGCTCTCCATATGTTTCTTGTTTTTCCTAAACATTCTATAGGTTTATATTTTACAGTTAATTTTATGATGATAATTTTTGGAGAAGTTGATGTTATGGAGTTACACTCCCCAAAAGTAATAGATTTTGTGATATTTTTATGTATATTTGTATCGATATCTTTTTCTAATATGTCTACAGAACCAACATGGTAGAAGGACAGAGCTTATTCCTGAAAGTTGTCCTCTTATCTCCAGATTTATATGCATGATTCCCCACAGATAAATAAATAAAATGTTTTCTAAAAGTAAACATTTATTTTAATAATATAAAATGAAACCTTTTAAGACAATATCTTAACTTTAAGATATATCCGGGCCTACTTAGAGGCTTCTTATTCAACAATTTTAGTGTGTTTATATAGTCACACAATAAGTTTCTTGTTTTTATTTTTATAATTCTTGTTTTCACATTCATTTCCTCATACTCTTCCTCCTACTATCACTTACGTGCAAATAAAATATATGGGATATTTGTGTTTCTGAGGCTTAATTTGCATATTGCTTAATTTAACGTTCTTCATTTCAATCTAATTTCCTGCAATTGAAATAATTCCAATCATTAGGACTGATTAAAACTCAATTTGTTGAACACACACACACTTCCTCACTATAACAGTTATTCTCATTAGGATGGGGTGGAATCTTAGTGTAGTTTTAATTGGTATTTCTCGATGGTTAAGCATGTGGGACAAGCTCTCATAGCTATTGATTATTTGTACTTCATCCTTTGAAGATGAATTTATTTGCCCATTTATGGATTTGAATCCCCTATTGAATGTACAATTGCCCGAGATCCTCTCACATCCTCTCTTCAGCCAGCTGTCTGTACTATACTGCCGTCACTGTACAGCATAAAGTTGATTAAAACTACACTAAAGTTGATTATTGTCTTCTCCAGATCTGTGAAGAATTTTGATGGGATTTTGATGGGGATTGCATTGAATCTATAGACTGCTTTTGGTAGAATTGCCATTTTTACTACGTTGATCCTCCCAATCCAAGAGCAAGGGAGGTCCTTCCATTTTCTGGTGTCCTCTTCAATTTCTTTCTTCAAAGACTTAAAATTCTTGTCAAATAGATTTTTCACTTCCTTGGTCAGAGTTACCCCAAGATATTTTATGCTATTTGTGGCTATCGTGAAAGGTGATGCTTCTCTGATTTCCCTCTCTGCTTCCTTATCTTAGTGTATAGGAATCAACTGATATTTTGGAGTTGATCTTGTATCCTGCCATATTACTAAAGGTGTTTATCAGCTGTAGGAGTTCTTTGGTAGAGTTTTTGGGGTTGCTTATATATACTATCATATCATTTGCAAATAATGAAAGCTTAACTTCTTCCTTTCCAATACGAATCCCCTTGATCCCCTTATGTTGTCTTATTGCTATTGCTAGAACTTCAAGCACTATATTGAAGAGGTATGGAGAGAGTTGACAGCCTTGTCGTGTTCCTGATTTTAGTGGGATGACTTTGAGTTTTTCTCCGTTTAATTTAATGTTAGTTGTCGGCTTGCTGTAAATAGCTTTTATTATATTTAGGTATGACCCTTGTATCCCTAATCTCTCCAAGACCTTTATCATAAAGGGGTGTTGAATTTTGTCGAATGCTTTTTCAGCATCTAATGAAATGATCATATGTTTTTTTTCTTTATATGGTGGATTACATTGGTAGATTTGCATATGTTGAACCAGCCCTGCATCTCTGGGATGAAGCCTACTTGATCATAATGGATAATTTTTCTAATGTGTTCTTGGATTCGGTTTGCCAGTATTTTATTGAGAATTTTTGCGTCCATGTTCATGAGTGAGATAGGCCTGTAATTCTCTTTCTTGGTTGGGTCTTTGTGTGGTTTTGGTATCAGGGTAACTGTAGCTTCATAAAAGGAATTTGGTAATAACTCTTCTATTTCTATATTGTGAAATACATTAAGGAGTATAGGTATTAGCTCTTCTTGGAAGTTCTGGTAGAATTCTGCATTGAAACCATCTGGTCCTGGGCTTTTTTTAGAAAGGAGGTTTTTGATAACAATTTCTAATTCTTCGCAACTAACAGGTCTATTTAGATCGTTCACCTGGTCTTGGTTTATTTTTGGTATATGGTACTTATCTAAAAAAAATGTCCATTTCTTTTGCATTTTCCAGTTTTGTGGCATACAGGCTTTTGTAGTAAGATCTAATGATTCTCTGAATTTCCTCTGTGTCTGTGGTTATGTCCCCGTTTTCATTTCTGATCTTATTTGTTTGCGCGTTCTCTCTCTGTCGTTTAATTAGTTTGGATAGGTGTTTGTCGATCTTGTTGATTTTCTCCAAGAACCAACTTTTTGTTTCATTGATTCTTTGGACTTTTTTCTGTGTTTCTATTTTGTTGATTTCCACCCTCAGTTTGATTATTTCCAGTCTGCTACTCCTCCTGGGCGCGTCTGCTTTTTTTTTTTCTAGAGCTTTCAGGTGTGCTGTTAAGTCCCCAATGTATGCTTTCTCCGTTTTCTTTAAGTAGGCACTTAGTGCTATGAACTTTCCTCTTAGCACTGCTTTCATCGTGTCCCATAGGTTTGAATATATTGTCTCTTTATTTTCATTAAATTCAAGGAAGACTTTAATTTCTTTCTTAATTTCTTCCTTGACCCAGGTGTGGTTCAGTATCTGACTGTTCAGTTTCCATGAGCTTGTCAGCTTTCTGGGGGTAGCATTGTTGTTGCCTTCTAACTTTAATCTGTGGTGACCTGATAAGACACAGGTGGACACTGATATATATATATATATTTTTTTGTATCTGTGGAGGTTTCCTTTGTTTCCGAGTATGTGGTCAATTTTTGAGAAGGTTCCATGAGCTGCAGAGAAGAAGGTATATTCTTTCCTATTTGGGTGGAGTATTCTATAGATGTCTGTTAAGTCCATTTGCTTCATTACCTCCAACAAGTCTCTTAATTCTCTATTAGGTTTCTGTCTGATTGACTTGTCCATTGGTGAGAGAGGTGTGTTGAAGTCACCTACTACTAGTGTGTGTGGTTTGATGTCTGCCTTAAGTTCTAGTAATATTTCTTTTACGTAAGTGGGTGCTTTTATATTAGGGGCATAGATATTCAGGATTGAGACTTCATCCTGATGAATTGTTCCTGTTATGAGTATAAAGTGTCCATCTCTTCTGATTGATTTTAGTTTGAAGTCAGTTTTGTTAGAAATTAGTATGACCACACCTGCTTTTTTCTTAGGACCATTTGCTTGAAAAACCTTTTCCCAACCCTTTACTCTAAGTAGATGCCTGTCTTTGTGGTTGAGATGTGTTTCTTGCAAACAACAGAATGTTGGATCCTGTTTTCGTATCCAATCTCTTAGCCTGTGCCTTTTTATAGGTGAATTGGGACCATTAATATTAAGTGATATTAATGACCAGTGGTTGTTTACTCCGGTTATTCCTATTATTTTTGGTAGTAGAGTTTGTGTGTCTCCCTTCTTTGAGTCGTGCTGGTGAAGGGTCACTAGATGCCTGGGTTATTGTAGGCAGTGTTGGCTATGTTGGATTCCTTGGGTTGTGATTTTCCTTCTATTACTTTCTGTAGGGCTGCATTTGTGGCTATGTATTGTTTAAATTTGTTCTTATCCTGGAATGTCTTGTTTTCTCTATTGATAGTGAACGATAGCTTGGCTGAGTATAGTAGTTTGGGTTTGCATCCATGGTCTCTTAGTTTCTGCAGTATCTCTATCCAGGACCTTCTGGCTTTCATGGTTTCCATAGAGAAGTCAGGTGTAAGTCTGATCGGTTTACCTTTATAAGTTACTTGCCCTTTTTCCTTTGCAGCTCTTAATATTCTTTCTTTAATCTGTATATTTTGTGTTTTGATTATTATATGGTGAGGGGATTTTTTTTTGATCCAGTCTGTTTGGTGTTCTGTATGTTTCATGAATATTCAAAGGAATATCTTTCTATAATTTTGTTAAAAATATTTTCTGGGCCTTTGAGCTGTGACTCTTCTCCTTCTTCTATCCCTATTATTCTTAGGTTTGGTCTTTTTATTGTGTCCCATATTTCCTGAATGTTTTGTGATGAGAATTTGTTGGCTTTGCTGTTTTCTTTGATCAGTGCGTTTATTTTCTCTATGGTGTCCTCAGAATCTGAGATTCTTTCTTCTATCTCTTGTATTCTATTGATTATGTTTGTTTCTGTAGTCTCTGCTCGTTGACCTAGATTTCCCACATCCAGCTGGTCCTCAGTTTGTGTTTTCTTCCTTGCTTCCATTTCAGCTTTCAATTCTTGAACTGTTTCCATTACCTGTTTGATCGTTTTTTCTTGGTTTCCCAGGTTATAATTTACGTATTTATTCATTTCTTCAAACTTTTTGTTATACTTCTCATCCATTTCTATAATGGTGTTTTTTACATGTTTAAGGGACTCTATTGCTTTCATAAAGTCAATTTTTTCCACTTCTTCTGTGTTAGAGTGTTCAAGTCCTTCTGTTGTAAGATCATTGGGTTCTGGTGTTTTCATGTTGTTTTTCAGAGTGTTGGGTGAATTCTTGCCTTGGCACCTGCCCATCTCCTCCTATCGATGCTATCTAATGGGTCTTTTAAAGCAGGATCAGGTTTCCCTGCTGGCCAAGGGCCCCACTTACAAAGTGCCTTCGGTCAGTTTCCTGGCTCCCACTGTGGGCTGAGATCCCTCTTACCACTCAGAAGGGTCTTCAGGAACAGGACCAGGCTCCCCATTCGCCAGGGACCTCGTCCAACAAAAGGTCTACTACTCTGCAAGCCAGCCACCAAAACAGAGAAACTCCCGCTGCCCTCTGTCCCGAGCTCCCGACCCAGAGCCCAAGCAGGCTAAACTGGGTGATCCCGCAGCCCCACTGAAGGGAGGGAGAGTAAAGGAGGCCCCTGGCCACAAGCTGGGATGGGCCAGGGAGAGAGAGGTCGCAGCAGAGGAGGAGCAGCACCAGCAGAGTGGACCAGCCCTGGCAGACTAACCAGAGGGTCAAGGGGTCGGGTAATGCCCCTGCTCCGTTTCCTGTGTCCCGCTGCGGGCTAAGAACACTCTCCCCACCAAGGAAGGTCTTCAGGGACGGACCAGTCTTCCCGTTCGCCAGAGGACCTCGCCAATAAAAGGCCTCCCACTCTGCAGGTTAGGCCCCAAGAAACCTACTTGATTTAATTATAGTGGGGCGATCTGCTCACAGTGTGGGCTTCACTGTTTCATGCTTGGACTATCCCACATCAGCCACGTCTGCACGCCGGTCTCCGACGCATGCGTGCGTCTGCCAGCCGGTCCTGCTTTTGGTTTTAAAAGACATACTTTTGGTTTTCTCCCTTTTAATAAGATGTTGGCTGCAGATTTCCCACACATAGACTTCATTCACTGAAATATGCTCTTTGTATTTTTAGTTTCTTTTGATGTTTTTATTATTAAGGAAAGTCAAGAACATTTTTAGCATCTTTTGAGACAATCATATGATTTCTGTTCTTGGTTCCCTTCTGTATTTAATTGCATTTATTGATTTATGTATGTTGAACCAGCCTTTAATTCCTGAAATGAAACCAATGTGGCCATGATGTTGGATATTTAATGTGTTTTCAATTTCATTTATGAATGTTTTATTGAGGAAAATTTCACCTAAGTTCAACAAGGGAATTGGTCCCTAGATTCTTTTGTGTGTCTTTTGCTGGGTTTAGTATCCCATCTTTTAAGTTTTACTGTATGATATTTGTCAGTATTCATAGAAATAATTTACTTGTTCTCTTTTCTATGTAACTTTTAAATTGGTTGCTTTCTTCTTTTGAAGAATAAATACATTGTGATGTTCAGTTTTTGTAGTCAAAAGTTAGCTATGTCCATTTTTCTAGCCTAATTTTTTGTTTGTGTTTGTATGTGTTTCAGAATAATTTAAAAAGATTTCTCTACATCTATTCTGCAGTTTTCACATACCTATGCTGGTTCTATAATTTAATTGTTATGAATAGTGATGCTCTAGACATTGATGTAAAAATATCACTGTATGTTGACTTGGAGACTTTTGGGTAAATACCCAGTAGTGATACAGCTGGGTGGTGTGACAGTTTGAGGAATTGTCTACACTGATTGTCATGGTGGCTGGGGCAGCTGATGTTCCCACTGATGTATTTTCATCTTCATCCACATTGGTTTTTTTTCTTTTCTTGACAATACCCCTTTTGACCAGGAAGAGATGAAATCTCAGTGTAGCTTCAATTTGCATTTCCCTGATTGCTAGTGATGCTGGACATTTTTTTTCACTTGATTATTGTCTTGGCTTCTTATAAAGACCTTAATCTTGTTGGTTTAAAACTCTTATCCTCATGGATCATAATTGCTTGGTTATTCAAACTCACCAATAATTGCCTGCACCATGTGACGATGAGGGACAGGCCTGTACATTTAGTTTGTGATACTGTAATACAGAATTCTCTTTCCTACTTTTTTTCTTTTTATTGATTTTTATTGAGCTCTACAATTTTCTCTGCTCCCCTCCCTGTCTCATCCCTTTCCACTTCAAACCTCCCCCAAAGTCCCCATGCTCTCAATTTACTCAGGATATCTTGTCTTTTTCTACTTCCCATGTAGATTAGATATATCTAAGTCTTTCTTAGTGTCCTCATTGTTGTCTTACTTCTCTGGGATTGTAGTTTGTAGGCTGGTTTTCTTTGCTTTATGTTTAAAAAACACCTATGAGTGAGTACATGTGATAATTGTCTTTTCTGTGTCTGGGTTACCTCACTCAAAAAAATGTTTTCTAGCTCCATCCATTTTCCTGCAAATTTCAAGATATCGTTATTTTTTTCTGCTGTGTAGTATTCCATTGTGTAAATATACCACATTTTCCTTATCCATTCTTTGGTCAAGGGGCATTTAGTTTGTTTCCAGGTTCTGGCTATGACAAACAAAGCTGCTATGAACATAGTTGATCACATGTCCTTGTGACATGATTGAGTATCCTTTGGATATATACCCAAAAGTGGTATTACTGGGTCTTGAGGAAGGTTGTTTCCTAATTTTCTGAGAAATCGCCACACTGACATCCACTCTTTCCTACTTTTAAACCTCTGCCTTATCCTCAAAATAAACCCATTTAGTCATAGTATACTTTTCTTTCAAAGCAGTTCTCCTTTCTGGTGGATAATATTTTGTTCATAAAAGTTCATTGATATTCAGGGTAAATGGACGTTTTCAATGTCTTAAAGGAGTAGGAATTGTCAAGAGCAAACATGATGTGATAACAACTATAAAGTAAATGGTTTATAAGGGTATGTGAAACTTCAAAATCAGAAAATTCAAATCATCTGTCAAAATAGTTTATATCAGTGATATGTTTTGTTCATGTATTACAAAGGAAATATTTAGCAAGCATAACTAAACTATGCATCTATTATACACCGTTTGATTTGCAGCTTGTTCTTAAACAAATGTATGATAAGCAAAATATTAAGATTTTAGGTGCAGGCTACACAGATACCGTCAGTAGGCTGGCCTTCAACTTGGATGGCAGCCCGGTCACTACTGCCCCCACGAACATTTGCATGAGGTCCTGGGACACCAGGAACATGTGCTTCCGTAGGAAGGGTAAGGGCTCCTCAGGAAAGCTCCTGGACCTGACAGATAGGCAACAGCCTGAGCATGCAGTCGAGGGCCTGCAACCTCCTCTAACGGCCAGACTCACACGGAAAGTGAGGAACACTACATTTTTTATCAAGGTGGCAGAGTGAAGAGGACAATGGCCTCTGGCCACATCCCAGACCATACTGAGACTGGACCATTGATTACAAAAGAACTCTCCTTCCTACTTCCTCCAGAGAACTTGCTAAAGAGTATCCTTCTCTCCTCCCCCCACTCCTGCCTTCTCCAGGGCCCTTGCTCTGTTCTACCTTGCATGGAGCCCAGTGTACAGGACACCTGGTAAGAACCAGGGTACTCTTAAAGAAAACATAAAATTCTCTGACAAAAGAGAAGTCACAAGATAGTTATGGCGAGTTTTAAATTCCTGATGCTTGGATGGAGCTTTTTGTTATTTCGCTCCCTCCTTTCACTACAGTTTAATGAAACTGTGAAGGAATCAAGATCCTGTACACATACATATCAAACTATGCTCTGAGAACAAATTATGTTCTAATGTGTGGGAAAATTTCAATATTTTTTAAGTTTCTAGCTAGTTGTACTTCGTTTAAAAACAATTCTAGCAACAAAACTGACATGTGGTCTTTCATTGGCTGCATTATAAACACTTAGAAAACTTAGTGTCACAAATGGGTGAGAGAAGGTTTAGCATGAGAAGATGAACCCCTGTTCCATATGATGAAATTGAGGAGCCTCGAGATGGCTCTAATGGCGATTAGTGATCAATAGAACAACCATTGCTTTATTTTAAAATGACGAATAAAATTGTATTTGTTCAAAACCTTGAGTCTAGAGTAAACTAAAGATTCCAGATAAACCTTTGACCTGTCTTTCAGATACCTTTTGATTGGCTCAGCAACTAGTCGGTGTGTGGTCCAAGGTAAAGGAGTTGACTGGAGTGATCCTCTCCCAGAATGTGTAAGTAAGTAAAGACTTTTTTTTCTGGCAAGATGATACGACACTTACACTGCATTATACACTAACTGCTGTGTCTCTGTGGCCCCCCTGACCTCCATTTGCAATTGACAGACTTTTGGATGTACAGTGAAACCTTTCCTGATCACTCCTTTCTCTCTCCTTATTCATCTAAGTTGTCACGTGTGAGTCCCCTCCAGACATCAGCAATGGGAAACACAGCGGCCGAGATGACGATCTTTACACATTTGGCTCCTCCGTCACCTACAGCTGTGACCCCAACTTCACACTCCTTGGCAATGCCTCCATAGTCTGCTCTGTGGTCAACAAAACAGTAGGTGTTTGGAGCCCAAGCCCTCCCGCCTGTCAAAGTAAGTCCTGGGTGAATCCTACACTCAGCTGTTCTCGTTTATTTATAAGAATAAGAAACATCTATGGGGGTAGTGACAGTCATTAAATATAAAGTAATGATTGGAAGAATGAGGCAATTCATTTGTTCAGCCATTATGTTACGTTCATCAGAATGATATAGATTATATGATAATAATCTACATTACAATCCTGTACCTTTTACAGAAAAAGATTTCTGCAGAACCTCTATTACTGCATTGCTAACCCAGGGAAACTTCTTACACAAGCTCACATTTACATAGTGACCAGCCTTCTTTAGATGATTCTCAGGCCTCGATGGCAAAACTTCCACAACCAAATACAATCAGAACACTGCAGAAGGAGAACAGACAGAAGCTGAGACTGCAAGTGTTGGCAAGAAGCAGATGAGGAGACGCCTGGTGTGTCACAGAGTTGTACAGACACACATTTGTTCACCCCAGATGGGCACCAATGGACACAAAATGTGACTTCACCAACATCAAACTCTGTGGAACCAATAGGAGCTTACTAGGCGTGCTTACAGAGTGGCTACAGAGCCTTGGGAAGAAGTTACCCATAGAGGGCCATTGTCCCCATAACAGCTGTATCACGACCAAGTCCCACCCCATTCTGAATGGCGACCTCATGGAAGCCAGGTCACGCAGTACTGTTTTCAATTAATCGTTCACTTCCTATATCCTCTATCTGCAAGATCACGTGCAGCTGGGGAGGGGACCCAGGAACAGCGGCTGGAGTCTCCAGCGAGTCTTGTGACCTTGTACTTGAGCGTGTCAATAGCTCCTTCACTACCACCTCTGTATGTTCTGCTCTAGTTCCACCATGGGGCGCGAAGTCAGATATGGGGTTGTGTTAAGTCATCAGCAAAGCATCTCTCTAGAGCCCACTCTCTGAAGGTGAAGGGAAGGCATGACAGGGACAGTTGGAAGTGGGACAGAATGCGGCTGACAGACGTCTGTCACCATCACCTAAAAGAGAAGGGGCTTCTGTTGCATCCCTGCGGTGGTATGGAGAGAATAGGGAGGCATAGGTGGCAGAAATGACAGGATTTGGTTGGGTGGGGACTGGGATGTGGGGTGGTGTTTGTCCTCTGCTGTGAGGGGCAGGTGTCTGATGCTCTGTCACTTCCTGACCTGTGCCATCACTATAGGCTGGTGATCTCCCACCAAGACATTCTGGAAACAACACTATATACCACAATATGGGAAAGATTTGAAAACTTGGAGTCTAAGCTTCAATATTTAGCTATTTCTAAACTTTTTTTTTAATTGAGAAAATCAACTATCACAATAACTAGCAAGGTGGGCTCTCAGTTCTTTTTTAGGTGCCTAGAGAATATATAATTTTTAAACATGTTCCTTGCATGTATCTGACATAAACTTATATTATAAACTGAGTTAAAATGTTATAGACCAGAGCCATATTATCTTGGGCTATCTTTAGTCCTTTGAAAGCCATCCATTGCCCACCCTATGTCTGACTTAGCATTCTTGTGACTATCAGAAACAGTATCCTTAGCAAACAGCTAGCTTTCATGAATTTAGAGTTTAAGAATTTCATCGGATATTATATAAAGTCCACAGCATAGTTTCCCCACTGTGATCATCTACCTGTGGCCCCACCAGCATGTTTGGTAAGTACATTGATCTATGACTTTCTTTGTTCGGTCACTGACAAAATCTCCCATAATCACTTCCACAGTGGAGCATGGTGTATAGGGAGGCCTGAGTCTGTGTTCCCAGGGCTTGCTCACCCATACTGGGCTCCAGAGAGGAACTGTCTTTTATTTCTTTTAAGGTGAGAACTGGGTCAACCACTTTTCGGGGAACTGTAACACTCCCCTCCCCCCTCGCCACCTCTCAACTATCATTTCTCTTTCGCAGCCTAGATGTCTTTTCCTGTGCTTCTCTAGAAATCATCTGTCATCAGCCACAGATTCCGGGGGGAGGGGACTTGGCCCCTGGATTTCGACAGTTCTATATTTATAAAGACTCTGTTGAGATCAGATGCAAGAAGGGTTCTGTTCTCAGAGGCAGCAGCGTCATCCGCTGTGAAGCTAATAGCGAGTGGTGCCCTTCTGTCCCCACTTGTGAGGCCAGTGAGTAAGGACCTTGAAGGGGCTGCAGTGTTTGCAACTAAGGTTATCCAGAATATGGGTGGGATACGTTTATAGGTACAAGCCCACTTTGAATTTCATGTGTTTATTTGGTTGCACACACACACACGCACACACACACACACACCACTGTACACAACTTCCTGGAGCTTGTTTTCTTTTGTCATATGGGTCTAGGGAATGGAACTCAGGTTTTTAGTCTTAGTAGCAAGCACCTGAGCCCACGGAACAGTCTCAGTGACTCCCCAAACCTACCTTAATGCAATAATTGCACACGTTAAATTTCTATTATACTTTTCTCCCCCACTTTTTTGTTAGAAGGAAGACATTCGTGTCAGTAATATTTTACTGTTATTTAACATGTGTATTAAATAGATTTCATGCCCTGAGTCCATTGGTAATAAGAATTAAGTAATTGCTCTAAGAATAAATGGTGGGATTGCCAGCAGGATGGCTCAGTGACTAAATGTGCCTGCCTCCAAACATATTGAATGACGTTTGATCTCCAAAACTCACTTTCCAGAAGGTGTTAGAAACAGCTCTCATCTCAAAGGAATGCAGGTGACAGTTTACTCTAGGGCTGTCTATGAGTGACCATGGCCTGAGAACACAGATGTTAGTTTCCTCAAATCCCATGTTCTAATGAGGCAACAGTTCCATTAAGTTATTATAGAAACAGAAGGGCATAAATCATGCCGGTTGTTCCCTCTGGTAGTCCAGTTCCATCGAAATGGGAAACCTCTGTTACTGTCTTGGATGCTGTAGGATTGCATCCCCAGCCCTTTAGAAGGTATGGAACTAGGGATCTGTTGAGCTGTGGAGTTGACCATGATTGCATTTCAGGTATCAGCTTTATTAAGAGAAAGGGACTTTAGGGGAGAGAGCATTAGAGAGGGACAGTATACTCAATTAAAAACAGTATGGCAGTACCTTAAGGGACAGAAAAGTTTTTCAATTAAAACTAGAGAGGGGCTTCTTTACGAGGAATAGTGTAAAATGTGTGTGTGTGAGACACACACAGAGAGAGAGAGAGAGAGAGAGAGAGAGAGGAAGAGACAGACAGACACAGTGATAAATGATAGATGATAATAGAGATATAGAGATAGATAGGTAGATGATAAGTAGATAGAAAGATAGATGATAGGGATAGATTATAGAGACAGACAGATGATAGAGATAGAGAGATGGGTAGATATATAGATACTAGATATATGATAGAGATAAATAATAGATAGGTAGACAGATGAAAAAGATAGATGGATGGATGATATAGATAGAGATGGATAAATAGAGATGGATGGATAGACAGACAGACAGACAGACAGATAGATATGGATGGAGAGAGAGAGAGCTGCAATGAGAGGGATGGAACAGCGAGGCACAGATGCATTTTTTATAAGTCCTAGGGGTTTTGTGGGAAGTTGTACACCTTGTGATTTAGTTTGGGACCCTTTATATGACAAGGAGCATGGAGGAGCCAGGCACTGCTCAGGACCAAATATTAGGAGTTGTAAAATCATAGCACTACAAGGTCTCTGAACTCCTAAGAAGAAAGGTGCCACAGATGAAGTGGTAAGGCTGATTTCTCAGACTGTGGGATCACGGGAGCAGGCCATGAGATAACATTTCCAAAAAGAATGAATTTATACATAAAGAAATCAGAGGAGGAGACATGAAGAATAATGGACAATGGACATCAAATTTGAGTCTCTGGTTTCCTCAAGCTGACTAGAAACAGAGGACTGGATTGTAGCCTCCTCCATTGAGCTGTAGTCAGGGGTGGGCTTTGGGGCAGAGGCTGACATCTGCTAGACTCATGTATCAGGAAGACATGGCCCATTCAAGTCTGTGTAGTGTGTCAAACAGCAGTTCGGGTGAATGAGTCAACAGGCAGAATACAGAGGATACGAACATAAGGATGCCATGTCTGGGGATCTATGAAGAGCTTTAAAATCCATTTTAAAAATGAATTTGATAAGACGAGGTGAACTTCATAGTTTGGTGAACGGTATATTTTTGATATTTTAAGGTAGGTTAGGAAAGACTGTTGAGAAGGCATCAGAGGATAAAGGCAGGCTTTAGTATGATTGGGCTTGTTCCAGATGTGTCTAAAGTTAATGTTATTAAGTAGTTTTAGAGCCCCAGTCACAAGAATGCTGTCACACACAGAGGAAGGTAATAGCTTAACAAATGTTTTTAAAAGGGCTAAAATATTCATCCCAGAATAACTTTGGCTTTGGATCTGTAATGTTGTAATTCTTAGAGATGCCTGTCACAGACATTCTACCTGCATAGGTAGAGCTTGTTGAAGCTTTGGCACAGATGTGGCCTCTTACTGGTGACATCACATTTTTCTGTGCATAGCACTATTATCTTACATCTCACATGGTCAGGAGCTGACCCCAGCCCTCATGACTGAGGCTGAGGAACCAGGAAAGTCTTCAGAAAGAGAAATGATACCAGAACCATTGAGGAAGAAATTCCTGGATCATATGAATCTATTAATCATTATGACCTGGTGTGATTTTTTTTTGTCCTCTTCATTTCAAATAACATTTTATATGTGAAATTTAAAAATTAGAATAATCCAGAGCTCAATACGTCCTAAAGAAGTAATCAACAAAGGAAACAAGTATTTAGAATTAAATATAGAAGAGACCTAATCTAATTGTCTGTACCAAGTAATACAGGAAGTTTGGTAAGCACTTGTATAGATGAATGTCCCAGGGAGGATTAATTCTGTAAATAAAACTTTCTGCTGTCCATCAGGCAAAGGCTATGCAGCAGGTGTTTTACCCTGTAGAAAGAGATATAAAAATTCACCTAAATATTATGAAGGCACAGCTCAACTCTTTAAAAAAATTCAATAACCTTAGCGTGGCATTTAGAAATAGCTCAGACACAATGCCCAGACAATTTTCCATAGATCTCAAATTTGACGATTTCCCAGGAAGCAATCTTGATTGAACTGGTTCAGATCTCCTAGACTAGTGTTTGCTGGTCACAGTGATCAAACCAAAATGACCTTTAATCCTCTAAAGAATTCCAACTCAGCCTCAGTTACTGCAGCATGGACCCTCCACCCTTTGCTTGGGCTTTCTGATTCTAGCTTAGGACAGTCTTGTCATGCTCCTTTTGTAACCATTTCCTTGTTCTTACATCATGCTAACATCGAACTTTCTGGTTTTATTTTGTTTTGTTTTGTTTTGTTTTGTCTTAACATCATGAGATACTAAAAATAAAATTTACCAACCTGGTAAGAGAGAATTACACTCAAATTACATTTGTAGCTCTAGTTGTAAGGGAGCGGTTAGGTGATTTTAGATCCTAAATTTTCCCACTAACTAAGGTTTTAGATCATAAAATTTCCCAAGAAAGGCAGAAAACTTTGTCTGTTAACCCTTTAACCGCTGGTTACTTTTAATACACTGTAAGCAACTGTTCTGAATAAAATTATGTTTAAAGGGAAACCCAAGAAGTTTGTTCTGAATCACAAACATGTGCCGGTCATCACAATAAGTTACTCTTGCTAAGTAAAGCTGTGACAGCCATCTTAAATCCCATTCTCATGGCTCTCTTTGCCAGTTCCAATAACATTCTTCATAATGTTTTTCATGGCCAGATGGTTGTACTGACGTACCAGATATTCCCTATGCTTCCTGGGAGGGCAATAAGTTTCCCTTAAGAAATTTTGAAATATTTGAGATTGGGACCAAATTGAAATACCGGTGCAAGCCTGGCTACCGACCGGTTCTCATGGAGCCCCAGATCGTGACATGTCAAGAGAATCTGACGTGGACGCCTTCCAAAGGCTGTGAACGTAAGTGACCTTGAGCTAGAAAAAGCCGTTTGTTGCACACGTCTTTCAGGTTATCTATTGAATGGGTTGAGCACAATCTTTGAAATTTCTTGGGGCCCATTTCAGAACATAAGATATGATTAGTTTTTATAAAAATTCAGTGCACATTTGAATATATGCCTTATTTTGTGATTATTAAGTGTTCTATGTTTGTCAATTACTTCTGATTCTGTGATTGTGAGGTTAGGATTGAAATCTCTATACCGTTTCCACTGAAGGACCGATGACATGTTTATGCTTTATCTTTTAATCTTTAAAATATTTTTTGGTATCTTGAGATGACATTAATAAATGTGTACATGTTTGAAATGGCATATCTTACTGATGTATTTCACATTTATTATTATGAAATGACCCTTTACAGCTGTAGTTTTTTGTCTTTAAGTTATATTTTTATATCAATACAGCTCACAGCTAATTTAAATTTGTATTGAATGACTTAGTTTTAAGATTTCTATTGTTCAATATTTTAAATATGTTTTTCAAGCAGGTGAATGTGCAATTGATGTAATTAGTATTGCACTTGAAATTATAACATAGTTGTATGACATATCATAGTAAAATATGTTTTCTGCCTTTTGTATTGTTATCTCCTTGACTTCTTTTGAATTAGTAATTTCTTTGTGTGTCTCTCCCTTTGTTTATTTTTCTACACACACAGAGACACAGACACACACACACACACACACACACATACACATACCTAGCTTTTATTTGCTTTAGTATACAATGAAAATTATAGCATGCATTTTTAGTTTTTGCTATAATGCCTTCACCTCTTTCAAGGTTAGAAAGACATAGAGCTCTAATTAACTTATACTCCATTTAGATGCTATTTTTAATACATTTTAACTCTATGTAAGTTTTCAATGCCACGTAACTATTTTTATTGATACCTGCCATTGAATCTCTTCTGATTCTTTTTTTGTGTGTGTTAATGAATTTTATTTGCAAATTAAAAACAATGTTTCAAAGCCATTATCTCCTGTATGTGTTCAAAAACAAAATTAACTATTTATGTCCTTTTAACCTCCTAAAATCACTAGTTTCTTTTTTCTGAATTAATTTCTTTTTCTTTTTTTTTTCTATTAAAAATTTTCACCTCCTCCCATTTCCCTCCTCCTCCCTCCCTTCCCCTCCCTCTCCAGTCCAAAGAGCAGTCAGGTTTCCCTGTGGGCAGTCCAAGGTCCTCCCCCCTCCATCCAGGTCTAGGAAGGTGAGCATCCAAACAGACTAGGCTCTCACAAAGCCAGTACCTGCAGTAGAACCAAAACCCAGTGCCATTGTCCTTGGTTTCTCAGTCAGCCCTCATTGTCAGCCACGTTCAGAGCATGTGATCAAACCGGACTCTCTTCAGATTCTTTAGATAACTTACCATGCCATATTCCTTTCCCCAACGGATACTCTAGTCTCCTTTAGGAAGGATCTACTGGTGATGAAATGTCCTTTGTCTGTCTCTTGCTACGTCTTCACCTTACTATTTGGGGATATGTTTTAAGGGCAGACAAGTCTAGACAGACAACTGTTTTCTTCGGTCATATAAATTTTATTCCATCTTGGTTTATTTTTGACATGAATTTTACTATTGTTTACACTCATGATTATTTCAAAGGCTTTTTTCCTTACTACTTGCTAGAAGCTTCCTTTCCTCAGTTTTTCAACACTTTTTCTAGGTGTGTATGCTTCTGCTGCACAAACCTGGTGATCTGCATTGAACCCCTGGAACCAACAAAGGTGAAAGAGAAAAACTGACTTCCTTGAGTCTCAGGGGCTAATTTTAGATTATTAGGTTTGTGCATCAAATGCCTTTACTCACTGAGCTTTCTCTCTGGAACCCAAGCATATTGATTTTAACCGATAACCTTTTACCTCTTGTCCCTGCACGCTCTTGGTAACCTCAGAATACAAAACCCAACTTTAAATTATAGAAAACCACAGCTAATCAAAATGCAGGGTTGTTGAGCCCAGTCCCAGTGGATATATCTACAAAACACTCCCACACTTAAGGCTCTGGGAACATTGCCAAGAAGGCAGGGTGGAAAGAGTGTAAGAGCAAGAGGATCAGGGACTGTGCTGTGAGATTGTGTCTCCTAGGGATGTAAGAGGCTACACCCATAAAGTCTCTCCCACATGACTGCCTACACATGAGCGGAAGAAGGAAAATACTGACGGACATGCCAAGAAGGGACAGTGAAAATCCCATGAGGTCTCAACACTACACAAAGATCTACAGGCAACTAAGGAATGCTGCCAATGGAATAGGTAGTCTTCCCCAGGGAAAAACACACCGATTGGTTATCTAATATCAAATGGTCAGCCTTGATAACACCACACACACACACACACACACACACATGCTTGTAACAATTATTAATGACAAAAGAGGCCCCAAATTTAAAAAACAGCAAAGAAAGGTATATGGGAGTGTTTGGAGAGAGAAAAGGAAAGGGAGAAATGATGTAAGTACATTCTCAAAAATAAAAGAAAACAAGAAGTCTCCTCGTCTTTAACAGCTTCAATTTCAACACTCTTTCAAAGTCTAAGCCCAGAATCCAGGCAGTCTTTCAACTGTGAGCCCCTGTAAGATATAAGTGACTTGGTTCTAATATCAATGGCACATAATAATAATTTCCGTTTTAAATGGAGAAAACAGAGATGTCGAAAGGAAAGATTAGAGTCACGTGAGACTGAGACCCAGTATTGGAAACACTAAATCTCGTAGCTGTGCGTCTGGCATCTGGGACACATGAAGGAATCAGCTGGGCTCCCAGGGGCTTCATCCTCACCGTTTCACACAGGGGCCTCTCAGTGAACTCCTCGTAGAGACTCCAGCCCTGTTACATACTGACCGACCTTAGTGACTCCCTGAAACTTCTAAACAAGTCTTGCATCTGTCGTGTTTCGAAACAAATGCCACGTGGATGCTGCTGCTAAGTTTATGTTTGTGAAGGATGGAGCGTGGCCTTTTGGACCACAGCTATTGTGGGTTTTGCTGCTTTGTTGGCTAAATCAGCCACTTTCCTAAGCAGTCAGTTTAGATGGGGGCCCCTGAGGCTGCAGTGTTGGATCCCAACATCTCATTTCACGTGCATTTGCATTTTCACAAATTGGCTCCTTTGATGGGTGTGGTCTTGCTTCCCAGGAGCCTTTCCTATTATTCCAATGGAAAGAGCGGGGTTTCTTTCCGATTATTCCAATGGGAAGAGTGGGATTTCTTTCCTATTATTCCAATGGAAAGAGTGGGGTTTCTTTTAAACATTTGTAGATGTTTTGTCCTATGTATTTTCCTTGCCTGCAGTTTTAAACTTGTGTGTGCAACTTTCCTTGCTACATTTCACAATCTTTTTAATATTTTTAATTTCTTCCTTTCCTCCTCCTTCTCCCTCCGTCCCTCCCTCGGTCCCTCCCTCCGTCCCTCCCTCCGTCCCTCCCTCCCACCTCTCTCTGTCTCTCTCTGTTGTAGATCTGGACAAGAATGCTGAAAATTAATCATGTCATAGATTGAACATTAGGATGTCTTGAAATTTCCTGTACCAAAGACATTAGTTGCTTACTCATGAGTTCAGCATTGCTCAGTTTCTCAAGACACAGGCAGGATGAAGCCAGATTCTTGGCCAGAATAGCAAAAATGGCCTCTTGGCCAGTTCCCAATAGAGCTGTTAATTGTTCCCCTCTGAAACTTCATAAACTGGCTTCCAGAGTCTGCATTTGACATTCTGGTTTTACAGCCCCCACCATAATTGTTCTTTAAGTTCTGTTTGCAGGGCTCTGGGTCTGATGTTCCAAACTTTTCCACATTGCTCTCGAAACCAGTTCTAAAACCCCAAGAATCATATGTTCACATTATAACCGCAAAGAACCTACTTCTTAGTACCAATTTTCTGCACTGTTTTCTTTTCTGATTGCTGAAACAAAGTACTTTATGAAAGCAACATATAAGGTTAGAAAGGTTTGTTTTGGCTTACAGGTCTAGGAGCCTCCATACTGCATGCATAGGCAGGAACCGGAGAACCTTGAATGCTGGTGCTCAACCTGTTCCTCCTTTATCCAGTCCAGCACCTAGGGGATAGAATGGTGTTGCCGGTATCCACAGGGTGTGTGTCCATATCAGCTAACCAAATTTAGATAATTTCTCACAGACATGCCTTGTCTGGATAATCTCTCAAAGGTCTGAGGAGAGATTTATCTCCTGGGGGATTCCAGAGCTCATCAAGTTACCAATACTAACCATTACAATTTGCCTAATATTTCTAATGGTTTCCTAATTGAGCCATCAAGATTTTCCTGTAAATGTGATAACATCATCTGTGGACAGTGGTGACAACTTCCTCTTACAACTTTACATTTTAATAAACTTTTCACTTGCTTGTTTGCTGTGGTTAGGTCTTCCAGTACTGTCTTGACTCAAAATGGTGAACATGGATGTTTTGTCTTATTTTGGATCCTATAGAGAAATATTTCAGCTTTACTCACTTAGGATGATGTTGACTGTAGGTATATTTCATATGGCATATAGTTTTTATACCTGCTTTTCTCAGAGATATTTGCACACAAGTGTCTTTAGTTTTATCAAAAAATTCATCTATATACTCCAGTTTATTTATTTCATTCTATTAATGTAGTGTATTGTGATTGTTGATTTGCCTGTGTTAAACCATCTTTCCATTATTGGGATAGCTCTCAATAGATAATGGTCAATAGTCTTTTCAAGGTGCTATTGGACTTGGCTTGATAAAATTTTGTTGAGGATTTTTGTCTCTTTTTTCAGGGATATTATCCTGTAACTTTCTTTTCTTGTGTGTCGTTCTCTGACTTAGGAATGAGCATTTTATAAAAAGAGTTTGAAAGAACTCTTTTTGTTTTAGCTCTTACATTAGCCAAGAACTGGTATTAGTGAAAACGCCGAACTGTTCATGCCTTTCATAGGAGAGATGTTATTGCTGGCTCAGTCTCATTATTTATTGGTCTTCTCTCTCTTCATGACTCAATCCTTGCAAGGTCATGTATTCAGAATCGTATCTCCGAATGTGAGCATTTATTATGTGACTATTTTCCCTGCTGAGGCAGAATGATCACAAATTTAAGACCTGCCTGAACTACAGAGCAAGTTCAAAGCATTTATTATGTTCTTTGGGCTGGTGGTGACTGCTAAAATTTCAACATTATTTACCTTCCCAAGTCAAGGTTTACCATGGTCGTAGACCCAGTCTTTATCAGCGTCTTAGCAGTCGAGGCGCTCCAAGTCCACACTTGTCACAACCTGCAGGTAGTCTGAAGCTCAGGATGGTTGATGAAGGTTCTGAGGAAGGTATTCCACTCCTATTAGGTCCTGAAGACTTTGATTTCAGCTGGGGAAGACCTAGAATCTTCATTCACAGCCACTGGCCTGTAATTTGGTGCCATAGATTATGCTTGAGGTGGACAGTGCTGCGGTCACCTGGCTAGCGGATCACTGGATCATCCTGGATTCTATTGCTTGTTGTGACCAGCACAGCACTGCATAGGACCAGGACCAAGGACCGAGACCCCATCTTCTAAGACTGCCTGCTCTTGACTGTTTTTGGCCAGAGAGCACACAGCCCGACAGAAATGAGCTCTCTTGTACGTTCTACCCAAGCTTTGCTTGTGTCTTCAACCATTCCCTTGGCAACAGTGAACCTAACTATGGATACTACCTATCGACCAAAGATTCTGCCCATTGTATTCTGCCCATACTGGGTTTTAGCATATCAGGAATTACACAATAAAGTTTTGAGCTTAGTTTCTTATCCTGCCTTCAGCAGATAGAGTCTTTCCTTATTGAAGGTTAAGATAGTCCAAGGTTAAGAAAGGAAAATTAGGGCCGGGCGGTGGTGGCGCACGCTTTTAATCCCAGCACTTGGGAGGCAGAGGCAGGCAGATCTCTGTGAATTCGAGGCCCACCTGGTCTACAAGAGCTAGTTCCAAGACAGGAACCAAAAGCTACGGAGAAACCCTGTCTCAAAAATCCAAAAAAGAAATAAAAAAGAAAAAAAAAGGAAAATTAAAATTAAAAGACCCCTTGGTCATTAAATCTGATACTAATCTAGGTCGCACTGGAATTTTATACCTGAACAGAGCTCTGAGAGACTGTTCTCAGGTCCATACTATGGCAGACAACAGAAAGAAAACTGAGATGAAGGAGTTTGTCCTTCAGAGGTCTCAGATTTTCTATTGTCTATGGAGATTCTGTCCACAGATGCTGGTCTAGAAGTAGGGGCCATGGAGCCCTGCCCAGTAGTGGTCACTGAGGTAAACCTGGTACTGGTTGTAGGGCATATGTCTAGTTGCGTCTCTTTCTTCCAAGTAAAACATGGCTCTCTCCCTATTAGAAGTGCTTAGGGGGAGAGGGAATAGGGTAAGCTGGGAGTGGCTATGATACAGGCAACTCTTTCCCCCTTTCTTTTCTTCTTCAACACATTTTTTCTTTTTACTAGGCTCAAACTTATTACAATGCCCTCCTGCCAGATTCTCCTAACTTTTTGTGAAGGTATTTTTATAATAATTGGGTTTGAGATTGTCCTTCCAATAAGTATTATGCAGAAGACCACAGATATTTATCCTAGAACCACCAAGGCTATTGATAGCATTATGGACAGAGGACTTACAAAAGTTTTTGTCAGAGAACCTAGCATATTGCCTAGCAGTTCCAGGTATACATGTGGTGGTTTGAATACTCAGTCCCTGGTTGGTGGAACTGTTTGGGAACAATGAGGAGGCGTGGCTTTGTTGAAGGAGGTGCATCACGGGAGGAAGGCTTTGAGGTTTCAAAAGACTCACACCATTTCCAGTGTGCCCTCTTCTTCCCGTTTATGAGTTAAAGTAAGAGTTCTCACCTGCTGCTGCAGCCACCTGTCACCATGCCCCCCTCTGCCATCATAGTCTCTAACCCCATGGGGCCATAAGTCCAACTAGACTCTTCCTTTTTAAAATTGACTTCATCATGGTATCTCATCACAGGAATGGAAAAGCAACCAACAATACGTTTTAACAGGGGAAATGATCAAATAAAGACTTATCCTGCCATCTTGACACAGCCCTTCTTTCTCTTTTCTTCTGAATCATGGTTATAAACACTAAAAGTTAAATATACTCCACTGATCAGTGTGTAGTGTTGTAATCATCAACTACATTGCTCTACTGTTTTGCACTGAATGTTTCTAGAATTTATTCAACTGAAACTTTATACCTTAAAAATTTTTTCATCTCCCCTGAAAGCAACATTTCATCCTGTCACCAGGAGTTTGATTATTAATGTCTTCCATGAGATAGAGCCACAGCTTCAAAGATGTCTTTCCCATAAGATGAAGCATGTGCATTTTCTTTTGTCTCCCAGGAGCATGTTGCCCAACACCAAATATGGATAAAATCAGGATTGTAAGTGAAAGGAGAGATTTAACTGGCATATGCCTCTATGCCTATGGAGACTATGTTTTCTATATCTGTGCTGAAGGCTCTTACCCTATGTCGACTGATGGGAGGAGTTCATGTCAAGCGGATGGAAGGTGGGAACCTGCAATGCCATCATGTCAGGGAGGTAAGACTGCTGAGGGAACTTGTTGTCATCATTCCCCAGATATCCCAAGTTGTAGTGATGAGGCAAGCAGGCCTGCTTTTGTCCCGCCTGGCTCCTGCATGGCTAGCTTAGCCCCAGAAATAATAACATGGAAACTGTATTTATTTAAACACTGCCTGGCCCATTATATCTAGCCTCTTCTTGGCTAATTCTCACATCTTGCTTTAACCCGTATCTAGTAATCTGTGTATCACCACGGGGTTGTGGCTTACAGGGAAGATTCTAACTTATATCCATCTCAGGCCAGAGCTTCATGGCGTCTGCCTGACTCTGCTTTCTTCCTCCCAGCATTCTGTTCTGTCTACTTCACCCACCTAAGGGTTGACCTATCAAAAGGCCAAGGCAGTTTCCTTATTTGACCAATGAAAGTAACATATAGACAGAAGACCCTCCTACATCACCAAGTGATTCTATGCAGTTTCATAAAGAATAATCTTCTTAAAAAAATAATTGAGTTTGGGCCAGGTGGTGGTGGCACATGCCTTTAATCAGGAGGCAGAGACAGGTGGATCTCTGTGAGTTCGAGGCCAGCCTGGTCTACAAGAGCTAGTTCCAGGACAGGATCCAAAGCTATAAAGAAACCCTATCTTGAAAAACAAAAAAAACCAAACAAACAAAAAAAAGTAATTGAGTTTGGGATTGTCCTTCCAATAAGTATTATGTGGAAGATCACAGATATTTATTCTAGCACCACCAAGGCTATTGATAGAGTTATGGATCAAGATATACTGACAGAGGACTTACAAAAGTTTTTGTTAGAGAACCTAGCACATTGAATAAAATCCTTCAATGTTGCAGTTTGCTAATGTTTCTGTATATATTATTTGTTAATGTTATGGCCAATATTTTAGTAATATAAAAGACTAATCCATGAGTCTCTGTATTTATACACCAAGGGGAAAAGAATGGCTTATAGAATTATGAATCAAAGGAGATTTCTTATGGGCAGGAAGATTGTGTACTAGTGACTGACATCAACCTTATCCTTTTTCTCATTCTGACTCAGAAATGCAGACCCATGTTGCTGTTACCTCACCAAGTGTAGCAGAAACAGTCACGAAGAGCAATAAATATCTATCTGATAATGGTAAGACACTGAAAATATCATTGTAGAGCAATGTGGCTATCTTACTAAGAATGATTCCTTACCTCAACATGACAGTCTATTGCATGCCATAGTTTGGGTTAATATAAAAGCAAAGTTTAAGAAGATATAATGAGATCTAGTATAATTTTGTAGGATGTCATAGGAAATAGGGGTGGGATGTGAGAAAGAATCATGATTAAAATAATATCCATCATAGTCTTCAAGAACACTATAAAGGAGAGTTGAAAGTAATTTACCTCTGCTCTGGGGTTGTAATTAATATGACTAGTCTTTCACTACTGCCCATTCTGTTTCCTTCAGTCAGCACTCCAGTAGGCGTGGGCTTTTTGACAGCTATGATATCTCTAGCTGTTATTCCTGGTGAACAGAATTTCTTCATGCCTCAAAATTGCCTACTTAGTCAAATCCCACTGGTGGAACTCAACAGCGATTGTCTTGAGCTCCAGATATACTATTTCCCGAACCAGTATATATCAGACATCCTGACTTCTTCATCATGATATATCTTCATCATGATCACAGCTTATTGCCACAAAGTATGGTAACACTTCCCCTCATCCAAGCTGTCCCAGTAGGTAAAGAAGTCCAGAGAAATTTGCTGAGAGCTATAGCTTAAATATCAATGGTCAGCTTCAGTGTCCAAGCTTCAGTGTCCACTGCTTGGATTGCTTATATCAATGAACAGCTTCAGTGTCCACTGCTTGGACTGCTTATATCGATGGTCAGCTTCAGTGTCCACTGCTTGGATTGCTTATATCAATGGACAGCTTCAGTGTCCACTGCTGGGATTGTTTATATCAATGGACAGCTTCAGTGTCCACTGCTGGGATTGTTTATATCAATGGACAGCTTCAGTGTCCACTAGTTGGATTGTTTTGCTTCTGGTCTTAGAAAGCAGGATGCATAGTCTACTGATCTAAAGATACAAGAAGAAAAGTAAGTTATGAAAATATTAGGCAAGTGGCTTGGTAGGATTAATTTTGAGTGGCATGAACCATACTGGTCCTCTGTTTCCCCCCTATTGGTCACATATACAGAGATACTGATCAACATCCTGCATGTAGCATCTTTATTCTGTTAAATGTGTGTGTGTTGTATGTATATATGTATGCATGCATATGTTTCCTGTTTTATTAATTTTTGAGGTTAGAATGCAAATCTATGTATGAGCTTGATTATGGAACTTCTTTTTATTTATGGGACATCATACTTTGTTCTAATTTGTATCTTTCTTCTATTATTCTCTCCCTACCACATACTTTTCTTTGACCAGCTCTGTTTGTTCCCCTGAGAGTATCCCTGCTATGCTTTCATGTCACAAATATGATATTATTTTCTTTTTACCTCTATTTTAAGAACTCTTCTTCCCCGTCATGACTCCCTTTCTAGTTGCACAACTTACACACACATACACACGCATGCACACACACACACACTTAAATAAAGAAAAGTCAAGATAAAAATCACCAATGCAGAAACAAGAGAAAATAGGAGTAAGCCTACATTGGCTTTTCTTTTTTTTAACAGAGCACATACCATGCTAAATGGTGTGTGTGGAGAAGAATTCTACCAGAGAAGTGTCCTGAAAGACTCAAAGCATCTGGTGCAGGGAAAGCTACAGACATACAGACAATCTGTGCTACTGGAAACCCACGCCAGAGGACAAATATCACAACCACGGAAGACAGCAGAACCTGAAATGGAAGATTGCCAATGTCCGAACTCCCCTGTCGTCTCTATTATTGTATGGAAGGGCAGGTGGTTGGATTGTAGGACCATAGGACTAGCAGAACTGTTCGCCAAAGACTTAAACACAACCTGTTTGGATCCCCCAAGCAGGGTCAGTGCCACAGCACCCCATAGACACAGCCTAGGACTGAGAGATCAGCGCTGCTCAGTATCGTCCTATCCCACTGTGCCCCGTGGAGCAGGGCATCCATCCTAGTGCATCAGCACTCAGAAGATGTGTCCTCCCGATACAACCTACTACAACCTGCAAAGGCTGTGGAGATCAGCAGAAGTGAGAGGGTCTGATGCTCACAGACTCACAGCAACCTCATCCTTGCTGTGGCAGGGAGGAACCGGACAGATGACAGGAAGTTTTTTATGCAATGTGTGGCAGAAACCTGATGGACAAAACTGAGGTCAAAACAGGCATTGAACTTTCTCCCAGCCATCAAGAAGCATTGACAGAGAACATAATACTTTTTAAAATAAAAAATTATTAATTTATAATAACTTCTCAAAATTACGTACCCATATTTACTAAACCTAGACACTGTGCATCTTGACAAACTTCTATACATGTAGAATAGCTGTTTTGAAGCTATTAAACCTCATATGTGATTTATACTTTAGTAATCAAATATATTTTATGCATTTATCCACCAACAGAAAATGAAATCAGTAGCTTTTCTACATACCAGTAATGAACTTTCTGAAAAATTATATAAAATATCCCATTCACAATAGCTAAAAATAATAAGATATCTAGGAATATGGGGCTGAAGAGATGGGTCAATGGTTAAGAGCTCTGTTGCTCTCTTACAGTATCTGGGTTCAGCTCCTAGCACCCTCCATTCCTCTAGTTTGGGTAGGATACAAGATGTCCTCTTTTGACCCTCAGGAATCAGGCAAAGCATGTGGTTCACAAACATACATGCAGGCAAAACACACATATGAAATAAAATTAACTAATTAAGAATAAAATTGAATATATGTAGGACTAAACCTAACCAAGAAGATGAAAAACCTTAAAACGATGAAAAAAAGAAATTGAAGAAGACATTAGGTGTTGAGAAAAAAACCCTTTGTCCTGGACTGGCAGAATTAACTTTATGAAAATAGCTATCCTCTCCAAAGAAATTTATAGATTCAGTGCAATATCCATGGAAATGCCAATGAAATTCTTCACAGAACTTTAAAAACATTTTAAAATTCACATGGAAACACATATAGAAATTTACACGTAGCCAAAGTAATCCTAAGCAACCAGAACACAGTCAGAGATTTATTACCTGACCTCAAACTGTGCTATGGAGCCTTAGTGACAAACATAGCATGGTGCCAGTCCAAAGGCAGACACATAGACCAACAGAACACAAGGGGCCTGGAAGCAAACTCACACGATATGCACTCATGCATGTACTATATATAAACTCACATGATATGCACTCATGCATGCACTATATATAAACTCACACGATATGCACTCATGTATACATTATATATAAACTCACGATATGCACTACATATAAACTCACATGATATGTACTCGTTATGCACTATATGTAAACTCTTATACTATGTGCTCACGTATGCACTATATATAAACTCATACAGATATGCACACCTAATTTTTGAGAAAAGAGTTAAAATTTGTTTAAAAAAATCCAATTCAAGAAATAGTGCTATCTGGCAAGACTGGACAAGTACCCGTGGAAGAAGGGAATTAGGCCCCTATTTCTCTCCCTGTACAAAAGTTAATCCAATGTAGATCAAATGTCTTAATTTAACACCAGAAATGCTTAGACAATTATAGAAAAGCATGCTGAAAACATTTCAGAATACAGACAATGGAATTCTGCCAGAAATAGCCACAGCTGTTGGCTCAGTGAAGGAAAGTATCAGCAGAGCAAACAGACAGCAAAGAAAATAGAAAAGCCTTTCCAGCTACACTTCAGAGAAAGGGTTAATTTAGAGAATTTTTTAAAGCTACAAAAATTAAACAATGATAAAACAAACTTCCATTCAGCAAGTAGGCAATGAACTGGACAGACAGCTCTCAGAAGAAAAATACAAATGGCCAATATATTTCAAATACACATTCAGCATAGCCATCAGGGAAATACAAGTTAAGAGTATTTTGATATTTAGCCTCACCCATCAGAACAGCTTTCATCAAGAAAACACAAAAGCAATGCCTGAGGCTGTAGAGAAAGAAGAAACTTTGTTTCCTATTAGTAGGGGTCTAGACTAGTGTCATCACCATGGCAGCATGGAGGTTCTTAAAAAATAAAAATAGGTTGGGGGTCGTGCATGCCTGTAGTCCCAGCACTCGGGAGGCAGAGGCAGGCGGATCTCTGTGAGTTTGAGGCCAGCCTGGTTAACAGAGTGAGTTCCAGGATAGGCTCCAAAGCTACAGAGAAACCCTGTCTTGGAAAACCAAATAGAACTAATATATGACCCAGCTAAACCACCTCTGAGCATACCCTCAAAGGAGTCCATATTTTACCACAGAGATACTTGCACATCCACATTTATTGAATCCCAAAGACACAGAATCAGCCTGGATGGCCATCAACAGCTGGATGGATAGTGAAAATGTGCTACTTAGACACAAAGAAATTTTATTTGGCTGTAAAGAGAGATGAAGTTCATAGTTAAATGGCTTGAACTAGAAAAAAATGCTGTGAGTTAACAGGCTCAGGGAACCAAATTCTGTGTGTGCTCGTAGTGTGACTTCAACTTGTTCTTTTGTGTACTGATGTGTGAGTGAGTCTAAGTAGAGACCAGGAAACTAGTAAGGTGCCCAGTAGAAGGGAGAATGGGCTTTTAGGTTGTAGACCGCAGGGGCATGAAAATGGAAGGGGAAGGACAGAAGCTGAAGGGAGAAAATAGGATGGGAGGACCTAGATGGAGAAGAGTGGAAAAACCAATTCAGTGCATTTCCCCTACTGGCTTAGTTTTCCTTTGGTCCCATGTCTTCTTTTTCATACCTGTGTTCTCCCTTTCGTTTGAGAGCGTCTTCTCTCTGCTGGTCCTACACCCCATGTTTGATGTAGAGAAACTGATTTTAGAAGCTCACAGATGAGGGGATTTGCCTCAGGTTGTGTAATGCCTTGAGTCTCAAATGAAGCTCTGGACTTTGTATTTTTAAGTTGGGACAAGTAAGACTTTGTAGTCGTTTGTGTGGAATGATTTCAGTCTTCAGTGGAAGAGACACGAACTTATAAAAAAGGGGAAAGGTATTATTCAAATCCATCCCCTGTGCTTAAGTCCTGTGCTCGAAACCAGAGGTGAATGAGCCCTTATGACGAGATCCTGCGCTAGCCCTGGGAGTGGCTCAGCTATGCCAGGGTGGGTTGTGGTTCATGTGAGCTGTTTGTCTGGTCTCTCTGGGTGCTTTATCTTTTCAAACTCACCACTAAAGCACAAAGGAGCCAAATCCAAACCCTATTCCTTCAGATTGCGTGAATCAGACTCTAAGGAAACTCACTTCTCTGTAGATTACCCAGAGTACAGTGTTCTGTTATAGGAACAGAAAACAGACAGCCACCTCCTTACTCTGAAGCTTGGATGTCTGAGTGTGTTGAAGCATATATTTGTTGGCCATGTTATGTGTCTTGATGTCTTTTCATTGGGAACCTTTGCCTCTTCAATGTTACACCAGGCCCACTAGCAATGCGGGGAAGATAGGGTTACAAAGTAAGGACATGCAATATTTTCTGTCGGTCAAGGCCTACCTAAATCTTATCTTTTCTCTATTTATTTAATAACATTTAAGATATGAATAGTAAGCTTAAAAAACTTGGCAAAAAGAACGTTAAAAATGAATACTAGTTTTCTTTCCTGAGCCCTAAAAGCACAGGTAAGCCCCATTGCCGGAGACAGCCTCTACTGTTCAGCTGTTCTATGTTTTCCTAGATACTTAGAGGCAAGACTTGATGACTTTGGTCTAAGAATCTATTTGCGCCTCTAGTAAACTTTCTACAACAACCCTCATTTCTTTCCAAGTATTCAAGAAAGAGGAATTGCAAGGGTTAATACCTAGCTCATAAAGTGTTGCAAATTCCCACTGAAATATTATGATGGCCACGATCTGTCCCTGGCCTTTCTGGGTCTGTGGGCCGATGATGCTCCTGGTCGATGAGCTGATGTAGAATGGAGATGAGGTAAGAACGTGGCTTCCTCTTCAGTGTCCTTGGTTCCTTCATCATTTTCCTAGCAACCAAAAGTCACTGTTTCTGTTGAACCCTGCATCATTAAAAGATGAGGACATCCTTAGCATCTTGCATTAGATCAAGGTTGTGGGGAAGAAACGCAAGCATAGGTTATAACACTTGAGGTATATGAGGTTTAGAGGCTTAACTTTCTCAGTTTTGTTGTTGGTCAAATGTTAATAACAATAAAAACTAATTCATAAAAGTGTAGTAAAATTTATAAGACAGCAAAAATTTAGCATATAAATATACATAGCACTTTTCTCAATAGATATCAGGACCATTATAATTATTATTGAAATCAGTAAGTTTTGCTGAAACCAAATGCAAGTATACGCAAAGTTTCTCATTATTTTCATTGTCTAATTCAATTTTGACATCTTCTTGAAAGGAGAAAGCTCAAGGTACGTTTCTGCTAGAGGTGTGTGCTCCAAACCGGTGGTCATGCACGGAAGCCTGTCTGTGGAGAAAGAGCACTACACAGAGACGGAAAACGTCACCATTCAGTGTGACACCGGATATGACTTAGTTGGCTCCCCGAACATCATCTGTTCGGAAAACAGAACATGGGACCCTGAGATACCCAAATGTAAGACGGTGAGTGGCGCAATTCGGGGAACTTCTGTGATGTCACCCTTAAATATAGCAGTCTCTTCCCAAGGTTCTGTCCCAGACTATGATGGTAGCACCTGGCACCTACCAGGATGCCCAGTTTACTAAATATGCACTTATAACCTTGAAGCATCATGGTGAGCTTGAAAGGAACAGATTTTTCTGCTCTATGGCTGCATCCAGAACTTTAGGATTGAGGGTTTCCTAGACCTAGTGCCCTGACCATAACTTTCCATGTTTGTGGTCTGTATACATTTGCTCTGCTTCTGGGGTGTGTGCAAGACTCCCCCCCCCACCTCTCGTTATGGGGCCACTCTGGATCCTTGGAGCTCTGCATCTTTTCTTCTTCAACTATACTTTTCTGTTCCTTAAGAGGCATGTGTCTTATAGTCCTAGCAACCTGGTGGTGGGCATCAAAGGTCCTAAGCTCAAATCTCTCTTGGGTTGTAAAATCCTGCCTTGTTGTACGGAGCTGCCGGCTGCATTCCTGCCACCCAGCTCCTGGCCGCCTGGCTAGTTTATGCCCCAAAATAACAACACACAAACTGTATTCTTTTAAACACTGCCTGGCCCATTATATCTAGCCTCTTCTAGGCTAATTCTCACGTATTAATTTAGCCCATTTCTAATAATCTGTGTAGCACTACTAGGTGCGCTTACCGGGAAAGATTCAGCATGTCTGGCTGGCGGCTGGCTGCATCGCATCTGCCCTGAGAGGAGCTGCCCTGCATCTGAGCTCACTTCCTCTTCCTCCCAGCATTCTGTTCTGTTTACTCCACCCACCTATGTTCAAACCTATGGGGCCAAGTAGTTTTTTTATTAATTAACCAATGACCTTCCTCCATCACTGCCTGCACGCTCATGCATGCGCACACACACACACCCCTCTTTCTCATGGTGTGTGGCCTTCATGGGAACACCTGCTGGGGATGCAAAGTCCTGATTTTCTCTATGTCCATCAATTATATCAACCTCACTTTTGCCAGGAATCCCTCTCAGACTGTACCCTCCCCCATTGATTTCTTTAAATTACCTGTAGGAGGCCCTTGAAGAATGTGAACAAGTGAATGAAGGCAGAAAGCTCTTGCAGTGCCTCACAAGCCCAGATGAAGTGCAAAAGGCCCTGGAGGTGTACAAGCTGTCTCTGGAGATCGAACGGTTAGAACTGGAGAAAGGGAAGTGGACACAAAGCCACAGGAAGCCTTCTAAACATGTTAAAATGAAGGGGCCCCTTAGGCCTTTTGGTTAACACACAGGATCTCCATGCAGCAGCTGGACTGGCCCCTAAGCGCTACCACTCCTGTTATGAAGTTTCTGGGACAGAAGAACTTAGGTGGGTTTTTCTCGTTTTGTTTTTGAAGCTATGTCAGTGCTTATAGGCTAGTTATTGCAGTTCAGTTGCCTTCTCGGCTCGACTCACGGGAATGGGTAAATATAAACTATTAAATGCCAAATGTTTGCGTTGTCATTCTGTTCATTATGTCACATGAATATGACAGACCCGGAACACACATTCACTCTCTAACATGTCTGTAGGTAATTTTATTTCTCCTTTATTTTCTACCTTGCAAAGAATACAGTTCAGACTATCCCAACCCTATTCCTGCTGACTAGTCACAGAATGCCGTGACTCTGTGACTCATGTGTTGTAGGAGGCCACTTGTTTGTTCCCGGCTGCTCGGCCCTGAAATAACCACACAGACACTATATTATTTGCAATACAGTTTGGCCAATAGCTTAAGCGTATTTCTGGCTAACTCTTATATTATAAATTAACCCATCTCGGGCTGGAGAGATGGCTCAGTGGTTAAGAGCACTGCTTGCTCTTCCAAAGGTCCTGAGTTCAATTCCCAGCAACCACATGGTGGCTCACAACCATCTGTAATGAGATCTGGTGCCCTCTTCTGGCCTGCAGGCATACATGCAGACAGAATACTGAGAATACTGTATACATAATAAATAAATAAATTAAAAAAATTAACCCATCTCCATTGATCTGTATATTGCCATAAGGCTGTGGTTTAATGGCAAAGTTTCAGCATGTCTATGGTGGCGGCTCCATAGCTTCTCCCTGACTTTGCCTCCTTTCTTCCGGCATTCAGTTTAGTTCCCCCCCACCCCGCCCTAGCTCTGTTTTACTCTATCACGGGGCTCAAGACAGTTTCTTTATTAACCAATAGTATTCACAGCATACAGAGGGAAATCTCACATCACTCATGAGCCCAGCACCTGCCAATTCTAAACCTGCAGATCAAGATCTGAATTTAAGGAACATTTTTCTGGGAAAAAAAGAAAGAAACAAGCAAAAAACCAGAACCATATGGGACTGAAGAGGTTCTTTGGTGCCCCCTTCTGGTCACTTTTCACACTAACAAGTACTTCTGGTCTCCCTTTAAAGAAATGAAATCAGATATATGTCCTGGCTTGTTATTTGTTTATTTTTGTTGAGCTGACACAAGTTATAGTTATCTTAGAAGATGGAGCCACAACTGAGAAAATACTTCCGTAAGACTGACCTGTATGCAATAAGACCTACAGGCATTTTCCTGATCAGTGATGAGGTGGAAAGGCTCAGCACACCCCTGGGCCGCGGTTCTGGGTATATAAGAAAGGAAACTGAGAAAGCCAGGAGAGTGAGCAAGTAAGCAACATTTCTCCTCCACTCGGAATCAATTCCTGGCTCCAGGTTCCTGCCCTGAGCTCCTGTCCTGACTTCCATGGATGATGCAATAAGATGAAATAAAACCTCCTCCGTCCCAGGTTGCATTGATCATGGCATTGTGTCCCAGCAATAGAAACCTTAAGTAAGACAGACACAATAAGTTATCTCAATTTCACCTTTTTCCATGAACATTTGTGCATGTGTGTATTTTGCCTTTAGTTGAAGTTCATTTGCTATCGATGACATTCAGTTTTGTGGCACTTAGGACTATGTCACATTTTCCTTGCCTCAGGTAGACAGATACTACTAGGAATATTCTTGCATGTGTCTTCCACTAAACATATGGATGAAACTGCTGGCTAACCACGAAGATGCATGCATTCTCTCAGCAGTTTTCCAAAAGGGTTTCACCAAAGACTTTCCTCACAGAAAACCAGCGTCCAGTGAAACACTTACATTCTTCTGCTCTTTCTTCTCAGGAAAGGCACTGGTGTCACCACATTGAGCTTCTAATGTGTTCTTTCCTAAAGATTAATGAGTTTGAACAACACATGTTCACTGCACCTCAGTGCACAGCGGGGCCTCCATTCCAGACCCTTGGATTGGGCAGAGACCACACAAACACCTGCTTTCATAGAGAGATCCTTTATTAAGCCAGGAAGAAAAGTTAAAGTGGCTACTTTCTGTCAGGAAAGCAGCAGCAAATAACAGCTGGCATGATTTTTAAGAAGAGAAAGCCGGGAGGTCTGTGTCGGAACGGGCTAGGATGCTGCGGTAGAGGAGAACAGGGGATGAGAGAGAAGGGGAAGGGGTTGGGGTATATTTATCCCCAAAGGACAAGGACTGTATCTGGACAGAGGGGAGACAGACATGGCACATAGGCAAATGGTGGGTTATAAAGGTAAAGGGGGAAACCCTGAGTTAGGATGAGGTGTTTAATTTTAATTGGTCCTATTAATTGGGTAAACCAAAGGGGACTTTTGATTGCTGGACTTTGGAAGTCAGCTTCAGGAAAAAGAAGTGGCCAAGGGAATTGTCATTGGTGGCTAGCTTTAGGAATGCAATCTAACAGTTTTTTAGCAAGGTTGAGGGAATTGGAAGAAGGGCAAGGCCTGCCAGAGCCGAGCTCGCCACACCTGTGTTGACCAGAGCTGAGCTCGCCACACCTGTGCTGGTCAGGGTCGAGCTCGCCACACCTGTGCTGGCCAGGGTCGAGCTCGCCACACCTGTGCTGGCCAGAGCCGAGCTCGCCACACCTGTGCTGGCCAGGGTTGAGCTCGCCACACCTGTGCTGGCCAGGGTCGAGCTCGCCACACCTGTGCTGGCCAGGGTTGAGCTCGCCCCACCTGTGCTGACCAGGGTCGAGCTCGCCCCACCTGTGCTGGCCAGGTCCCTTCATTCACTATTCTTTCAGACATTATTTTCTCATAAAGTCTTTTTTAAATTTTATTTAATTAAAAATTTCCACCTCCTCCTCCCTCCCATTTCCCTCCCCTTCCCTCTAACCCCTCTCCCTCCCTCTCCAGCCCAAAGAGCAGTCGGGGTTCCCTGCCCTGTGGGAAATCCCTCCTTCATCCAGGACTAGAAAGGTGAGCATCCAAACAGACTAGGTTCCCACAAAGTCATTACATGCAGTAGGATCAAAACTCAGTGCCATTGTCCTTGGCTTCTCAGTCAGCCCTCCTCTTCAGCCACGTTTAGAGAGTCTGGTTTGATCACATGCTCCATCATCCAGCTGGCCTTGGTGAGCTCCCATTAGATCAGCCCCACCGTCTCAGTGGGTGGGCGCACCCCTCGCGGTCCTGACTTCCTTGCTCATGTTCTCCCTCCTTCTGCTCCTCATTTGGACCTTAGGAGCTCAGTCTAGTGCTCCAATGTGGGTCTCTGTCTCTAGCTTCATCCATGGCCAGATGAAGTTTCTATGGTGATATGCAAGATATTCATCAGTATGGGTATAGGATCGGGCCATTTCAGGCTCTCTCTCCTCAGCTGCCTAAGGATCTAGCTGGGGACATCTCGATGGACACTTGGGGACACCTCTAGAGTTAAGTCTCTTGCCAACCCTAAAATGGCTCTCTTAATTAAGATATATACTTCCCTGCTCCCATATCCACCCTTCCTCCATCCCAACCGTCCCATTCCCCCAAGCTCTCCCCATCCTCCCCTTCTCACTTTTTTCTCCCCATCTTCCCTTACCCCCACTCCACCCTTACAGCCAAATTTCCAATTTTTGCCTGGCAATCTTGTCTCCTTCCAATATCCAGGAGGATAACTATGTTTTTTCTTTGGGTTCACCTTCTTATTTAGCTTCTCTAGGATCATGGATTATAGGCTCAATGTCCTTTATTTATGGCTAGAATCCACTTATGAGTGAGTATATACCATATTCATCTTTTTGAGTCTGGGTTACCTCACTCAGGATAGTGTTTTCTATTTTCATCCATTTGCATGCAAAATTCAAGAAGTCATTGTTTTTTACAGCTGAGTAATACTCTAATGTGTACATATTCCACACTTTCTTTATCCATTCTTCCACTGAGGGGCATCTAGGTTGTTTCCAGGTTCTGGCTATTACAAATAATGCTGCTATGAACATAGTTGAACAAATGCTTTTGTAGTATGATAGAGCATTTCTTGGATATATTCCCAAGAGTGGTATTGCTGGGTCTTGGGGTAGGTTGATCCCGATTTTCCTAAGAAACTGCCACACTGATTTCCAAAGTGGTTGCACAAGTTTGTATTCCCACCAGCAATGGTTTTCTATTGATTTGTTCATTTACTTGTAATTCAATGTTCAGATGTTTATGAATCCCGGATAACAGTCTGCTCTGGGGTGGACATTAAGGCTCCTGATTCCACACTATGGTGTGTCTTTTTCTTTCACAAGGTTTTATCCCTATATAAACATAAACTCAGAACGTAAGTGCAATGCAGTGAACTCTGCAAACATATCATTTACATTGTATTAGGTGTTCTAAGAAATGTAGAAAATTAAGACATACAAGAACATGTGTACAGCTCATGCACAAATATTTTGTTTTTATGTGATGTCATCTAAGTTATTTGAGTTGATTTTTTTTGGTACCTGTGATGAATCCCACAACTATCACAAAATACCTGCATTTCACATTTTGCTTTGACCACAAAAGCCCACACCAGGCCCAGTCCAAGTCCGTGTCTGCCTGTTGCCTGCAGATCAGGACATGAGCTCTCAGCCATGGCTGCTTGCCTCCCACCACACTCTCCATGATGACAGTCATGGGCTAATCTCTGAAACTCTGGGTAAGGGCTCAGACAAATGCTTTCTTTTAAAGGTTGCCTTGGTCATGATGCATTACTACAACAATAGTAACTAAGGTAGAAATGTGTAATTTTACACGTTTCATAGGCATAAATGTGAAAGTAAATTACACATTTCTGTCTTAGTTACTATTGCCAAATACAAATCTAAATACATGTGGTTGATCTGTTTGTACTGAAATGATTTGTCCTTTGGCTTTTGCTTGGTGATGTTTGATATGTTTGATGACTACAATAATATCACAGTGTATTATCTACTACGGCTTCATGATATTACAGTGGAATGCTAGTTAGGACCTGTGAAGCTCCACAATATCAAGCTATTGACCTTTTCTGATGTCAACTGAATTCCCAAAGTGGTTGTGTAGCAGTTTCCTTAGAGATTGAAACATTCCATTTCTTAAGGAAACTTCTTGAGATAGAAGGTAAACTACACAAACTAGCTTCAGGAAGTTCACAAGGCCCTCTTCCCTCCCAGAGTAAGCAATAAAGACCACTGGGGGTCACTTTCAGACAAGCAATAAAGACCACTGGGGATCATTTTCAGACAAGCCACACTGCAAAGAATATTCTGAGACAGACAACGTTACCCAGAAGAATCTGAAACCAGTCGAGCTCCCTGAAAGAGGTTTAGACTCACAGACTCTCCTGGGAAGGACACTCTCCAACAAGATGAGATGCCTGTAGACTGTGCAGTGCTCCAGGCTCCTACCTTTGTGAGCTGTCATCCATGCTAGTGTGGGCTTTGATCATGTGGTCACCTTTGAGCCATTTCTGCCCCTGTTAGTAACCCCTCACCTGTATTCCTGTAATGAACACCAATAAAACTCATTAGTTCACCAAGTTGGACTTTGGTGGTATCCATACTTTGATCTGTTGTGGGTTCCCTATTTGGGGTAAGTAAACATGTGTTGTGTCTCCCCAGGGAAAGTCTTGTCACACAATAGTGTATCCTATTATATGACAGAGAAACAACTGCTCAGTAAGTCCACAGATGATACATGTAGAAGAAGCCTGGTCACCAGAATATACTCCAAATGCAGATGGGACTCCATTGCCGAAAAGGCCAATCACTGTATCCTCCGTGATGGGAAGTTAAGTGATTGACTGGCTTCCCTTGGACATGGCCCTCTAATGGTTTCTGGTAGATAAGAATGTCAGTTCTCCTTCTGGAGGCATCTCAATCCCTGACTTCAAACTCTACTACAGAACTACAATACTGAAAACAGCCTGATATTGTCATAAAAACAGACAGGAGGACCAATGGAACAGAATAGAGGACCCAGATATTAATTCACACATCTTCAAACATCTGATTTTTGACAAAGAAGCAAGAAAAAATTTCAAATGGAAAAAAGAAAGCATTTTTGACAAATGGTGCTGATATAACTGGATATCAACATGTAGAAAAATGAAAATAGACTCATATCTATCACTATGCACAAAACTCAAGTCCAAATGGATCAAAGACCTCAACATAAAGCCAGTCACATTGAACCTTATAGAAGAAAAAGTGGGAAGTGCACTTGAACGCATTGACTCAGGGAACCACTTCCTAAATATGATCCCAGTAGCACAGACACTGAGAGAAACAATTAATAAAATGACCTCCTCAAACTGAAAAACATCTGTAAAGCAAAGGACAAGGTCAACAAGACAAAACGACAGCCTACAGAATGGTAAAAGATTTTCACTAACCCCACATCGGACAGAAGTCTGATCTCCAAAATATACAAAGAACTCAAGAAATTGACACCAAAAGATCACATAATCCAATAAAAAAATGGAGTACAGACCTAAACAGAGAACTCTCAACAGAGGAATCTAAAATGGCTGAAAGACACTTAAGGAAATGTTCAACATCCTTAGTCATCAGAGAAATGCAAATAAAAACAACTCTGAGATTCCATCTTACACCTGTAAGAATGGCCAAGATCAAAACACTAATGACAACTTATGCTGGAGAGGTTGTGGGGAAATGGGAACACTCCTCCATTGCTGGTGTGAATGCAAGCTGGTACAACCCCTTTGGATGTCAGTGTGGTGATTTCTCAGAAAATTAGAAAACAACTTGACTCAAGACCCAGTAATACCACTTTGGGGTATATATCCAAAGGATGCTCAATCATACCACAAGGACATGTGCTTAACTACATTCATAGCAGCATTGTTTGTTATAGCCAGAACCTGGAAACAACCTAAATGCCCTTCTACTGAATAATGGATAAGAAAAATGTGGTACATTTACACAATGGAGTACTACACAGCAGAAAAAAATAATGACATCTTGAATTTTTCAGGCAAGTGGATGGAGCTAGAAAACATTATTTTGAGTGAGGTAACCCATACCCAGAAAGACAATTATTGCATTTACTCACTCATAAGTGTTTTTTAAACACAAAGCAAAGAAAATCAGCTCACAAGTCACAATCCCAGAAAACCTAGACAACAATGAGGATCTTAAGAGAGACATATATAGATCTAATCTACATGGGTAGTAGAAAAAGACAAGATCTCCTGAGTTAATTGGGAGCATGGGGACCTTGGGAGAGGGTTGAAGGGGAGGGGAAAGGTAAGGTAAGGAGAGGAGCAGAGAAAAATGTAGAGCTCAACAAAAATCAATAAAAAAAAGAATGTCAGTTCTCATTTCTTGCAGATAAACAGAATGTTGTAGTGGCATCTTTCTCCTTCAGTGGCTACGTGGCATCGCCAGATTTTTTTCTTCTTTCTGTCTTGAGAAAGGAAGATAAAAATCTGGAGATGCCACGTAGTCACAGAAGGAGAAAGATGCCAGTACAAAATGTTTCCCTCTGGAGTTCCCTAAGAAATGTAGCTCAGTCTACAGGTAATTGTTCACCAATGCAAACTCTGTTTCCTTCTCTTCTTTTATGCATATCTAGTATATTCTGGGTTGCTTTTTATGATATTTGTTTGCAATCAATTTCAAGGACTTCTTGGTAAACTAAGAAAGACCAGCAAGCTATTTTTCCATTTACAAATAGATACTTTAAAGAAAACATTTTTGTTTTTAATGTTTTTGAACATTGAATGCACACACATGTATACACTTTTAATTTACTCACTATGTATGTGTGTGGGTGTGTGGGTGAGTGAGTGTGTGTTGTGGCACACACGTGGAGGTGGAGGACAACTTGTAGGAGCTGATTCTCTTCTTGCTCTCTGGGAGTCCTGCAGACCAAGCTCAGGTTTTAAGGTTTGACAGTAGTCACCTTTACCAGATGAACAACACTGTAGAACCTCCATGGATACATTTTCTCATTCAGCGTATATCAATATGATCATCTGGGTCAGGGCATTCATGAGATGGACACCATCCACTGGTATCTCGACCTTTTCATGTGCTTCAAGGAAACATACCTATTACTATTTATAATGTTCTCATTAGCATAAAACAGACTTTCTGCACTGAAAAACTGAGATTATTTTAGTTTCAAACTCCCTTCAACATACTTGTAGCTAAAGGCCTGGGTGACTTGTCCTTGTGGCTGAGCCACAGGACTCTCCGTAGGTTTATTGGCGATTTGGTCTCCCAGTAAAGCCACAGTCTGTGGTCATTCCTACCACAGCAGAAGTGTGAGGCTTCTAGGAACACTGACCTAAGTGTCTGTCTCTCTCAGGGATCCATCCAGGAAACATCTGTAATTTAGTTCAACGAAATGTGAAGAGCTTGCTGCAGGCGAGTTTAGGATCGGATTTGGCAAGTCAGAAGAAAGCTAAGCCGGGCCTTCTGTCTTTCTCTCCCGTCTGCAAAGCATGCTAATAGCATATGTAATTTTCCAGGAAACCAATACAGTAATATGTGGAAAGCTTTGGAACCTTATTAATAAGCAGAATTGACACCTTGTTAAAATTATCCTGGTTCTTCCTTGGAAGATGAAGTAATCACAAGGCTTTGCTCGCCTTTCTTTTGAGGGAGGTTGACATTTGATCACTGATATTTCAGAGAGGAGGGTCAGCCCACTGACTTCCGGGTAGTGTTCCTCTTTGTTTCTGGGAGCTATGCACTTGGTTGTCAGGATTGTAGTGGACTTTGTGAGAGCTTAGTGTTCATCGTTGTCTCTGGAAAGTCAGGTAACAAATGTTCACTGCTGGTCCAAATGGCAAATCCTAGGAAATACACGTTCATAATGCCCTCCTCCACTTCAAACAAGCTCAAAACTATGGTCCGGGCATAAGATGCCTGGCAGGTAGTCGTGAAGTAATTTTAGCTCAGAGAATGATTACTGAATTAAGTTTGGGAGCTAACAAATGAGCCCTCTAAAGCTTTTCTCTTAGTGCATTTGTGGGAGGTTTAATGTTGGGATAAAAAGGTCTTCGTCATGATCTAGCCACCAGCAAACATTGCTGTAAGTTGACATGTTCCTGTCTGTGTTAATGGTGTGGTGTTTGTTACCCTTTAAGGTCCATGTGTAGTTTGCCTGTGTTTTAAACAGAACCACAACATATCCCTTTAGTTTTCAACTGATGTATCCCCAGGGTTGATTACTGTCATGTCATCAATGCATCAAGAATCCACACTACTCCTGAAGAGCTCCCTAGTCTGAATGTCGGTATAGAATACACCAGAGATGCATAGGGGGAAAGGGGCCAGTAAGTGTCCCTGTTGGAAGGAGGAGGAGACAGTGAGAAAGTCTTGGAACTGGCTCTATGACATGGCTCAGTGAATTAACAAATCTGCAGCCAAGCCTTGGGACCTGAGTTTGACCCTTAGGACCCACATGGTAGAAGGAGAGAACCCAGTCCTGTCTCCACACCGTGATTCTTATGCCAGCTCATGTCTCTGCCAGATTTGGGGTGTCATTGGATGACCCAGTTCAGCTCTCTTCTGTACTTGACCTGGTCAACTCTGCCCTTCCCCTTCAGTGACTTAAAGTGCTGGTCCTACTGGATTTTAGTCACTTGACTCAGTATCAACTCATTAATGATTTCAAGTTCCGCCTTTAATCTGACCCAAGGTATCTGAGAATGCTGTCTAAGGACTTTTTGTCTCTGAGACTCAGCAGCCTGTAAATTACAAACAGGTCATTTCCCCAGACCCACAGTTCCTCAGAGCCTTGTGCTCTACTTGGCTGGCCTCCTGTCCTTTCTGCTTAAGTATGAAGTTACGGGAACTAGTAACTGGTTTAAATTAAGGAATGAGGAAGAATTCTTAAGAAGTAGTTAGCCAGTGGCTGCAATTCAGTTTCATGTTAACTACAATTAAATATGTTTTTAAGGAATACACTTAACTATATAATTATAGAATCATTTGGAAGCCAAATATTATAACCATTAAGGTACTTACTTAGCAGAAACAATTTTGTATTAATGTATGATATTTAGGTGAATACTCCTAAATGATGAAAAGATAGTTCTTCGATAGGCCTTATTTTTTTCTAGTGTGGTAGTCATTAAGTAGAATATTTTTCTATTAATATGGCAAAGCATCACATTATTATAAAAATAAATGAGTTCAGTAGTGTGAAGTTATAAATCATGGTATAAAGAAAAGGCATTGCACAATGCATTGCTTCATAATTTGGAGAATAATTGTCTCTTGCTCACAGGCAATTCTCAATAGTTTGTAAGAATAAACTTGTCCCACCAGAATAGAGCCAGTTATAAATGCAGATGTGAGTTATTGTTTTAATTTATAAATGGGATGATATTTCAAGAATGTTGCTCATTGTTCCCCAAACAGTCTTTTGGGGGTAAGTTATGTAAATATCTATTAGGTTAATTCAAAAAGGGTATTTTTCCAATGAATATGTTTAATTTTATGTTGACTGAGGTTTTCTGTCCCCCCCTGGTCCCGCAGTCATTTAGTTCCAAAGAAACACACAGAGGTTTACATAAATTATAAACTGGTTGGTCTATTGGCTCAGGCTTCTTATTAACTAATTCTTATACCTTATATTAGCCTATAATTCTTGTCTGTGTTAGCCACGTGTCTTGGTACATTTTATCAACGAGGCGTTCTCATCTTGCTCCTTCTGCGGCTGAGCCACGACTGCAGACTGACTCTTTCCTCTTCCCAGAATTCTCCCGTTCTCATCGCTTCCCATCTACTTCTTGCATTGTTGCCCTGCCTATACTTCCTGCCTGGCTACTGGTCAATCAGAGTTTTATTAAAAATAATACGAATGACAGGATAAAAGACCATTGTCCCCCAGGAATTTTATATTTCAAGCCTTGGGGTATTACATAAGTAAATATTATTTAAGTCCTATAACTTCAAGAGTGAAGATGTTATAATGTTTGACACTTATCCCTGCTCATACAACAGAAAGGTTTCCAATATAGATGGACAAGCTGTCTATGAGGTATTAGCTGCCAAGGAATGACTGGAGCCATGGAGAACGAAAGTTCATCTTAACTGTTGTTGCTGTTTTCATTATCCCTGTGCATGCAGCCAGAGACGGGGAATGGAAAGCTGTTTGTTGTGTGAGATTTGTACGCTGAGTGAAGATGTATTACTGTGATTGGTGTAATAAATAGCTGAACTACCAATAGCTAGGCAGGAGAGGATAGGTGGGATTTCCAAGGAGAGAAATTGGGAGGAAGAATCTCGGCACATGATTTGGAGCTAGTCGCACGTGCTGTACTAAGAAGAGGTAACAACCACGTGACAAAATGTAGATTTAAAAAAATTGGTTAATTAAGCTATTAATTAGCTAGTGGAGAACAAGCCTAAGCTAAGGCCAAGCTTTCATAATTAATAAGTTTCCATGTCATTATTTGGGGGCTGGCGATCCAAAACTAGATAAGTAGATTGATTGTGAAAGTGTCACCCTCCAGTGTGACTCTGGCTTTGATGTGCTGGATCCTCAAAGTGTCTCCTGCTCAGAGAATAGAAACTTGTATACAGAGATTTCTAAGTCATAAACTTAGGATTCATTTGTGAGTCACGGTCTCCCCTGCCCCTCTCAAAGCACTAAGGTGAGTTAAGGGGAGCAAGTTTCCTCTTCTCAATGAGAACAAGAAAATCAGAGGCCCTTAGAGAACAGAGTCCCATATACATAAGAATACTGACTCCTAACTTTGAATAAACCATACAGGACACTGCTGTTCTGAATGGTCACCAGAGAGAGCATGTCTCCAGTGTGACAGAACAGGCTCATAATCTGGGAGACTCAGGCCAGAGGACTGTGGAATGAACTCTATTCAGGGTCACACAGTGAGTTCCAGGGCAGCCTGGGTTTACCCCCTGCCCCCTCTGCTTATTCTACTGTGCAACAGAAACAACAGCAGCACATAAAACCCGACAAGCCTGTGCTGGAGCTGAGAGTTCTACATCTCACAAGCAACAGGAAGTCAACTGACTGTCACAATGAGGGATGCTTAAGCAAAAGAGGCCTCAAAGTCCACTCCCACAGTGACACACTTCCTCCAACAAGGTCACACCTCCTAATAGTGCCACTCCCTTTGGGGGGCATCTTCTTTTAAACCACTACAGAAGGTATACAAACATTACCTGGAGATTAACCGCCAGAGCTACAGAGAGACAAGGCAAGATACCCTGCCCAGAGAAGGAAAGGGGATGTGCCTGGCTTGCTTGTTGCTCTCTGAGTTAATGTGTACTTGCTGTGCATATCTGGTATTTGCTCACTGTTTCCACCACCTGCTCATACCCTTTCATCTTTCTAGTTTCTACCACACCCCACTCTGGTCTCTAATCATTCAATAACTTATAAAAAGTAAATTTTAGTCCTTACTTTTATATCTTCATGAAGCTACTTTATTACTCATTTACAGTAGACTATATTTTAAAGAGTAGACATGAAACCTAATTTGTAGCTTATATTGTGTTGTTATTTTTGCATGCAAAATCACTCATGAGTTTTTTGCAAATGGATAATTAGTATTTTATATTCAGACTTCCATAGTTGGCATATATTCAATACTGTCTTTAGGATGATGAGTGAGACAGTAAAATGGAAGACAGTCAAGATCACCTCCCACTGTGGGAGATCAACGTCTATCCCTAGTGTGAAGAGGAGTCAACACATATGTAAGGCCACCCCACAGGCACACGGGAACTTCACCATGGACACAGCAGTTCCCATCACTCATGTGAACTGAGTTCTGCTTCAGGAGGTGCTAAGTGTTTGATTTTCTGGCCTTTGAAAATTTCAAAGCATATTTGTTTTTTAATTTTCTTGTTTTTTAAAAATTCTTTTGCATTGTTTTAAACATGAAATTTGTCGTGTTTATTTAAGGCTTTGGCACATAAACAAATGCTTCAGTGGTTAGTGTGGCGAGGCAGATTAAAGCATCTTCCCCATTCATTCTTATCAGTGTGTTCATAATAAGAATAGCTAAAAATTTGATTTATTTAATTAAAAAGTCATAATTTCCTTAGCCTGGTTTGTGTTGCACATTCCTTCGACAGAACTGGTGAGACTAGGGGTCATCTAGCATGTGTCATTTGACTTACACCTCTCCATTTCCTGTGGGTTCCTCATGCCCCATGCTAACTGCAGTCCACGTGTGTATGTGCTGTCCACAAATACATGAGATCATGCACCATTTGTTAGGTTTAAAAGGAGGTCCTATATTAGCTGGCACCATGTAAGTGGAAATTCACAAATTCCCTGATATCTGATCCTAAGGAAACACAGTGAGAGAAGAAAATCCAGAGGATGATTAATGAAAGAAGTCATGGTTTGAATAAGAAAATTCAACAATTAAATAGAACAATGACCAAAAGATCATCAGAACAAAAATTCTGGAACTAAAAGTTTCAGTGAATGAAATTTAAAATATATATATATATATATATATATATATATATATATATATATGGTCAAGACTGTCAGCAGGAAAAAAAACAAGAACATCTGAGCCAGAAACAGCTTACTAGAGAGAGAAAATGGAAACAGAAAGGGTAAAGAAAGCTTGTGGGACTTGCACAGCATCAGTAAGCCAACAGAGATTCACAGTTTGAGTTTTTGGAAGAAGAAAAGATGATGGGAAAAGTCGCAGGAAGCATATGTTATAAAACAATTGTAGAAAATGTCTGAAAGCTTGGAGAGAGACAAATACTTAAGTCTAGCAGCTCTCAAGAAAGAGTACACACACACACACACACACACACACACACACACACTAATGATAGAAGGCACATAAGAAAGCTGTAAAAAAACAAAAGACATCTAGGTTGTTTCCAGGTTCTGGCTATAAGAAACAATGCTGCCACGAACACAGCTGAGCACATGTCCTTGTAGTATGAGTGTGTATCCTTTGGGTATATGCCCAAGATTGGTATTGCTGGATCTTGAGGTTGGTTGATCCCCAATTTTCTGAGAAACTGCCATACTGATTTCCAAAGTGACTGTACAAATTTGCACTCCCACCAGCAATTGAGGAGTTTCCCCTTTACTCTGTATCCTCTCTAGCATAAGTTATCATCGGTGTTTTTTATCTTAGCCATTCTGACTAGTGTAAGATGGTACCTCAGAGTTGTTTTGATTTGCATTTCCCTGATGGCTAAGGATGCTGAGCAGTTCCTTAAGTGTCTTTGGGCCATTTGCCCCTCCACTGAAGAAAGGGTAAAAGAAATGTGGTACAGTTACACAATGGAGTACTACTCTGCAATAAAAAGCAATGGAATCTTGAAATTTGCAGGCAAATGAATGGAATTAGGAAAAAAAAAACCCATTCTGAATGAGGTAACCCAGATCCAGAAAGACAAACATGGTGTGTACTCACTCATAGTGTGTATTAGATATAAAGCAAAGGATAAACAGCCTGCAGGCCAAGACCCCAGAGGAGCTAGGAAACAAGGAGAACCCTAACAGAAATGTACATGAATCCCTCTGAGAAAGGGGAAATAGACAAGATCTTTTGAGAAAATTGGGAGTGTGGTGGGGGGGAGAAGGTAGAGTGGAAGGGGAGGAGAAGGAGAGAAGGGGAAGGGGAGGAGGACATGGGGGAATAGGATGATTGAGATGGGGGAAGGACAGAAAGTGGGAGCAAGGAAAGAGATATCTTAATTGAGGGAACCATTATGGAGCTAGCAAGAGACATGGCACTAGGGAGATTCCCAGGAATCCATAAGGATGACCCTAGTTAAGACCCTAAGCAGAGAGTTATCTATGGACTCCCATTGTGCTACCAGTGAATGTCCCAAGAGAAACCTAGGATGAGAAAAAGCAGATTTATATGTTCAGAGTAAAAGAGAATCAAGAATTGTCAGCCTGAATGCTATACCCAGGTAGGATGGCTTTCAGAAATAAAGGGGAAATGAAGTTTTTCACAAATAAGCAAAAACTGAAGGATTTCCTCATGAAGTCTTTCACAAAGAAGCAAAAACTGAAGGACTTCCTCACTACCCACCCAGCCTCCCCTGAAATACCACAGGCTATGCTTCAACCAGAAGTGAAAGTGTGCTAATTATTTCCTTATAAACATGCATTTATAGAATACTACCAGAGTATCATAATCATATTCAGAAAGCTTTCCAACTGTAATAGTGGCTTGTAAGTATTTCAGATTTCTAGTATAAAGAGTAAGCTTCTAGTATAAAGATTAAAATTAAAATGGTTAAAAATAATTGTAACTACATAAGTTATTATAGATATGGATCAGTGACAGGGCTCAGCAGTTAAAGACACCTGCTGCCAGTTCTGACATTCTGAGTTTGATCCCTTGACCCATACAGTAGGAGGAGAGAACCTATTCCTTCAAGTTATCATTTGACTCCACACACACACACACACACACACACACACACACTCACACACTCACATACATACACCACACACACTCACACACCACACACACACACACCACTATACTCACCCTCCCAGAAGATTAAAAATAAAGTCTTTTTATAAAAAAGAATATACAATGTACACTGATGTAAATTGTAGAGACATAAATGTAAATTATGGAGACAAGTAATTAGTATAAATCACCATGTAAGGAAGTAAATAACACCATGTTAGTAAGGTGGCACCACATTCACAGTTTATCTTAAGGTATTTTATATAAGCTACATGGCAATCACGAAGCTGAGCTCTATTGCTGGAACACAAAACAGCGAAAGAAGAAATCAGTATCTAACACAATAGAAAAAATAGAAAAGTTAGCAAATCACAAAGGTAAAAAAGAAGAAAATGCTCCAGAAAATAAAACTGTTCCACAAAAGTAAGAACTTTACAATAATTGAATTGGTAAACGTTCTTACCTACCAATCGTTAAAATCGTGAATGTAAGTGGATTAAGCTCTTCAATCTAAAGTCATAGTGAGCCTGGCTTGGTAGCATGTGCTTGTAGCCCTAACACTTAGGAGGAAGAGGGGCAGGGAGGTCAGGAGCATAAGTTCAGCCTCAGATTTGTAGAGAGTTTGAGGCCAGCTTGGGTACATAAAACTGGCACAAGCAAGCAAGCAAAGAGAGTGGTTGAATGGTGTGATGGCTATTCTTGGTTGTCAGTTTGACTACATCTGGAATTAACTAAAACCCAAGCAGATGGGCACACCTGTGAGGAATTTCTTTTTTTTTTTTAATTAAATTATTTGAGAGGGAAGTACCACTTTTACTCTGAGCCACACCTTCTGCAAGCAACCTATGTAAGGGACATAGAAGAAGAAAGTTCTCTCTCTCTCCTCTCTCTCTCCTCTCTCTCTCTCTCTCTCTCTCTCTCTCTCTCTCTCTCTCTCTCTCTCTCTCTCTCTCTCTCTCTCTCTCTGCCTGATTGCTCTTGCCCTAGTTAACAAGTCCATTCCTTCACTGGCACTAGAGCCCACTTCTTCATGATTTGGGCATATACTAAAGACCAGCTGAGACATTGAGAGACTGAAAAACTATTGGATTCTTGAACTTTCATTTCATAGGCAGCCATGACTGGATTCGCTAGACTTGTAAATTAGGTTAGTGGCCTACGAGCAACTCTAATAAGTCCCCTTTCTCTCCACATATCGATTCCATAAGTTCTGTTCCTCTTGAGAATTCCGACTAAAACAAGTGGATAAAGAAAGATTCCAGACATGTGCTACCTAGAAGGAATCCATTTTAGCTTTAAGGTCGCACCTAGACAGAAAGTGAAGTTGTAATACTCTGGCGACAATCCTAGTGAGTTGTGGCCAGGAAGAAAGGCCCATTGTAGGTGTCGGTCACTTCACAGCAAGTGGTTCCTGGATGGAGAGGAAGAATAAACAGTCTCAAGCAACCTCTGGAGCCACTCTGTTCCAGGGACTCTTTCTTCTCTTCCGGTCTCAACATCAGCTACTTTCTGACTGAAGCAGAGAAACAAGTATTTGAACTTTATTTTAGATCCTCGAGAAGGTTTGAGCTGTATAAGTTCCTCTAAAGCTTTTTCTTTACTTCTGGCCTGGAGATTTTCCTGAGTCTTGAGACTCTGAGGAAACTGTCTATACTGTTATACCATTTGTACGACAGGTGTCTGTGTCAATAAAACTTTATGAAAATATCTTTTACATTCAAAGAGACTATAGTTTTTACTGGAGCTCACGACTAGAGTTAATAATACACCTTGATGTTACTTAAGACTGCAAGCATGCTATATAATCAGCCTGTTTGTTCAACCTGCCTTTCAGAGAACAATGGAACAACCAACCTTACTTACCTTGGGTTTTCCCAAATGATCAGCATTTACAATTTAAGTTAATGCACAGCTTTGTTTGTTTTGTCTTTTTGAGACAGGGTCTCTCTATGTAGCCCTGGCTGGCCTAGAACTGGCTATGTAGACCAGCCTGGCATCAAACTCACAGAGATCTGCCTTCCTTTGACTCTCAGGTGATGGGATGGAAGATGTGTCACTATTCCAGGCTCAGAGTTTAGAGAGCAATTTATGTGTGTCCATGTGTACAATGATAATCATTTGCTGAAAAGAGCAGACAGGCCAAAAGCGACCCTATAAAGCAAACATCCCCCATCCACGTTAAGGGCAGTGTGGAGAGAGTCCATTTGCAATGACGTTTGCAGCACTGCTTCTCATCTGTCCACTGGGGACAGTTGAGACTCTGATGTCTCATCCTCTGGAAAAGCCTGTTAACGATTTTCTGCAAAGTAACCCCCACTTCTTCACCCACGGGATGTTTTCTGTGCTATCAATGAAAGAGAAAACCAACAAAAGAAAAAACAAAGTCTTTACCAGATACAGATTCACAAGACAGCATTAGGCAGCCATAGATTCCTACAGCAGGCAAGTCACAGATAGACCCAGAGCCATCCACTATAGACAGAAGGAAGACACAGAAAGACAATTCAATTCAATTCAATCTTGGGCAAGGAAGTGCTTGATTTCCCTCCCTAATGCGGCAAAGCCACGTTTTGGCGACTCCAAGCTTTTCTTTAGGGTGTTTAACCACATAGTTGTCAAATTGAAACTCTTGAGGAAATGTTAATTTCTGTTGTGCCCTTCCAGCACTTTTTCTACAACACGGAAGGCAGAAATATGTCTGTCCTCATGACTTTGCTGAACCAGGAAGGGTCTGTGTCTTAAACAGAGACAGGGTAACAACTGAGATCTCTGTTGTGGATTTGTTAAGCACGGAACACATTGACACTGCTGTCCTGGTGGCCACAGAGATAAAATTCTAGCTGATGAGGTTTTCATAAGCTTCTCTAAGTTCATCTAGAAGCTCACCCTGAATTAATGTTATTGTGTTTGTGTCTTGTGTTTAAGCAGATTAAATTTAATCTCTATTTAGAGTCCAGAAATCACTCATTAACTAACCTCTCAACACTCATTTTTGAATTTTAAAAAATTTACTGTATGATAAAATTACTGCTGGTAGCATGCAGACTTTGAATGTATATGTCCGTGTGTGTATGTGTGCGTGTGCCTGTGTGTGTGTTGTGAAGATGGTTTTTGGACTCCATTATTATGTAGGAGCTGTTGCTTCTGTTCACCTTTTTCTATCTTTATTTTAAAAAATGGGTAAAATGCAGGAATTTAACTGTTAAGTATAGCATTAGAGACTAAAGAAACACAGGTAGTATAAGACTTCACAGAAGGTAGGCCTAACTACAATGGCAGATAACAGAAATGCCAATTTTTAACTTTTTCCTTTTTTCATGTGTGTGTATGTGTGTGGGGTTTGTGCATGCCATGGCCATACATGTAAAGGTTGGAGGCCAACTTCCAGGGGTCTGTTCTCTCCTTCCACTATGTAGGTCACAGGGATCAAACCCAGGTCATCAGAATTGGAAGCAGATGTCTTTACCTGATGAACCATCTTACGTCCCCAAACTGGATATTTTAATGCTGAATTTGATAAGTATGTGCCTTGTGGAATTACCAAGATGTTATGCTTTATTAAGACAATCATTTGTGTCTTCTGATGGACTTCTCAGACTTTGGGCTTCTTAGAAACTATCTTACCAAAGTAGAAGAAAATATTACTTAAGTGTCTGTCTAAGCTAAAGCCTTTTAGACAACCATTTTATGAGAAAATATTTAAAGGAAGTTTAATACATTTAATACCCGTCTGTCTGATCAGAAATGTGTTTAGCTACATCTGAATTTTATGCATAAGTTTGCAAAGGTAAAGTCACGTAAGTTTAATAAAGGCCAAGTGATCATTAAGTAATCTTATTTACATACAATGTACGGTGGCCAGAGAAATTCTTTTGACAGGTCTACTTTTAATTAGTACTATTCAGATGTAAAGAAAAGACAGCCCTACCATTTGGGAAGTCCTGCTGTCGAGACACTGGCCCACACGTATTTGCGTCTATTAAATAAACATCACTGTATGTGGCAGATGCACTTGTACCTCACAAAAGTAATTTGCCTGTGCTCACCAGCGCTATTTTTAAATTTGTACAAGTTTGACAATTTTAGTTTTTGTCAGTGCTATTAATCTATTGCCCTACTGGGATCAAGATTCTGAATTAGCCTGTTGATCACTAATTGAGAAAATGCCTTACAGCTGGCTCTCATTTCCTCAACTGAGGCTCCTTCCTCTCTGATGACTCTAGCTTGTGTCAAATTGACACGTGAAACCAGCCAGTAAAGGACGTTCCGCCTCAATACCATGTGCACCATGTGTGCGCCTAGTGTCCTCTGATACAACGAAGGACATCTGATTCCCTGGAACCAGAGTTACAGATGGTTATGGGTGGCCTCATGGGTACCGGGAATCAAAACCAAGTCCTCTGGAAGAGCAGCCAGCGCTCTTAACTACTGAGCCCTCCCTCCATCCCTGTTTCCATATTCTTATTTAAACTAAGTGTGATGACATATATGTGTAATTCCTGAATTTAGGAGTCTGAGGTTTGGAAGGTCCTAAGTTTGAGGCTACACAGCAAATTGAACATCAGTCTGACCTATAAAGTAAGAGACATTGTCTCAATAAATAAATAAATAAACAAAACCAAAACAAACCATGTACAGTCCTCCATTCTACCAACTAAGCTATCGAACCCCTAAGGATTCAATAAAGAAGTTTAAAAAAAGCAAATAGTGACACACTTCCTCCAACAAGACCATACCCGTTCCAACAAGGCTGCACCTACTCCAAGGAGGCCACTCCCAACGAGGTTATGGGGGCCATTTTCTTTTAAAACACCACAGTTCTAACCAATTTTTAAAATTGTTTTTATTGAACTATACATTTTTCTCCCCTCTCCTCCCTTCCTCCCTTCTCCCTTCCACTCTCTCCCATGGCCCCCATGATCCCAGTTTACTCAGATCTTGTCTTTTTCTCCTTCCTATATAGATCCATGAATGTCTCTCTTAGGATTCTCTTTGCTGTCTAGGTTCTCTGGGGTTTGAGGTCTTCTATGCTAAAGATTCCATCCAGTTTCTCAGCTCACTTCCTGTTGTCTGTGCAAGATGTGGAACTCTCAGCTCCTCCTCCACCGCCATGTCTGCCTGCATGCTCCCACGTCCCACCATGACAATAATGGACTGAACCTCTGAACTGTAAGCCTGCCCAAGTAAGTATTTTCCTTCATAAGAGTTATCATTGTCATGGTGTCTCTTCACAGCAACTGAAACTCTAACTAAGACAGTAATTCAACACCTCTAATTCCAGAATTGGCGATTGAAGTCATGAGTCTGAAATGAGCATTGGCCAGATGGCAAGTTCCAGGCCAGCCAGTGATACAGAGCGAGACCCTGTCTTAGAAAATAAATCAAAATAAAAACAATAAATAAAGTTTCTTAAGAAAAAACAGAACAAAACAAACTTTCCTATTATTTAATTAAAATAACAATTAGACTGAGTTAATTTTCAACCCCAAATGGGGAATATAATAGATCAGATATTTACTTTAATCATCAAAGCATATCAGTTTTAACAAGCAAGAGGCCAGTCTGGCCCACAGAGCAAGATCCTCCTGCAAATAAAGGAGGAAAAGGGAAACACTTAGGTTTACATTATCCTTGAATTCTGTCTCATACTTCCTCTTCCAGCTTGTTTCCAGCCCAGTGTTCGTCTTGCAGTACCAAGCCCATCTGTGTTCTTTCCTGAAGGAATGCCGCCCCGGCAGATGGGAGACTATTTGTGTTCACCAAGTTGTTTCCAGGGAAATTCATTTCCCGTCGCTGTGATCATTTCATCACTGTGTTCCCTCAGCACTGATGAATTATTATATCATGAGCACAGAGACTGTGTAGGTACGTACTCAATCTCACAGAACACCAGTTACAAATTTCTATTACTAAATATTTCCCTAAAACTACAGAGGAACAATTCTGTGTGGTCAGAAGTGACTTCTGGTTTAATGAAAGAGGCTGGAGAGAAGGAAATTGGAGAACGAAACACTACCAAAGTTACCTACGAGCCGGGCGGTGGTGGAGCACCTTTAATCCCAGCACTGGGGAGGCAGAAGCAGACGGATCTCTGTGAGTTCAAGATCAGCCTGCTCTACAGAGTGAATTCCTGGACAGCCAGAGCTGTTACACAGAGAAACTTTGTCTGGAAAAATCAAAAGTTACCTATTGCTTTTTTAGGTATTAATTGAATAGGATTGATTGCTATTTGTTTGTTTGCTTGCTTTTGTTTTTTCGAGTCAGGGTTTCTCAGTGTAGCCTTGACTATGAAGAAAGAAAACATGAAGAGGCTGAAGAGATGATGGTTCCATGGCGCAGAATGCTTATTGCTCCTGCGGAGGACCAGGGTTTGCTTCTCAGCTCCCACATGGTGACTCAGAATTATAACTCTAATTCCCGATTATCCAACACACATTTCCGGCCTTCGTGGACTCCAGGCATGAATGTAATGCACATACATGCATGTAAACAAGCACTCACACATGAAATAAAATGAAATAAATGATTTTAGGAAACATATAGAAATTCCCCAAATTTAAATTTAAATAGAAATAAGAATGATCTCATATTTAGTCCACCTAAAATAAGAAATACAATGGAATAGATATTTCCAGTTTTGAAAAAATAAGAAACAAATAAACACATCAGTTCTATGGGAAATCCATTTTTCTGTTATGAAAATAGAAACTTATGGTATGGAATACTTTACAAGGAACATTGAATCTCATTATCAGTAATGTCTATAGCTTTATTTGATAAATTTCTCAGAAATCCAAAGATCTCATATGTGCAAACTACAAAATAAACACAGTAAAATATCATATGATATTTGGCAGAAGTTAGCTATTGAGAATATATATATGTGTATATACATATATGTGTGTGTATGTATATATATGTGCTAAATATGCTTTAACAAAATATAGATCCTGTACAGTCTTTCAAACTGCTGATTTCTAAGTTAGTTTTATCTTTTATTCTTGCATATGGATATCACTCACCAAACAGCGTTTCCTGGAATCATTTATCTAAAGCACTATCATTTCCCAATTGAAACTACAATACTTGAAAGTCTTGAATCAGGAAATACAAGTTCTTGAACCTTTATTTCCCTTGCGAAATTGTTCCGGCTACTTGAAACCTTTACTTATTTTTCATTTTATTTTATTTATAAGTTCTTTTTGATTTGCCATATAATTGTCTCATCTACAAATAAACACAATTTTGTTTCTATCTTTTCAAATCTATGCCTTTTACTTTTTTGCCTTATTACAAAGTCTATGACCTATGACTTCTACATATTTTCTAATAAAAATAGAGACAGCCTTGCCTTCATGACCATGAAGAGGGAAAAAGTTCAACATTTCAGCATTAAGTCACACTCTTTGTGCTTTCCATAAGCATTCTTACCGCTCATTCTAAGGGTCAATGAGCCATTTGGAAGCCATAGGAATGGTCCCGGCTGGGTCCACAGGCTCAATGGACCACTGTAAGACATCCTTGTGTTGTTTGCTCTCTGTCCTCAACGGACCACTGTAAGACATCCTTGTGTTGTTTGCTCTCTGTCCTCAATGGACCACTGTAAGACATCCTTGTGTTGTTTGCTCTCTGTCCTCAATGGACCACTGTAAGACATCCTTGTGTTGTTTGCTCTCTGTCCTCAATGGACCACTGTAAGACATCCTTGTGTTGTTTGCTCTCTGTCCTTTAGCTCGGGTCATGGTGATGGCCCATTGTGATGTCTCCAGGAAGCAGAACTAGATCAAATCCAGTAGATTTCTAAAGACTGCAAACCAATTGCTGAGGGTTCCTTTGGGGCAGAACTGAAGAATTTCTACTGTATATGCCTCATATTGACCTGCCCCTGTTTTTGGTTCAACAATTAGAAAATTATCAAGAGAAAAAGTCATTAACAAGGTAAAAGGCAAGGGATGCTGTCTTTCTATTAGAGTTTTGATCTCCTTTTTCTATACATCAAGCCATGCCCAGGTTGGCTGATACTTTTAGTCACACACAGGGTCCTACAGGTCAGAACACTCCCGTCTACCCACATCTCACTCCTTCTATTCAAAAAGAAACAAAACAAATAAAAATCTGTAAGGACCAGAAGCTGCAAGATAGGGAGGAAAATGAACTAAGTAAAGGCAAGTTTTCAGGAAAAGGACAATGTTTACTAAACCACGAGCCATGAAGCATAGCATAGAGTCATCCAGAATTGAGTCAAGAGATTCCTCTGCCATTGACCAATTGGGGAGAGGGAGGTATAACTTCCTAGTGATGAGATAGAACTTCCTACCAGGATGGTTCTGGTCCTTCTAGAACATTCTCTGAGCAGTAACCGGGGAATGGGGCAGCAGTCTGCTAGGAAAAACTCAACAACATTAGTTTGCTACAAAGTCAGTGGGGTCAGTGTACGGACGGTAATCACGATCGTCCAGTAGTATAAAGATGCTTGGAGTTTGCATGTTGTTTTGGGAATTAAGATTTGTCTTATCTGCTATCTAGAGATTTGGGGTAGTTTACCCAATCTATTGAAATTTGTTTCTTCATCGATACAATACTGAAGATAAGAACCACATCAGGGGGTTTTATGAGGTCAATTATAATTTATGTTAAGTTCTGGTATATTGTATGGTTAAAAGTAGAAGTACTATAAAATCCTTCTGATGATTTCATGATGTTTGCAGGTAAATACAGCTCTCCCTCTCCTTGAAGAAGATTCCTCCAGAGACAGATGGAGATGATTGCAAACACCCACACCTGGTCAAATGCAGAGACCTAACCGTGGATGCCCAATGACAACTGACACAGCTCTAGCATGACCTTGGATTTGTACGGCTCAGGGAACACTGAGGGGAGTGGTGAAGACTGAAGAGACAGAAGCAGGTGTCTGCTGCTCCAGAGTGCTTTCTGTGTGTGACAGAGAAGCTGTGCCCATCGCCTCTAAGCAATATGGTCGCTTAAACAAGACTTTTATAACGACAATACCAACTGACATGCCAACAAGGATGGGGGGAATCTCACAGGGCCCCATGCCCTGTTGAAGTTCTATAGATAACTTTTAGTTGTTCAGAGGAGAATCACACCAGCATCATGATGGGTTATCTGATCTCGGAGTCAGACTAGACATGCACATACAAGCAAAACTATGTGGACTCAGCACTGTGTGTGTGTGTGTGAACACAACAATTAAAGAGGAAGAAATCATGAGTTAGGGAGTGGGGGACAGGATGGAGTCAGAGGGGGAAATGATATTTACATATAAATATGTAGAGAACTCTCAAAGATGTTTTAAATAAAAAGTGTTTGCTTCACTAAAAATATCTGTCCCCTTTTATTTATTCTCTCTCTGGTATCCAGTCACAGACTTCTTAAGCTTTGTTGACTTAGGTACATTAAGAACAAAGTTACATACATTTAAAAATCATAAGTATTCTTTCATTCATTTTTAAGAAAAAATAATTTATACTACTAAAATTTAATCATTATATACAGGGACTAAGTTTTGGAACATCATTTTTCTGCCAATTAATCTGTTATATACATTTCTGAAAGAAAAGTCTATTAAAATGTTAAAGTATTCTAGTATTTAGAATTTAAAATCATGAAACAACCATCTATCTGATTAGTACTTTGAAACTATCTTTTTATTGTAGTTCCCCTTTCTAAGGACTGGAACCTCAGTAAATCAGGATTCGATTTGTTCCATTGTTTTCTTAGAAGTTGAAAGATGACTCTATTTTCATCAATATTTTGAAGAAATTTTCTCGGTTACATTTTGAGAATACTTCCCATTTCTCTTTGAGAGATAAGCATTTTAGCTACTGTCAGAATGTAGTAGTCTCTCTTCATAGCAATCGAACAGTGACTAAGACATCTACCAAATATTGTGGCTCCCAATTTCAAAAAAACAAACACAAAGTATAGGAGATTTAAATACTCCACTCCTCTTGAGTCATCCAAACTCAAAATTAACAAGCAACAAACTCTAGAATTTTACACCATCAGACAAAGTAATTTAATAGATGTATACAGAATATTCCATCAAACACATAAATGAAGATACATCCTTCTGGAAAACCCATTGATCCAACTTTATAAAATAATAATTGGTGACTTCAGCAGCCAAATTTTACCTCTATATGGGCTACTCAAACTCAGTGCAACAAAGAAACCCGGATATAAACTATCCCAAGAACCAAACTTAAGAGGATGTATAGAGAACATTCTATCCAATACAAAAGGAATTAACATTATTTTCATCCTTAACAAGGACCACATTCTAGGCCCCAAAGCAAGTCTTATTAAAATAGAATGGATATAATTTCCTATTTTATGGAAGACTAAAGCTAGACAGCAGTGGCAAGAGAAACTACATCGAATGACACAATTCCAAATGAACAGGAGTGAGTCATGAAGAAGTCATGAAGGAAATGAAATACTCCTAGAATCAAATGAAAACTAGCATACAACTTCCTAAACACTGGGGACACAGGTTAGAGCAAAGTATACAGCTGAGTGCTTCCGTGAGCATCTCAGAGAGTCCTCAAGAAAGTGGCATAATGATGACCTGAGGCCTTAGGAAACAAGAGCCAGCTAAACCCCAAAGCAGGAGGCGGCAGTCAGTTATAAAGGTATGAAATGTATTAATGAACAGACAGTAAAGAACAATAAATAAGATCAATCAAATGAGAGTTTGTTCTTTAAAAAGATAAACAAGATTGCCTAGGCAAACTAGACAAAATAGAGGACCTTAATCAATAGAATTAGAAACCTAAGAGATCCCAATAGATTCCAATAGAATCCATAGGACCATGAGGTAAGTCCTTGAAAACGTAGAATGAACGGACACACGTGGCCTAGTAAAATAAAGTCTAGAAGGTACAAATGACCCAAACAGATCCATAACAGGCTGGAAGCAGCTTCAAGGAGCCCCTGTGGCTCTGTGGATCAGATGGGTTCATGACTGAATTCCACCAACCTTTCTAAGAGTGAGCTATTGTCAATGCTCTTTTTTTTTTTTATTCTTTTTTAATTAAAATTTCCAACTGCTCCCCGTTTCCCATTTCCCTCCCCTCCTCCCACACATTGCCCCCTTCCCCCACTCCCCTCCCCACTCCTCTTCTCCTCCCCCCAGTCCATTCCCCCTCCCTCTCGATACTGAAGAGCAGTCCAAATTCCCTGCCCTACAGGAAGACCAAGGTCCTCCCACTTCCATCCAGGCCCAGGAAGGTGAGCATCAAAACAGGCTAAGCTCCCACAAAGCCAGTTCATGTATTAGGATCGAAACCTAGTGCCATTGTCCTTGGCTTCTCATCAGCCTTCATTGTCCGCCATGTTCAGAGAGTCCAGTTTCAACCCATGCTTATTCAGTCCCAGTCCAGCTGGCCTTGAAGAGCTCCCAATAGATCAGTTCCACTGTCACAGTGGGTGGGTGCACGCCTCGTCAATGCTCTTGAAATTCTTTTTTTTTAAAATGCAAAATAATTTTTATTTTATTTTATTTTATTCTTTTTTAATTAAAATTTCCACCTGCTCCCCGTTTCCCATTTCCCTCCCCTCCTCCCAAATATTGCCCCCTCCCCCCACTCCCCTCCCCCTATCCCCACTCCTCTTCTCCTCCCCCCACACCATTCCCCCTCCCTCTCGATACTGAAGAGCAGTCCAAATTCTCTGCCCTGCGGGAAGACGAAGGTCTTCTATCTACGTCCAGGAAGGTGAGCGTCTAATCAGGCTAAGCTCCCACAAAGCCAGTTCATGTATTAGGATCAAAACCTAGTGCCATTGTCCTTGGCTTCTCATCAGCCTTCATTGTCCGCCATGCTCAGAGAGTCCAGAATCAACCCATGCTTATTCAGTCCCAGACCAGCTGGCCTTGGTGGGCTCCCAATAAATCAGTTCCACTGTCACAGTGGGTGGGTGCATCCCTCGTGGTCCTGATTTCCTTGCTCATGTTCTCCCTCCTTCTGCTCCTCATTTGGAACTTAAGAGCTCAGACCGTTGCTCCAAATTGAGACTCTGTCTCTACCTCGATCCATCGCCAGATGAAGGTTCTAAGGTGATATGCAAGATATTCATCAGTATAGGATAGGGTCATTTCAGGTTCCCTCTCCTTAGTTGCCCAAGGTACCAGCTGGGGACATATTCCTGGACACCTGCGAACCACTCAAGAGTCAAGTTTCTTGCCAACCCTAAGATGGCTCCCTTAGATAGGATATATACTTCGCTGCTCCCGTATCCTCCCTTCCTATATCCCAACCATCCCAATCGCCCGAGCTCCTCCCATCCTCCCCTTCTCATGTTTCTCATCCCATTTCCCCTTTGCCCCATGCCACCTCACCTGCAAGTTCCCAGTTTTTGCCCTGCAATCTTGTCTACTTCCCCTCTCCATGCGGATGACTATATGATTTTCTTTGGGTTCACTTTCTTATTTAACTTCTCTAGGATCACAAATTATATGCTTAATGTCTTTTATTTATGGCTAGAAACCGATTATGAGTGAGTACATCCCATGTTCCTCTTTTTGGGTCTGGGATACCTCACTCAGGATAGTGTTTTCTATTTCCATCCATTTGCACGCAAAATTCGAGAAGTCATTGTTTTTTACTGCTGAGTAGTACTCTAATATGTATATATTCCACACTTTCTTCATCCATTCCTCCATTGAAGGGCATCTAGGTTGTTTCCAGGTTTTGGCTATTACAAACAATGCTGCTATGAACATAGTTGAACAGATACTTTTGTCATTTGATGGGGTATCTCTTGGGTATATTCCCAAGAGTGGTATTACTGGATCTTGGGGTAGGTTGATCCCAAATTTCCTGAGAAATAACCACACTGATTTCCAAAGTGGTTGCACAAGTTTGCATTCCCACCAGCAATGAATGAGTGTGCCTCTTTCTCCACAACCTCGCCAGCAAAGGCTATCATTGGTGTTTTTGATTTTAGCCATTCTGACAGGTGTAAGATGGTATCTCAAAGTTGTTTTAATTTGCATTTCCCTTATCGCTAAGGAGGTTGAGCATGACCTTAAGTGTCTTTTGGCCATTTGAATTTCTTCTGTTGAGAATTCTCTGTTCAGATCAGTGCCCCATTTTTTATTGGGTTCATTAGCATTTTAAAGTCTAGTTTCTTGAGTTCTTTATATATTTTGGAGATCAGACCTTTGTCTGTTGCAGGGTTGGTGAAGATCTTCTCCCAGTCAGTGGGTTGCCTTTTTGTCTTAGTGACAGTGTCCTTTGCTTTACAGAAGCTACTCAGTTTCAGGAGGTCCCATTTATTCAATGTTGTCCTTAATGTCTGTGCTGCTGGGGATAAACGTAGGAAGTGGTCTCCTGTACCCATATGTTGTAGAGTACTTCCCACTTTTTCTTCTATCAGGTTCAGTGTGTTCAGACTAATATTGAGGTCTTTAATCCATTTGGACTTGAGTTTTGTGCATGGTGATAGATATGGATCTATTTTCATTCTTCTACACATTGACAACCAGTTCTGCCAGCACCATTTGTTGAAGATGCTCTCTTTTTTTCCATTGAATACTTTTAGCTCCTTTATCAAAAATTAGGTGTTCATAAGTTTGTGGGTTAAAATCAGGGTCTTCTACTCGGTTCCATTGATCGACTTCTCTGTTTTTATGCCAATACCAAGCTGTTTTCAATACTGAGGCTCTGTAATAGAGTTTGAGGTCAGGGATGGTAATGCCTCCAGACGATCCTTTATTATATAAGATTGTTTTGGCTATCCTAGGTTTTTTGTTTCTCCATATAAAGTTGATTATTGTCCTCTCAAGATCTGTGAAGAATTTTGATGGGATTTTAATGGGGATTGCATTAAATCTATAAATTGCCCTTGGTAGAATTGCCATTTTTACTATGTTGATCCTCCCAATCCAAGAGCAAGGGAGATCCTTCCATTTTCTGGTATCCTCCTCAATTTCTTTCTTCATTGACTTAAAGTTCTTGTCAAATAGGTCCTTTACTTCCTTGGTTAGAGTTACCCCAAGATATTTTATGCTATTTGTGGCTATCGTGAAGGGTGATGCTTCTCTGATTTCCATCTCTGCTTCCTTATCCTTTGTGTATAGGAGGGCAACTGATTTTTTGGAATTGATCTTGTATCCTGCAACGCTACTAAAGGTGTTTATCAGCTGAAGGAGTTCTTTGCTGGAGTTTTTGGGGTCGCTTATGTACACTATCATATCGTCTGCAAATAATGAAAGTTTAACTTCTTCCTTTCCAATTTGAATCCCTTTGATCCCCTTATGTTGTCTTATTGCTATTGCTAGAATTTCAAGCACTATATTAAAGAGGTATGGAGAGAGTGGACAACCTTGTCGTGTTCCTGATTTTAGTGGAATAGCTTTGAGTTTCTCTCCATTTAATTTGATGTTAGCTGACGGCTTGCTATAAATAGCTTTTATTATACTTAGGAACAACCCTTGTATTCCTAATCTCTCTAAGACCTTTATCATAAAGGGATGTTGAATTTTGTCAAATGCTTTTTCAGCATCTAATGAAATGATCATATGGTTTTTTACTTTCAGTTTCTTTATATGATGGATTACATTGATAGATTTTCGTATGTTGAACCAGCCCTGCATCTCTGGGATGAAGCCTACTTGATCATAATGGATAATTTTTCTAATGTGTTCTTGGATTCGGTTTGCCAGTATTTTATTGAGTATTTTTGCGTCGATGTTCATGAGTGAGATTGGCCTGTAATTCTCTTTCTTGGTTGTGTCTTTGTGTGGTTTTGGTATCAGAGTAACTTCAGCTTCATAAAAGGAATTTGGCAATGACTTCTCTGTTTCAATATTGTGAAATACATTAAGGAGTATAGGTATTAGGTCTTCTTGGAAGTTCTGGTAGAATTCTGCATTGAAGCCGTCTGGACCTGGGCTCTTTTTGGTGGGGAGGTTTTTTATAACAACTTCTAATTCTTCGCGACTAACAGGTCTATTTAGATTGTTCACCTGGTCCTGGTTTAACTTTGGTATATGGTACTTATCTAAAAAAGTGTCCATTTCTATAACATTTTCCAATTTTGTGGCATACAGGTTTTTGTAGTAAGATCTGATGATTATCTGAATTTCCTCTGAGTCTGTGGTTATGTCTCCCTTTTCGTTTCTGATTTTGTTAATTTGCGTATTCTCTCTCCGCCGTTTGATTAGTTTGGATAGGGGTTTATCAATCTTATTGATTTTCTCCATGAACCAGCTTTTTGTTTCATTGATTCTTTGGATTGTTTTCTGTGTTTCTATTTTGTTGATTTCAGCCCTCAATTTGATTATTTCCAGTCTTCTACTTCTCCTAGGTGAGTCTGCTTCTTTTTTCTCTAAAGCTTTCAGGTGGGCTATTAAGTCTCCTATGTGTGCTTTCTCCGTTTTCTTTAAGTGGGCACTTAATGCTATGAACTTTCCTCTTAGCACTGCTTTCATAGTGTCCCATAGGTTTGAGTATGTTGAGTCTTCGTTTTCATTGAATTCAAGAAAGACTTTAATTTCTTTCTTTATTTCTTCCTTGATCCAGGTGTGGTTCAGTAGTTGACTGTCCAGTTTCCATGAGTTCATAGGCTTTCTGGGGATAGCATTGTTGTTGAATTCTAACTTTAATCCATGGTGATCTGATAAGACACAGGTGGTTACCGATATTTTTTTGTAACTGTGTAAGTTTGCTTTGTTACCGAGTATGTGGTCTATTTTTGAGAAGGTTCCATGAGCTGCAGAGAAGAAGGTATATTCTTTCTTATTTGAGTGGAATGTTCTATAGATGTCTGTTAAGTCCATTTGATTCATTACCTCTCTTAATCCTCTTATTTCTCTGTTAGGTTTCTGTCTGATTGACCTGTCCATTGGTGAGAGAGGAGTGTTGAAATCTCCTACTATTAGTGTGTGTGGTTTGATGACTGCCTTGAGTTTTAGTAACGTTTCTTTTACATAAGTGCGTGCTTTTATATTAGGGGCATATATATTCAGGACTGAGACTTCATCCTGGTGAATTGTTCCTGTTATGAGTAAAAAATGTCCATCTCCATCTCTTTTGATTGATTTTAGTTTGAAGTCAACTTTCTTAGAAATTAGTATGGCCATACCTGCTTGTTTCTTAGGTTCGTTTGCTTGATAAACCTTTTCCCAGCCCTTTACTCTGAGTAGATGTCTGTCTTTGTGGTTGAGGTGTGTTTCTTGTAAGCAGCAGAATGTTGGATCCTGTTTTCGTATCCAATCTCTTAGCCTGTGCCTCTTTATAGGTGAGTTGAGACCATTGATATTAAGTGATATTAATGACCAGTGGTTGTTAACTCCGGTCATTTTTCCTTTCTTTCTTTCTTTCTTTTGGTAGTAGAGTTTGTGTGTTTCCCTTCTTCAAGTTGTGCTGGTGAAGGGTCATTAGATGTCTGAGTTATTGTGGGCATTGTTGGACTCCTTGGTTTGTGATTTTCCTTCAATTACTTTCTGAAGGGCTGGATTTGTGGCTACATATTGTTTAAATTTGTTTTTATCCTGGAAAATTTTGTTTTCTCCATGTATAGTGAACGAAAGCTTGGCTGGGTATAGTAGTCTGGGCTTGCATCCATGGTCTCGTAGTTTCTGCAGTATATCTATCCAGGACCTTCTGGCTTTCATGGTTTCCATAGAGAAATCAGGTGTAAGTCTGATAGGTTTACCTTTATAGGTAACTTGACCTTTTTCCTTTGCAGCTCTTAATATTCTTTCTTTATTCTGTATGTTTTGTGTTTTGATTATTATATGACGAGGAGATGTTTTTTTTTTGATCCAGTCGATTTGGTGTTCTGTATGCTTCTTGGACCTTCAAAGGAATATCTTTCTTAAGGTTGGGAAAGTTTTCTTCTATAATTTTATTAAATATATTTTCTGGACCATTGAGCTGTACTTCTTCTCCTTCTTCTATCCCTATTATTCTTAGGTTTGGTCTTTTTATTGTGTCCCAGATTTCCTGAATGTTTTATGATGAGAATTTGCTGTTTATGCTGTTTTCTTTGATGAGAGTGTTTATTTTCTCTATGGTATCTTCAGTGTCTGAGATTCTTTCTTCTATCTCTTGTAATCTGTTGGTGGTACTTGTCTCTGTAGTTCCTGTTCGTTTATCCAAATTTTCCATCTCCATCCTTCCCTCGGTTTGTGTTTTCTTTATTACTTCCACTTCATTCTTAAAGTCTTGAACCGTTTCCCTTACCTGTTTGATTACTTTTTCTTGTTTCTCTTGGTTTTCTTGGGTATCTTTGAGAGATTTATTCATTTCCTCTACCTTTTTGTTTGTAATCTCTAATTGGTTGTGGCAGTTTTTCACCTCCTGTTTAAGGTCCTCTATTATTTTCATAAAATTCACTTTTGAGTCGAATTCTTCTAATTCTTCTGGATTAGGGTGTACACTTCTCATTTCGGGATTCCTGGATCCTGGTGATGTCACGTTGCCTTTCAAGTTGTTGGGGGAATTCTTGCATTGGCGCCTGCCCATCTTTTCCTTCAAATGGAGCCAGGAGAGGCCTGATGTCTTGGACCAGTCTTTGCTGTGATTAACTCTCTAGGTGTATCTCCTCAGTGTAGGGGCAGGAACCGTTCCCTTCCAGATGAACTCCTCAACACCAAAACATGGATGCGTGGTATTCCAATGACCCACGTAAAGAAGGCCGAATGCAAGGGGTCGGGCGGGGTCGAGTAGAACACAGGCGACACTGCAGTACAAGCTGGAGGTGCCTGCGCTCCCTTTCGGGGGTTGCTGAGGCCTGCCCGCTAGGCAGGCACTCACTGCTCTGGTTGGGTAGCCTTAGTGTAGGGGCGTTTGTGTTCTCTACCGTGACCGTCCGCCCCAGGATAGTACACACTCACCTGTCCCGATGAAACTTCTTCTCGGCACCTACACAGGAACTCCTGGATGCCCCAATGAGCCAGAGACTAAGGGAAGTAGGGCGCAGGCAGGGCAGGTCCAGGAGATCACAGCAGAGACTGCAGCCCCAGCAGCAGGGGCCAGCTTTCCCTGGCGGGGACCTTGAGGCCTGCCCTCTAGTCAGGGACTCACTGGTCTGGGTTGGTAGCCTTAGTGAAAGGGCAGGAAACTGTTCCACAGCAAAGGACCTTGCAGACAAGGCAGGCTTGGGGGTGGGGTGGGGGCGGGTGTGTAGGAAAGAAAGCCCTGCAGCAGGAGCTGGGGGAGGGGCGTTTGTGCTCTCTACCGGGACAGTCCACCCCAGGATAGTACACACTCACCCGTCCCGATGAAACTTCTCGGCACCTACACAGGAACTCCTGGATGCCCCCAATGAGCCTGGGACTAAGGGAAGTAGGGCGCAGGCAGAGCAGGTCCAGGAGAGCACAGCAGACACTGAAGCCCCAGCGGCCGGGGCCCGTGTTCCCTGGCGGGGACCTTGAGGCCTGCCCTCTAGTCAGGGACTCACTGCTCTGGGTTGGTAGCCTTAGTGAAATGGCAGGAAACTGTTCCACAGCTAAGGACCTTGCAGACAAGGCAGGCTTGGGGGTGGGGTGGGGGCGGGTGTGTAGGAAAGAAAGCCCTGCAGCAGGAGCTGGGGGAGGGGCGTTTGTGCTGTCTACCGGGACAGTGCGCCCCAGGATAGCACACACTCACCCGTCCCGATGAAACTTCTCGGCACCTACACAGGAACTCCTGGATGCCCCAATGAGCCAGGGACTAAGGGAAGTAGGGCGCAGGCAGAGCAGGTCCAGGAGATCACAGCAGAGACTGCAGCCCCAGCAGCAGGGGCCCGCTTTCCCTGGCGGGGACCTTGAGGCCTGCCCTCTAGTCAGGCACTCACTGGTCTGGGTTGGTAGCCTTAGTGAAAGGGCAGGAAACTGTTCCACAGCAAGGGACCTTGCAGACAAGGCAGGCTTGGGGGTGGGGATGGGGGCGGGTGTGTAGGAAAAGGCAAAGCCAAAATAATTTTTAAAAGAAGAGACCAGCACTCCCTTAGACAGTCACCCTTGGTGGGAACTCCTTCGCTACTCTTTTTTTTTTTTTTTGCTCTTGAAACTTTCAACCTCGAAGGAAGAGGAGTAGCAAATTCAATCTGTGACGGTATCATCACCCTGATGCAAGAGCCTGTGCCTTTCCCTTCTCACTCCTCACCATCTGCAGCAGGCAGGAGAGCTGGCTCTGGCCCTCACCAGCTCTTCTAATCCTTCTAATCTTATCAAAGAGCTCCTGCTGGGGACCAAGGCTTCAAATATATGAGCCTATGGGAGCCATTCCTATTCAAACCACCAAAGGACATATGTTATTTGTGTCACATCCTCTTTTCATGTTCGTGTGTATGTGCACCATGCCATGTGTGTGGACAAACATACGTGCATGAGTGTGTGTGTGTGTCTGTGAGTGTGAAAGAGTGTGTGTATACATCTGAGATTGATGACAGGATTGTGTCTCAATTACTTCCACCTTATTCTTGGAGGTTGGATCTCTCAATCAAATCAAGAATACGTCAAAACTGGCTATTCTCACTAATCAGTTTACTCTACGGATCACACCTCCTCCTTCCCAGACTGGGATTACAGTAAACCTTCTAGGCCCGTCCAGAATTTATATACATGCTGGAGATCTCTGGACCTCTTACTGAAGTGGCAAGTACCTTAACAGTTGAGCCATCTCCGCAGCCCAGGTTCAGGAGCCACATTCAGTGGCTTGCATTACCTCTTCTGAATTTATTTAAAATCTGCTTTATGGGGTATAGGATAGCCATGCCAGCTTGTTTTTATTGTTTATTCACTTGGCCATCAGCCTTCTGTCTTTAGACTCTCCCTGTGTTCTTGCCAGTGATGGGTGCACCTTGAAGGCAATAGATGGCTGGATCTTATATCTGTTCCATTTGGCCAGTCTAGACCTGTGTAGCTGGTGCATTGAGGTTGTGGTTGGGAGAGGTATGCTTCTCTATATGCTATCCCCACCCAAGACGGGGTTTCTCTGTGTAGCCCTGGAGGTCCTGGAACTCACTCCATAGAGCAGGCTGAACTTGAACTCAGATACCTCCTTCTGCCTCCCGAGGGCTGGGACTTAAGGCTTGTGCTGCCGGAGCCTGGCTCCTTTCTTCTCTTTATAGGCATTAGCCAATAATATAATTGTTGTGGGTACCACTCATTGTGGTGGGCATTATGGATTCCTATCAGCCCTCCTTTGTGTATCTGTCCCTTTAAATATATACACAGAATCTATGTGCAGTGTTCCTTAAGTATCTTCTATAATGCTTAATTGGTTCTTGTGAGCTACCAGTTCTGCTACATTATAAATCCCAATGATTTCATTGATTTTCAAAGAGAACTTGTCTGAACTTAGCAATCATGGCTGGTGGTTACATTCCAGGGCTTAGATAGATTATCTCAAGTTCTCTGATCAGGGATCAGATGCTACTCTGATGCCTAGATGAGTCAACAGTTTTCTCTTAAAACCTTAAACGTTCTCTCTGTTCCTGGTTTCCTGGTATTCTTTTTCAGCTTGTTCTTGATGGTGACTTGAACTGTTTTAAATTGGATTCATTCCCCTGTCCGTGTCCAAGCCCAGCTTCCTGTTTGCTCTGCTTCAGTCTTGGCTTCTTCCTGCAGTTCTCTTCTGTTTTGCTGACTTAAAAGTCCCATTGCTGGCTTCTTTTCCATGTCGCTGACTTCCCCTTCATGTTGTTGGCTTTCCTAGGATGTCCTGGGCTGAACTCACAGGCTTGCCTTTCTTTTCTTTTCTCTTTCTTTCTTTCTTTCTTTCTTTCTTTCTTTCTTTCTTTCTTTCTTTCTTTTTCTTTCTGTGCTTCATTTGTTTGATTTTTTTCAAGACAAACTTTCTCTGTAGTTTTAAGGGCCTGTTCTGTAACTAGCTCTTGTAGACCAGGCTGGCCTCGAACTCACAGAGATCCACTTGCCTCTGCCTCCTGAGTGCTGGGATTAAAGGTGTGCGCCACCACCCTCCTGGCAGGCTTGCTTTTCATCATGGGGGCCTCCGATGATTTATGCTGGTGAACTTCGGCCATCATCTGGCATTTTATGTATTTTGGTAGTTGAAGAGAAATGGTTTTCGGGGAGAGGCACATTGCTTTGTGTTTTCGTGTTTCTCTGTTCAATTTGCTATCTGTTGCTTTGGATCTCTTCCAGGTTTACATGGGGATCTTCTTTGAGCAGCTACTTTTTAATTTGATTTATTTTTAAACATCTGCAATTTACTCCTTGATGATTTCATCTATATATACAACATACCTTGATCATATCTACCCCAGCTCCCCCTCCATCCTCCCAGACAACCCCAGCACAGCCCTCTTCCACCTTAATGCCCTCTCTTTCTTTGTAAATGCTTGTATGTTTCTGTAGCCCACCGATTCCCATTAGAGCTGTCTGTTGGCTTGACCCTGTGCAGGTCGCCCTAGCTCCTGTGGGGTCATCCGTGTATCAACCGTGTCATATCCAGAAGAAGGTATTTCCCAGCCTCCTTTCCACCCCCTGGCTCTTCCATCCTTCCCACCACCTTTCCATATAACCTGAACCCCGGCGGCGTAGGTAAAGTCGCCCATTATCATGGCCAGTTAGGAATCTCTGCAATAACTGCTTCCCAGTGCAGAAAGAGCATCTGTGAATAAATTCTAGAAGGCAATTTTACAATGTGCGGTCTCCACACGCACCTGCACTCATTGCGCACATACCCACCCATCAACACCCACGTACATATAATTGGAAATGAATCTCAACTCTTCCTTAGGATAATGTAGAAATAAGAACTCAACAAAATGAGGGAAGGGGGGGGGGGAAGCAACAAAACAAAACAGAAAAAGAGTGTATGAAACACGAGAAAGAATAGGGAGGAATGGTCTAGGGAGAAAGAGAAAGTAGAAAATTATTTTTTTTAAAAAAAGGCAAAAACAGTATCTCAATAATGAGATTGTTTCAATACAAAATTAGAAAAGTGTAAGGAGAATGAAAAACACAAGCCAAAATTCTCACAGAGCTGTAAGGCAAGTTCAAAGTGCTATGAAAAGTATGGCAGAAGGAGTAAAAGTGGAAACAGGACCAAGAAAGGTTGCCCAACAATGAAGAGATGCATAAACAAAATCAAATGGGCGCTTGGCTGAGTAAAACGAAAGCAGTTACTTAAGGACATTAAAGTGAACTACTAATTAAAAAGCCGGAACACGGGGGTCTTTAAAGAGCAGAGAAAAGTCTGAAGTGTCAGAGAGACACTGTGGGTTGTGTCAGCGCAGGTGGTTTAGTGGAACTTAACTGGTAACAAGCCTGTGTTGACCCCTCCTGTGACAGGAGGGAGCAATGCTTTATTGGCTTCCATCCTTTGTGTTCTGGCGTCCTCTGCTGGCCACATTTAGCTTTGCCGTCGGCAGCACCAATTTTTCCTACATAGCCTTTGTTCTCACGTAGAGAGCCAAGCCAGTCAGTCAATTTTATATGAAGCACACCTGATCAGACCAGTAAACGCAACCCCTTAAACACAGCTTTTTATAAAAGCCTGATAGATCTTCCTAGAAGACTACAGAGCTTTCTCCATTATGTTAAAGAGTAATACAGAGCCCGTCAGCTGGGGCGCGAATGTTAAAGGGTAACACAGAGGACCTTCAGCTGCGGCGCGAATGAGAAAACCCACCACCTTTCTTCTTTACCCTAGTTGCATTTATGATTTGTGCTCTGTAGCATTGGGAGCCACATACCAAGGGTTCGGTAAATGAGACACTTCCGGTGGGCATCAAACTTAGACAGGAAACTAAAAATCCTCAGTGAGCAAGATAAAGAGGATTTTAGCACACTCTTTCCTGTGTTGTCTTCGGACACGTTCATACGCGTGCGTGCTCAGTTTTCATCCCTCATCACACTTTTCTCTCCACCACAGAAACCCTTCTTCCTTGGAGCAAGCCCCTCCTGCTTTGCTACCCTTTTAACAACAGCGTGAGTTCAATTATCTTTATTTGCCTGAGCATGAACTGAGGGGTGCTTATCTGAGGTCACACACTGAAGAAAGTGACTTCCTCTCCCCGAGCATCCATTAACTGCCCTCACACAGGGTGGAGGCAGGATCAGCTTTGCCCCTTGTGTGGTGAAATGGCGACCGTCCCATTCTTGGGTTGGTCTTCTGCAGGTGTCCATAGTTCAGTGCGCTGGTGAGAACACGTTCAGAAGCCACCGCTCTCCAGCGGGCCTTCCCTGCCTCCAGAGGTGTCATTCTGTCTGTCCCTTTTCAAGGTGCTCTCTGAGACTTGAAGGTCATGATACAGACGTCCTTTTTAGGACCGAGCATGCCACAGTGATACTCTCTGTCTGCCCCTCTTCCACGGTGTTCTCTGAGCCCTGAAGGTCATGATACGGATGTCTTTTTCAGGGTCAAGCATGCCACAGTGCTTTGCATGTTACAGGTCTCTGCATCAACCTCCATGCACAAAACCCTTCCTTCCTGGAGGCTGAGCACAGCACTAACCTGTGAGTGTCAACAGGAAGCATTGAGAAAGGACTTTGATACTAAATCTTTTCAACAGAACAACAGCAGGAGGCTCTTCATGGGAGCCTGTGACCACAGGCTGACCTGGTTCACTGTGCAGGCACGGGTTTTCTGCTGTGGAGCAGGTTTCAGATCTGATAGATAGATAGATAGATAGATAGATAGATAGATAGATAGATAGATAGATAGATAGATGGATGGATGGATGGATGGATGGATGGATGGATGGATGGATGGGCGGGCGGGCGGGCGGGCGGGCGGGCGGGCGGGCGGGCGGGCGGGCAGACGGACGGACGGACGGACGGACGGACAGACAGACAGACAGACAGATAGATAGATAGATAGATAGATAGAGAAAGACAGTCTTTGTTACCCTGGTAATTGCATTGCTGTTTTTGGCTGGTGGGCATAACAGGAGCTGGGTTAGATTGCTGAGGATTTTTCTCCTCCAGCACTGTCACACACAGCACCTCCTAACACCATGAAAGCTTGACAAGAGGAAGGGACTTTCCAGCTAGGCTGCTCTTGCTGTTCTGATCTTCAGGTTGAACCCCTGTATCTGTCTCTGGGTTTTCTCGTTCGTGCTAACCTAGCTACTGTGCATAGGGTGTCATTGAGCGTGGATGTGCGATATCTCTACAGTAAGAGACAGTACTTGGGGTATCTGCCCAGGAGAGGAATGTCTGGATAAGAGCAAAGAAGGTTTTTAGCTTTCTCAGTCAGTGAAACAAACACCAACTAGTGTATTCTCCTGCCAACAGTGAGTAAGGGCTCCTCATTGCTGCATCCTTGCTGGCATCTGCTATATTTACTAATAATCTCTCTAGGGCAGATGGAATTGCCTGATGGCTAAGGATTAACACACTTTAAACATATTGATTAAACATTTGTATTTATTCTTCTAAGAACTCTGTTCAGTCCCTCAACTCATTTTAAAAATGGGTTGTTTTCATGGTTAATTTTTTTTTAGTTCTTTGTATATTCTAGATATTAATCTTTGTCAGATGGAAAGTTAGCAAAGATTTCCTCCCATTCTGTAAGTTTGTTCTTCACTAGATTGGTAGTCCAGAAGGGTGTGTGTGAGTGTATGTGTGTGTGTCGCAAGGTCCCATCTATTAATTGTTCTCTTTATTTCTTTAGTAATTAGTATTTTGTTCATAAATTCCTTATATATGCCTATATATTAAGGGCATGCCATATTTTTTCCCTCAGGCAGCTTCAGTTTCAGGTCTTCTGTTGAGGTTCTTGTTCCATTAGGAGTTGGTTCTTGTACGGCGTGAGAGAAGAAGATTGTTTCCATTGCTGTAGAGAGACACCAGTGTTCCTGGACTCTGTGTTCATGGCTGTCTTTCCTTCAGGGAATATTTGTGGTACTTTGAAAAAACCAGGTGAGCCGGGCAGTGGTGGCACACGCCTTTGATCCCAGCACTTGGGAGGCAGAGGCAGGCGGATCTCTGTGAGTTCGAGACCAGCCTGGTCTACAAGAGCTAGTTCCAGGACAGGCTCCAAAATCACAGAGAAACCCTGTGTCGAAAAACCAAAAAAAAAAAAAAAAAAAAAAAAAAAAGAAAGAAAAAAGAAAAAATTAGGTGACTGTAGTTGTTTGGGCTTATATCTAGATCTAGATCACATATTCTATGTATTAATGTGTCTATTTCCTTTTAGCCAACACCATCCTGTTTTTATTATCATAACTCTGCTGTATACTTGGATCAGATATGGTGGCATTGCTTTTGTTCAGGGTTGCTTTAGGTATTTGGGGTCTTTGTGTTTCCATATAAACTCTAAGATTCTATTTCTGTGAAGAATGGCACTGGGATTTTGATTGATGCTTCATTAAATCTACAAATTGCTTTTGGTATGATGGCCATTTTCACAATATTATCCCCAGCAGTCCATGAACATGGGAAGTCTTTCTGATTTCTACTTTCTTCAATCTCTCTCTTCAGAGTCTTAAAGCTTTCATTGTCAAGTTTTACTTCTGAGGAAGATTTATTCCAAGCTATGTTTGTGAGGCTATTGAGAATGGAACTGTTTCTCTGATTTCTTCCCCAGAATGTTTGGAATTACTCTATGGGAAGGCTATTTGCTTTTGTATTTGGAATAGAGGAAAGCTACTTGCTTCTCTGTTTCTGTTGGATGCTGCCACTTTGCTGAAAGTCATTACTGGTTCTATAACCTTTCTGGTGGGGTTTTAGGGGCTTTCTGTGCATCCTGTTGTTTTCAAATAAGGATTATTTGATTCCCTTCTTCTCTGTATCCTCTTTATATCCCTCTCCTGTCTTACAGTTCTAGTTAAGACTTCAAGCACTACATGGAATAGGAGCAGAGAGAGGAGATGGCCTTGTCTTGCACTTGAGCTTAGTAACAATAGTAAGCATTTTCTTCATTTAGCATGAATTTAGCTTTAGGTTCATCTCATAAAGCCTTGCATTAAAAAAAAAAAAAAACAGCAAGCAGGCATTACTATTCTAGTACCTGAAAAAATACACTTCAAGCCAAAACTAGTCAGAAGAGTTGAAGAAAGACCTTCTTTTCTGATCAGGTGAACAATTTTCAAAAGAACATTACAATTCTCAACATCTATACATTGAATAAAACTAGACCCTGTCTCTCATCATGTTCAAAATCTGACTCCAAATATATTCAAATATATCCAAGACCTCACTGTAGAACCTGAAAGTTGACATTGCCGGACGAGAGGGCAGGGAGTGCACACTACAACACAGAGGTGGAGCCAGGGCTTCATAAAGAGGACTCTGACTGCTCAGGAACTAAAGCCAACAACTGACAAGTGGGAACTCAGAACACTAAAAAATCTTCTGCCCAGAAAAGCAAATAGTCAGTTGAGAGAGGAAGCGATCTAAGGAATCAGAGAAACGCTTTGCCGGCCATACATCTGATTAAGGATGAACATCTAGAATACACTAAGAGCTCAAAAAAGTTGTAACATCAAGAAAACAAAACAATCCAAGGGGGAAAATGGTATACAGAGCATAACAAAGAACTCCCAAAAGAAGAAATAAAATAGCTAATAGAAATTTAAAGTGTTTAATACCATTAGCCATCAGATAAAAACAAATTAAAACTACTTTGAGATTCTATCACTCTGGTTGGGATGGTAACTATCAGAAAATCTGATGACGACAAATTCAGTCCACGACGTCAGGACAAAGAGTCCCACTTTTTGGTGTCGAGAGTGAAAACTGGTTTGACAACTGTGACGATCAGTATGGCATCTCCTCAAAATTAAAAATAGACGGCTGGATGAGTCGGCTGTTCCATTGCAGAGATGTCCCCCGAGGACTCTCCACTCTGCTGCATGGTTGAGATGCTGCATGGCTATTGCTCATCCATATTCATGGCTGCTCACAGCACACAGGAGTGGAATCCAGGCAGGTGGCCACCAGCTGATAAACAGGTAAAGAAAGTGAGGGACATACACAGAACAGAGTTTTATTCAGCAGTAAAACAAGCTAAATGTACAGATGTCAATGCAAAAAATATATAGCTCTCATTTTAAAGAAAATAAAAGGTAGTTTATTCTGGAGCCATTTTGAGGGACCATGGCTCAGGAACACAGACTTAAGTTACCTCGAATCCCATGTTCCTATGTGGAAACAGATTCATGAAGCTTCATAGTTTTATAGAACCAAGAGTCATAAATCAAGGCATGTCAGAGAGGGGGTGACAGCAAGCTAGGGAAAGCTCTCCTACAGATTTCAGTGCCCCCTGATGACATTCTTAGATTTGGATCAGTAGAAGCTAGTGAGCTGCTAAGTCAAAATACTCCAAAGGCTTTTATCTATTAGTCATAGAACGCTAATTCCTATGCAGGAGTGGACAATGGATGGCTTTTCCAAGGGATGAAATGAGCTGAAAATAAGGTAATGAGCATTTGGACCCAAAACATTCCAGACTTTCTACAGCACTATGTTCTAATCCTCTGTAGTGAGGAGTTGCAGCGGGCTGCATTCCGCCGCAGGGCTAGCTTTACCTGAAATAATTACACAGAAACTGTATTCTTTTGAACACTGCCTAGCCTATTAGTTATAACCTCTTATGGGCTAGCTCTTAAATATTGATCTAACCCATTTCTAATAATGTGTGTAGCACCAAGAGGTGTCTTATCAGGGAGGATCTTAACCTGCGTCTGTGTCAGGTGGGAGAATCATGGCGACTGCCTGACTTGGCTTTTTTTCTCCCAGAATTTTGTTCTGTCTACTCCACCCACCTAAGGGCTGGCCTATCAAAGGCCAAGCAGTTTATTAATTAACCAATGAAAGCAACAGATAGACAAATGACCCACCTCCATCACTAATCAATCAGTCTCAGCAGACACAGCTTCTTTCTGGGAATTTTTGTTCACATAAACAAATGGACTGGATTACAAAACCTTGTATTTAATAAGATGATGCAGGCACTAAAAATCGATACACTGTGTTCTCTATTAGAATGGATCCCGGCTTTGTGTTCAACTTGGAGTATGTACAGAAGCCAGGAAACCAGGAGTAAATCAGCAAGAGAGGCGGGGTATAGAGAAACATGATTGTAAATAGAGATGCAAATATTGTGAGTTGAAAGGTTTAAGGAGGCATGGGTTATGAATAAGGAAGAGATGGGGTGGGCTGTTCAAAAGGGGACATGAAGGACCCATATGAAAACCTGATATCTCTTAACCAAAATTAGATTATAATTTATACATTGAAAGTTGGAAGGGAGAACCTGGCACAGATGAAAAAAACTGTTCCCAGAAGCATGACAGATTTGCTTTCAGTAGGAAACCATTTTCTTGGTACTACTCCTACAAATCCATGAACATGGGAGGTCTGTCTAACTTCTGGAATCTTCTTCAATTTCTTAGCATCTTAAAGATTCCATTGTGCATGGCTTTCATTTCTTTGATTAGATTTATTACAAGATTTCTTTTTTGTTTTTTTGGATGAATGTGAATGACAGTTTCCTTGATTCATTCCTCAGCACATTTAGCATTGGTATGTAGGAAGGCTACCACATCTTGTGTGTTAATCTTGTGTCCTATTACATTGCTGAAATGAATGTGTTCATCATCTGAAAGCCTATTCTGGTAGACTCCTGAGGGTCATTTATATATATAGTATCAAACCATTTGTAAATAAGATTACTTTGGCTTCTTCCTTTCCTAGTTACAGTCCTCCATCTACTCTTGTCATACTGTTCCAGCTAAGAGTTCCAGCACCATATTCAACAGGAATGGAGAGAGTGAACATCCTCGTCTTGTTCCTGATTTGTGGAAATGCTCTGAAGCCTTTTTGCCTTCCCCCGCATAGGGAGCCTTGTTCCAAAATGGGTCTGATGACCTGGGATGGATGTGTGAAGTTGACACAACGAAAAAACGGTGACCACCTGTTTCAAACACATGGCCCCAGATAGCCTGGTCTATTTTTATTTATATAATTTCAATAATTTCTATGGACAGTTTTACAATTATTTACTTCCTTTTGTTTTTAGTAATGATTACAATAATTGGCAATTTGTTTTTGGTTTTTTTTTTTAAACCTCATTTCCCTTTTGTCCCCCAACTTTCCCACTGGTAACCATTACCTGCTTCATCCATAGCTCTAATGTTAAACGCATAAGCAGTGTTGCAAGCAACAAAAGAAGTTTTTCTTTGTAGATTAGGCTGGCCTCAAACTTGTGGAGATCCACCTGCTTCCTCCTCCCGAATGCTGGAATTAAAGGCGTGTGCCACCCCCACCTGGCAAAAGTTTTTCTAACTAGGCACACCTATAGGTAGAACAGTGTGCCCAGCTGGCAGCATTCGCAGTGAGGTGACTACCAGAGAAGACTGCTTAGACATGGGTTTCAGCCAATAGAAAGCCTTTATTAGCCAGCTGGTGACAATAATAGATGTTTGGGATCCCTGTGTAGCCCTGAACATTTTCAGAGTGAGCTTTTAAAGCACAAAAACCATGTACTGGGTTGGCCCAAATCAGTAAACAAGAACAGTTAGCTGAAGCGGAACTACAGAAGTTCAAAGTAAGGTAACTACATTTAGAGACATTCCCAGATGAATGGACTTTGATGGATTAGGTCTTTGTTTTTATTTTGGCAGGCAGTGTTGTCTGTGTGCTGAGTTTTATAGCCTGAATAGTATTTCCACCAAGGGATGTAAATTGAGACTGTGCGTTGGTTTCCAGACCCAAAAATCCCACAGAAACTATATTAATTGCAACATGGTTTGACTGATGGCTCAGGCATATTTCTAGCTAGCTCTTCTTATCTTAAGTTAACCCATTTCCATTAATCTGTGCATCACCATGAGGCTGTAGCTTACTGGTAAGTTTCCGGTGTCTTCCTCTTTTGGCAGCTACTTGATGTCTGCCTGACTCTGCTTTCTTTCTCTCTGCATTCAGTTTAGTTTTCCCACCTAGCTCTATTCTGTCCTGCCATAGGTCAAAGCAGCTTCTTTATTAACAAATGGTAATAAAATATTCATAGCATACAGAGGGGAATCTCACATCAATAGAGTCAGTTGTGCTAAGGTCTTGAGGCCTATCATAAACCAGAAGAGGAAGGGAGTTATCTGTCTTTTCTTGGATAAGCACCCATCACTCATCTTCATGTTCTCCTGCATCTGAAGCTGCTTATGTCTGTTCTAAATGCCTCCTTGGGGTGAGGACAGCAGACATTTGGTGGGTCTCTGTTATACACCAAGATGAGTTGGATTATCATGGATGTTTTTTCCTTTTAAGTACTGAATCCTAGGAGTCATGACGACAACAGAGATACACTACCACATTAGACTATGCAGGACAGAGATGGCTTACGATCAGCCCACCTGCCTGCTGCACACCTCCTTGTGGGGAATACCAGAGACACCCAGTTTAGCATATCTCCACTTTACTTCTTTTTTGCCCAGCCCAAATCTGGCATCTCTCTTTTCTCCCTACCTCCTGCATTAGCCTATAGCACCATCCATTAATCCTTGACAGTTTTTTTGTCTCTTTTTCCCCCTGAATTTAATACATTTGCAAATTGATTTCACTTCCAAAATATATTTATTTGACGTGCTCCTACTTGTACCTTTTCTGCCACTTCCCCAGTCTAAGCTATCATCAACTATGATGGACAGTACTTAGTAGAGTCTCCTGTCACATTCCTGTGGGCCATAAGAGACACAACCAGATGCTAACAGATGTTGCCTGAGTCATTGCCCCCTACTTCAGAGCCTCTCATCGGGTTGGGATGGGGAGCTCCTAAGAGATGACCACTCAGACACAATGTACAGCCAATGAAAGTCTTTATTACAGCAGGCTGGGACCATACCCAAGTATTTGGGGACCTAGGTGTGACTCTGAGTGTCCAGAACACAGGGGTTTTAAGGGAAGAGACCTCGTCCAGGCATCTTGATTGGTAGTGGCAGAGGGTGCAGGGTAAACAGGTTGAAGCAAACAGCCTTAACAGAAGCTAAGATAAGCAGTTAGCTGGAAGCAGTTCCACACAAATAGGCAGTTTACACAAAGGATAAGATAAATTAGCTGGGACCTTTGGTTCCTAGATAGAGTTAGTTTTAACCAAGGGATTCTCCATCAAGGAGATCAGATTCTAGTTAAACAGGTGATAGCCTCAGCAAGAATACAAGATGGGGGAACCTCTGCACTGTCCTCCACCCCTCCCTTGCATCACAAGGTAAAGTCAGGATCTTGGCTTCAACACAGCATAGGATTTCAGGATGGGTCGGTATGAATAAATATTAAATTATTTATTTAATATTATTAAATATTGATAAAGACAAAGCTAGTCTTGCTTTAGACTTGCTGGGGGTAGAGAGTGGAGAGAGACATGTTTTAGCAACAGCTACCAGATGTACACATGATATTGTTGCTTCTTAAGTTGCAATGCTTAAAGAATACATTTTGTAACCAAGTTCAAACAGTAAACCAAGTTTGAGATTTAAGTACAAACACACAAGGGATGACTCACTTGCTTTTCTTGTCTTAAGGAACTTTCTCTCATAGAGAAAACTGCAGGGTGTTTTACCAGGTTGTAGCCCAGGCCTAGTGCTGATAAGGTTAGGGTCAAAGGTTACAAACCTTCTGGCCCTACATAAGCATATTTGTTGCTTTAAATACTGTTCAAAGTCTATTCAAAAATACACATCACCTCTGTGTAGACAATCATCACTGACTTTGTCAGTTGTATTGAGGGTCTTGACTCTCAACCACCTGAAAGTGGAAACCCCATACAGAGGTGCAAAGCCCTTTTGTCTCACCCTTGCCACCTTAACTTCTTTGCCTTTCCACCCTACCATACAGAGCAAGAGAGCTTCCTAAAATCTCATTACATTTGTTACTGAAAATTCCTAGTAGCTTTTTATTGAACTCAGAATGAATTCCAAACACCCAACAGGCACTTCCAGGTTCTGTAGGATTACAGTCCCATCTAACTCTTGACCTGTATCCCAAGTCCTATCTTGTCACCCTGCTTGTCCCGTCCTGGAGTACTTACTTCCAGCACTGGCTGCTTGTAGGTCCCACACACATCCTTTTCATTTCCTGTTTTGTAGTCATTTTCAGTTCTATCAGTTCCTGCCCGTTCTCTCACAGAGTAGCTTAATGGCCAAATCTTTAGAGAGTGCATTCATGACCGGCGCAGTCTAAAGTGGATCCCCATGACTCTCAATGCGTTTTTCAGCCTTCATTCGGAACAAAGAATTTTATAGTTTTATATTTATTTGTGCAGGGTCTACTTATTGTGTTATTTATTGAACTGTACATTTCATGGAGGCAGTGATAATGCCTTTTATTCCCAAGTCCCATCCCAGCATTTAGTTTGAAAACAGGTGTAATGGATTAAGTAAAATGCCGTGGATCCCTCGAGTGGCTGTAGCAGCAGAAATGCTCCAGGTCCCCAAGCAGAAGTGGGCAGCGGGTCCCAAAAGCAGCCAGTCACAGGCAGGGATGGTGAAGTTCCCCAAGTGGGACACAGGGGCAGCAAGTCCCACAAAGAGGAACAGATTGATAAGAATGCCATGAGACCACACCACAGGTCTCTGAAGGCAGCTCGTCCTGGACTGGGAGCCACGTGGTTGGTGAGAGACAGAGACATGGATAAGCACAGCATGCAGAGTGAGGTTGGATATTTATTTAGTGGGTTATGGAAGGGAAGAAGAGAAGGGAGAAGAGGAGAGAGAGGGAGGGAGGGAGGTGGGGAAGGGAAAAGTGGGGAAAGACAGAAGTTGTTTCTTTGAGAGGGAGTGGCATGAATTGTCTCTTAGAGGGACAGAGCAGACCATTGCAGCAGGTACCTTGTGAGTGCTTAAAACATTACTATTCAAAGAATGAATGTGTATGCAATGACAGGAATCTGCTGAAAAGCCTGGAGCAAGGCCTAAATCCTGAGTTGTGTGACAATGGAAAAGAACTGAGTTTGAAAAACGTTAGTTTTCTCCTTAGTGACACTGGGATAGATAGCAACCACTCCGCAACAGGCTCACACTCAGTAGCAGTGGACCAATTGGACTCTACAGTCTTTGTGTGTACTTTTATTTAGTTAAAGATTGGTTTGGTGAGCTTTGTGGTTTTGTTTGTTTGTTTTGTGTGTGTGTGTGTTTTGAAGGGATTTTTTTTTTGTTTTTCTTGGTTTTGTTGTTATGTTGGGGTTTTATTTATTTATTTAGAAAGAACTTAAAATTTGGAGAGTTGGGATAGGGAGACAACCTGGAAAGACTTTGGGGAGGGGAAGAATATGATCAAACTATCTTTAACTTTAAAAATTGTTTTAAATAATAGAAAATTAAAACAAGACATCTTGATTCCAATATTAGTGATGCTGCAACTGTCACATTGGGTTCAGTGTTTCTGGGGAAAAGGCACAAGAGTGGTGAAGAGGGTAGAGGAAGTTCACCAGGAGAATATGGAAATGGAATTCCGGGGCTTTGAGAGACTACGGTCATGAGGGCTTGCTGGTTGAAAGTGAAGAACAGATCCCCAACACCCAGCGTAAGGACTTTCTATTGGCTTAAATTCATGCCCAAGCAGTCTTCTCTGGTGGATACCCACAACAGCTCTGTGACATGGACAGGGAAGGATGGTGGGCATTCTTGATACCATCATTGATACCATTCTACATACCTTCACTGAATTTTGTTTTTTTGATGCCTTCCTATTTCATCATATTTCAATGAGCTTTTTCTTTTTTTCCCATTAGAAGAAAGTGAAAGGCAGTGAAGCTGGCTGACATCCCTGACATGAGAGACTCAGTATTTACTCTGGAGTTGGATACATCATAGGCAGAGTAATATTAGCCAGTTAAAATGCAGGAAAAAATCCAACAAGGTTACGAGGCATCAAAGTAAGCTTGGTGGGAATGGCTAGTCCAATAGGCTTCCTTTCCTGCTGGTCACTCCGGAAGAAGGACAGGGACAATGGGGAGCTCCTAAGACCAGTCTAACAGGCTGCTCTCTCCTTATAAGAAGCCAGAGAAGAAAGAGGAAAATCTCCAGAGGGTGACTGAGTCTTGAGAGCAAACGCGTAGGTTTCCAGGCTCACGCTCTTCTCATGATGACTTTTGCAGAGGTACATGGATAGTCATAAGAAAAGATAATTTATTGACGGGAGGCCACAGGAAACTGGATGTGTTCCATGCTTTTTTTCCCTGTGGCCTGGCTCCAAGAAGAGAAGAGGGGGAGAGAAGGGAGGTGGAGTGAGGTTGCCGCTGACCTTTCATGGGTCATTACAGTCTTACCTGTGCTGTGAGCTTTCATTTTTCATATAGAAAACTCTGGAATTTCCTGATTTCCTGACTCATCAAACTTTTTTTTTTTTACTTTTTCTTTTTAATTTACAGATGGAGAGCTATTTATCATCAATGAAGGCTCCTCGCCACTAATTCTTTACTCACTGGGATCACATCAATGTACAGACCTTAAAAACAAACAACAAAAAATCAAAACAAAAACAACAACAACAAAAAACCTTCATACTTTTCTGGTCTGAAATAACCTCCAGAGGGAGCCCCTTCTCCCTGATTTTGAGTACGATTTCCTGGAAAGAAGCTGAGTCTTCAAAGGTTGATAGACTGATGACGATGTCACAGTGTGGAGAGGTTGAAATTTTGCAGACCCAGAGCGTACTTACACTTCAACCCCCTAAATAGCCATCCCATGCCTACCTGTGACTGACCTAACCTCCTGCGACTAACACAGAAAAAACCTTTTGGAATGTATTATTAAGAAACTAGAGTTTGCCGGGCAGTGGTGGCGCACGCCTTTAATCCCAGCACTTGGGAGGCAGAGGCAGGCGGATCTCTGTGAGTTCGAGACCAGCCTGGTCTACAAGAGCTAGTTCCAGGACAGATTCCAAAACCACAGAGAAACCCTGTCTTGAAAAAGAAAAAAAAAAAAAAAAAGAAACTAGAGTTTTCACCAACCAAAAGTCTAAGAGACTTCATGTACCTTCGAGGCCTACAGCTGAGATTTCTCTTGACTGCTGTAACTTTCTTCCAATTATGATTTTTTTTGTTCTGTTATTATAAAAACTTAGGGGAATTGTTTGCTATATTACTGGAAGATGGAATTTGGAGTAAACAAATTTGAGTTACCAGACAATAGTCACACGTATTTGGCTCCAGAATAAACTATTTCTTATTCCCTTTGGTAAAAAGGTATATAATCAAAGGTGCCATGTGCACAGCCCTTATTTGTTTTAGAGATAACCCAGACTTAGTAAGGACTGCTTTATATACCCAGAATTCACTGCTTTTTGCACAGGTTCCTAAGTTGCTAAAGACCTCCTGCTGAGACAACTACCCAGAATAAGTGAGAGTCTCCTTCTCACTCTGAGGGTTCAGAGCCCATCCAGAACTCATTTCCCCTGCTAAATATCTCTTCTGCTCCTGTTCGTATGGGAGACAGGGATTGACTAGACAAAGAGAGACACTTGAATGGACATCCCTTTTCCTTATAAGATCTGAGACATATAGAAGCTGATCTTGGAGAAGAGTCCAGAAGTCACTGTCAAAATCACTGAGAACTTCAGGGACTCAGTACTCTTATTTGGTCTTGAAGGACATAAGGTGACCCCTAAAGTAGAGTCTGACTCCTAGCGAAAAGACTGTGGCTTTGCATGTTGCTGAAAGATACAAGGACCACAGGCATGTGAGCAAAACAGAACACCACAATGAGAAGTACAAACACAAGCAGAAAGCCAACCCCTGTGGAGAAGAAGTGGTTCTGAGTCGGCAAGAGCAGGGAATAGGTCAGTGATATTGATACAAATGCACAGCCCTCAATTCAAAAAGGAGAGGAGATCATTTATTCTGGAGCCAATTATGAGAAACCATGGCCCGGGAACACAGGATTAGGTTACCCCCAAATCTCATGTTCCAGCATTGATGTGGGAGGGTCTTCTGTCTATGTGTTACTTTCATTGGTTAATAAAGAAACTGCCTTGGCCTTTTGATAGGACAGCAGCTTAGGTAGGCAGAGAAGACCGAACAGAATGCTGGGAGAAAGAAAGCAGAGTCAGGCAGACATCATGAATCTCTGACTCGAGACAAATGTAGGTTAGACACATCGCGGTAAGCCACAGTCACGTGGTGACATACAGATTATTAGAAATGGGTTGAATCAATATGTGAGAGTTAGCCAATAAGGGGCTGGAGATAATAGGCCAGGCAGTGTTTTAAATGAATACAGTTTCTGTGTTATTATTTCCGGGGCTAAGCTAGCCCTGTGGGAGCTGGGTGGGATGAAAACCAGGCTTGCTGAACACATCACTATACAGCATGGAGTCATTCTCATGAAGCTTTTATAGTAACAGGATAGAGGAAGTCATAAATCAAAACACGTTTCACATGTGTCAATGGGGACGTCAGGCAAGGCTGGCATTAACAGAGAAGTATTAACTATGGGTCTCGGATGTTTGTGATGACTCTTAGCCTTTTGGTGGGTAGAAAAGCATGGTTTTGTTGATACTTCAAAAAGTTTTATGTGTTAGTCACAGGACATTAAGTCTGACAGAGAGGTGGGCAAGGAATGGCTACATAAGGGGTTAAAGATGGCCCAAGATCATTGTAATTAGTCCCTGGGCTTTGTGAAATATAACAATAAAAATATAAAAATACCCTTGAAGAAGTGCTTATAGGAATTAAACAAATCACACAAGAATGCCAAGAAAAGGGCAAATAATCCCTTGCACCAACCCTCAAAATATCCCAATGTTATTACAAAGCCAAATGGAAGAAGGAGACTTCTGCTAGACCTGCAAGCCCCAAATAGGATAGCCATCTCAGTGGACGTGAATCCTCACATCCTGTGATCCCATACTTCACTAGGTCCAGCCCATTTTTGGGTCCAGAACTGCAGGTGCCTTTCTGAGCACCTCTGCTGTGTCTAACAGCCAGGGCTTGCTGATCTTCCAACGAGACAACAAATGCATGAAATGTGAAGGCCCAGACACCAAAATTCCTATATGTTTTTTTAAAACTTGTAAGTCTCCTGATATTTATGATTCTTTTAGGAGTTTGATTTTATTCAGGGTATGGCTTGTGGTCAGGGTCCTCCTAGAACAAAGGAGAGACAAGAGGCTTGGTCAGCACTGGTGTGTGCATGTTCACCCTCATCACAAAGCCATAGCAACTGGAACTCGTTCCTATAACTTAATATCATAGACTGAGAGGCATAGACACATGGAAATATGCGTTGTTATAGGAGGGGGACAAAGGGGCTAAAATGTATACAAGCTGAAACCCTTCTGAGCTTGGGGCTCGGCCTTCAGATAGGAATCTACTGAGCCAGTTTCAGCACAAATAAAGCTACTCCATGGCAGGAAGCCTGGGTGTCCCGTTTCTCTGTTTGAGAATCCCTTTGCAGATGACCTGTTCTTTCCTCCGTCACAGGATGCTTAACTCAAAGGTCAAATTTTCTTATTATAGCAACTAGCTAAGACAGGCAACAAGGTATGAAAATACAAAATGCAACTTTACCCACAGGAGGCTAAATACCTGTGTTATATGGTGACTCCTTCAGGATTGCTAATGTACCATGTGAGACCACAACAGGAGAAATACCCTTGCAGGTTAAGGGTTCTGTCTGCAGCTAAGACAGTTAAGAACAGCTCTTGTTTGTCCTCTGCTAAGTGCTTGCAAGTTAAGGTTCCCATTTGTAATAGAGAAGTTCCCATTCTCCCTGTGCAGGTAAAGGTTTCTGTCTGTAGTTAAAGACTAAGTTCCTGTTTATCCTGCTGAAGCCCTTGCAATTAAAGTTTCTATTTGTAAATTAAGATTAAATTTCTGTTTCTTAGTCCTGATGTAAACTACAAACATGTATGTTTACCTACACTCGCCTTGCAGTGCCATTCACAGGCTGCATATCCTTCCTCATTCCTTCCCTTTGTGGCATCCTAACAATGCTCACAGCCAACTCTCTCACCCTGAACACTTGGTTACCTCTCCTACTACAGGGACTTCGAGAGGCCAAGAGGGGCTGCTGCCTAAAATACCCACCTAGGGAGAAGCAGCCAGACTGCCAGTCCCAGGTGTACCCTCAAAAACCTTGCTTTAATTGGACAATTGTGGATTTGGCTTTTCTTCTTGTAGTTCTGAGGTTCAACCCTTGGAATGGTGCCTCTGGTATTAGTCAATGCCCTGTACCCCAAACAAAAGAACAGCTAAAGGATCCTAGGGTGTCGTTGAAGTTAAACTCCAAACTACTCAGTAATTGCCTAATTACTATAGAACAGCTGCAAACAGGACCGGATCTGATGCTGTACAGCCAGGCCTGGAGGAAAAGGTGGCAATTTAAGCCTTGAAGATAGGTTTAACACAGGCCCTGCCCTGAGGCAGGCAGTCTACAGGCTTCTCTGTTTCCTTTGGTTCCTGACGAGAAAGGGAAGGACTGGAAAGGGGATGCTGATTAGAACCATGGGGGAGGGGCCATGGTGGGGGCTGTGGCGGGAGATGAGGGAGACATGGTACACAGGACCCTGGGGTTCTCTAGTCCCCATTAGCCAGTGGACATTTTCCTAGCCCGAGAGCCATGGCTGCCACTGCTGTGCTCCTGAAAAGATCTGAAGAGGTCACTGGAGCATCTCCTTTCACCACTGACACCCACTCCATAGGAATTCTGCTAGAGGCATGTCACGTCAGCACTGCCCAGTGAGGTCTACCTTCCCATTCACCTCACACCAGCACCGCCCAGTGAGGTCTAGCTTCCCATTCATGGCACACCAACTGTACCCAGTGAGGTCTAGCTTCCCATCCACATCACACCAGCACCGCCCAGTGGGGTCTACCTTCCCATTCACCTCACAACAGCACTGCTCTAGTTTCCCAGGAGAAGCTTCTGCTTTTGTCTCCCTAGGTCTCTACAACTCTCTCAATCCTCTAGCCTCGCCATGCCCTTCAGCAGATGAACTAGAAGAGGACCATAGCTGTGCTCAGTACTCATATGCTTCTTGCTTCTAGGAGAGACATTTGAAACTGCTATGCAAAGTGCAGAGCTGATTTTACTTACTGCTAGTTCTTACCTTTGAGATGCACAGGAACATTCAGAGGCAGGATATGCACTCACTTCCACTTGTGATGCAATGGTTTACGCTCTTTTGCTGATCAGTAAATCTGTTCAAGTGGATGAATTCAGAGCCTTAACTGAAGTGCCCCCATCAGAAAACAGAACAGCCATAACACACACCATACACACACACACCAAGTCACCGCAGATTTGGAGTGCTTCATGAGAAAGAATTTCTGAATTCCTCTGGGCAGCCTTTCAGAGTAGTCAGCAAACCTCAGAATTTCTGGATGCCATCCATTTACTCAATTAGTCATTATTAAGATCCTAGAACATTCTAAAGCAAACACTAAAGAAACTAAGGGAACAACATGGATGATGGGACAGCAAAGATGTCTGCACTGTATGGAACAGTGAGCCCTGAAGGACTTAGTCCTGTTCATTACACTCATCCCCAGCCTTCTTCGTGGTCATAAATGGTGCCCAAATGAGACACGGATGTTTGGTAATAAAAGGGGAACAGATTCAATCTCCAATGTACGCTTTGGATGGAGTCTTAATACCCCTAATCCCACAATACCCCAAAATGACTTATTTCCTCTTCTGGAATATATATGTGTGTGTGTGTGTGTGTGTGTGTGTGTGTATATATGTATATGTATATATATATGTACATATATATATATCAACTTCCTGAGCATCAGAAAATATAATCTCTTGGGGCAAAAATATTTTTGGAAGCTTTCCTTAACAATAACTCCAAAGATAAACTCAAGGTCTTCTGTTTGTCCCAAACATAAGGCTGCTGAGCCACTATATGGGACCTAAGAGCAGTTCTGTTAGGTCTCAGGAATGCCTGTGTCTAGAAATGACAGTCTTGGCTCAGCTCAGTCCGGACTATAAAAGGATTTCTGGTGGTTCGATAAAAGCCAGTGTACTCATGAACTTGTGAAACATGCTCCCGTCTGTCAAAATGAGCCATTTCTCCTGCTTCTGGCAGAAAGGACATATGGCTCTCCATGAATGTGCACCTGTGGCACCTGCCAGCACAACAAGGTCCACGCTATCCTTCAGGACCCTACAGTCCCCATTCACAGGTACCTTTATACATTGAAAGTCTGCACTAGGATCCTGGCCCCTTTCACCCCCCCCCAGGCTATCTCCTCTAATACTCATCCATTCTCTGTATAATGACAAGGGTTTCCCCTCCCCCACTATTCTCACGATTCTCTTTTGCTTCTTTTTCCTGCTTCCCTAGCCCTGGCCATCTCAAGTCTGCTGGCCATGATCAGTGTATTCTCTGTCTGCACCTGGACCCTTCCCGACGCCCCTGAAGGTTTCTCTCTCTCTCTCTCTCTCTCTCTCTCTCTCTCTCTCTCTCTCTCTCTGTCTCTCTCTGTCTCTCTCTCTCTGTCTCTCTCTCTCTCTGTCTCTCTCTCTTCCACATAGAAATCATTCTCCCAACATGGAGCAGCCATCTCAGTGGTTTATTTACTATGCCCTTGGACACAATTTTTCTTAACTGAAAGGACCTTGGGAAACTTGGCAGTTAGACTTTGTCCAAATGTCTCTGATATAACTATGTAAATATGTCTTAGTATGAATTTGTTTTCCTGTTGGGTTCAAGATTTTCCTTGCTGGAAAGTCATTGTCTCAGCAGGGGAAAAATTGAGCTAGAAAGAAGTATTTTCACATGGCACATACTATAGCTATCATGGAACTCATTTTACCAGACATGTGTTTTTTGTTAATTTGTTCTGTTATAAAACAATTTCACTGCATTTACCATCCTTAATTCTTTGGGTGGCTGAACAAATTAATGGCCCTATAAATGTTTTATTGTCATCTTCTGGGTATGACACAGCCATTGAGATTATGAAATCACAGTGACTGTGAGCAACTGGGCCTATACAAGGCTGGCTCTGTTAACAGTCTTGAAAAGAGAGGTTCATGAAGTTGTACCCCTCCACTATTGGCTATAGACAGCCTGTGGTAGAAGGGGAGTCATGGCCTTCAGTTAGGACTTCCGGGTGAGCTCACCAGATTCCAGTTGATAATCCCAAACCCATGGTCACTGGGTTAAACAGAGCGAAGAAAAACAAACAAACAAGAAACCCAGAAAGGCATGAATGTGGGAAAGAGGTCTGTAGGATGCGAGTGTTGGCTGGGTGGGAGGAAGACAAAGAGTGATACTGAGAGCAACCAGAAAGCATTACATACGTGCATGCAGTGGTGGAAACCTAATCAATAAAAAAGAATTACGACTTAGAAACTCAAACTATAAGCTGACCAATGTCAGGGGATTTTTATGGTGATAATAGTTCCTTAGATGGTAGACATAAAGTCTTTTTTAGAGACTTTAATATTATACCCATTAATTAGCCATGTGTTTCTTATGCTATTTGATCACCCAAACTTCTCATCTTATTCAAGTCAAATCTCTCTCTCTCTCTCTCTCTCTCTCTCTCTCTCTCTCTCTCTCTCTCTCTCTCTCTCTCTCTCTCTGTTGCTTTTGTGGTTGATTTTTTTCTAATACATTACATCCCTACCACAATTTCCTTTCTTTCTTCTCAGTCCTTCTCACAACCTTACCTCTTCCCCAGATCCACTCCTCCTCCATTTCCCTTCTGAAGAGAGCAGGCCTCCCAGGGATGTAAATTAAGGATGGTATAACAAGTTACAGGAAGACTGCAGACATACCCTCAGATCAAGTCTGGATGATGCAGCCTAGCGGGAGGAAAAGGGTCCTAACAGCAGGCAAAGGAGTCAGAAATGGCCCCGCTCTCTCTGTTAGGAGTCCCACAAGAACTTCAAGCTAAACGGACATAGCATATGTGCAGAAGTCAGACCTACACAGGGTCCCTGGTTGTCATTCCAGTTGCTGTGAGTCTCTGTGAATCCTATTTAGTTGACTCTGTGGGTGGTGTTTTTATGGTGTCCTTGAGCCCTCTGGCTCCTATAATCCTTCCTCCCCCTCTTCTGTTGGGTTCCCTGGCCTTCACCTAATGTTTGGCTATGGGTCTTTTCAACACCAAGCAAATTCTTTATGCTGGGAAACATTCAAATTTCCCACGACTGAGAGGGAGAACTCCCTTATTATTCAGAATAATTTGGATAAAGAAAAATGTCAGATGTTTCACCAAACAGAGCTTTCATTTGTCTGCCTAAAGGAATCTGCTGTCTATTTTTGACCTTTAATCCTTATATCCAAGCAACAGAGTGCTAATAGGTTCTCCTCTAGGGCCTAGGTTTTCCCCAGCCATGGGATCTTGGGCGGAGTCACAGTTATCAGGAACTGTTCTATACAAAGGAAAGTCTTCCTCCTTTGCAACATGCCTTAAATCCAATCGGACAATCAATTGGCTATTCCCACCACATTTGTATCACTGTTGTGCCTATAGGCAGTCTTGTCAGGCCCATCATTAGTGTATCTCACAGGGTCAGAGCTTCTAAGATTGTTGATGACTCCTCTGTCTCGGCACCCTCTCTGGCACCGTCTGGTGCCATGAAAGCTAGCCAGCAGGGAATAAGCATCCATGTTTATATTAGCTTATTTTCTCCAAGTCCCATGACCAAAGACTGTGGTATCATCAAGCAATAGGGTCTTACCATCAAGTTCTGGTGGGGAACAGAGGGCAATGACAATAGGCTGCATTGCTTTGGGAGTCTCTGGGATACCTCTGATCAACAACTCAAACAAAGATACCCCACACCTGTCACAGGCATTGGGGTCTTCACAACCTATGGCTTCTGGGAGAAGCCTTAACTCCAGAGCAGCTACATTTAATCTCTCCTCTCTCCTCTCTCTCTCCTTCTCTCTTTCCTCTTTCCATATGTGTGTGTGTACATATACACACACATACATGTTTATATTTATATTTGTAACCATACTCTATCCTTTGTTTTTATATTATTATTTATGTCTGGTGTTGCCGGTACTCAGTGATTACAACCTCATGCTGTTTCCCCTTTGAATCTGTTCCACCACTGGGTTCATTTTCGTTCTCTTTAATTTCGCTACACTGTCAAAAGATAACCATCACTATGGTGTTTCTTTGCTTGTTTTGTTTTCTTAAGCAATACAAGGGAATACATCCCTGGAATCTAACTACAGAAGATGGCTGTGCTGGATCAAGCACGGCCACCACTCTCCTGGCTCTTGCCCTTTTTGAGGCCACTGATTCCTATTGCTTAAACCCTGTAGTAACATATATTACAATATCAACTAAACTCCCCATGATACAGAGTTCTCATCCAACTCCTGTTACAAAAGAACCTGACGTCCTCCTCATGCAACAGATGAAACAGCATGGAGTCTTAAGTCACTCTCAGGCAGGAATTCATCAGCGTGAATTACAGGAAAATGACTGAATATACCCCTTCCTTTCATCAAAAGAAACTGTTTTAGGAGCACAGTGCTCTGGGGTGAGATTTGGTAGCAGAAAGTTCTACCAAGAGTAATGTGTAAAAAGGCTCATGGGTGTGCATGACCAAGCCCTGTTGCTGACCTTGTGACCCCACCCACCATCGGCATCTCTACTCCCATCTCCATACGAGGTGCTGTGGCAAGCGGAAAATCTATTTTCAGAAGAAAAGCTCATCATCTGGGTGGCACTGAAGACCCCGCCTTTCCCTTCCCCTGACATGAGCTTCCTGGGGAAATACCATTTTCTTTTGTTTCACTGTTTTCAAAAGTCCAATAGCCAAAGGGTGGATATAATTGCCTCTAGATTGTCTTTATTCTTGCCAGGAAGGCCAGACTTCCTCACACCCAGAAACTCCTTTTGGTTGATTCATTACAGATGCTACTTGCCATGTCTGCCCACTTCTGAGTTCTAAGTCAGTTTAGAGATAGGAGCGAGCAGGCCTGCTTTTTGTCCTGCCTGGCTCCTGCATGGCTAGCTTAGCCCCGGAAATAACAACACACAAATTGTATTCATTTTAACACTGCCTGGCCCATTAGTTTCAGCCTCATATTGGCTAATTCACACATCTTGCTCAACCCATTTCTAATAATCTGTGTAGCACCACGAGGTGGTGGCTTACCAGGAAAGATTCAGCATGTCTGACCTGGCAGCTGGTCCCATAGTGTCTGGCTCCCTGCCTTCTTCCTCCCAGCATTCTGTTCTGTTTATTCCACCTACCTAATTTTCTGTCCTATAAAGGGCCAAGGCAGTTTCTTTATTAACCAATGAAAGCAACAGATAGACAGACGACCCTCCTCCATCAAGTCAGAAAGTACTTAACTTTTCTTTTCTCCTTTTCTATCTTCAATTTTCAAACACTGACCCAGACGCTAAAGCTGATGACTGTGCTGGACTCAGAGTATTCCTGTTCTTCTCTGACTCCCTCCACCAGACAGCTCCTCCAGCTGCTTCCAGTGCTGAGCGCCTGCTTCCTTGAGCTCTAACTCAATACTTCTGACCTTTTCTTTCTTTATCCTATTTCCCTCCTGGTGGTTGCTGAGCTCTCCAGCTTGCTTGCCCGTTTCTCTAAATTACAATGATCACGAAGTTCATTTGTAAAGCAGCCTCTTTACAGTAGAAAGTGGAGACTTTCTTAAGTCACTTAGAACCAACAGCACAGAATAATGGCTGTCACGTGTTTTAGTAAATTACATTAGTACTTTTAACAAAAAGCAGGTAGATTTGAGAAATAAGAAATGGTTTCATAATTCTTTCATACCACCCACCATCTCAGATACGTAGATAATTTACTATTTCTTATAGCAATACCCTTCTGGGAGGGAATAATTAGTCACCATTTGATTTCTCAGCTTTCCATGACTACTAATAAGGAAAATTTCTAGAAACAATGGAACAATCTGTGGCTTTGATATATCTGGAACACTGTGTATGTGTGTGTGTGTGTGTGTGTGTGTGTGTAATATATGAATAAGGATATGTGTGTGCCTATTGTGTTTAGGTAGAAGTCAGAGGTCAGCATCTGGGTGTCTTTCTCCATTGTTCCCAACTTTATTTTTAAGTTAAAGTTTTATAATATTATCATGCATGTGTGTATGCATGATGTATGTATGAACGTGTAGAATTCAGAAGCCATTTTTGTAGAGTTGATTCTCTCCTTCCACTTCTATGTAGGTTCCAGGAATTAAAAACTCGGTCATCAGGTTTGTGTGTCAAGTGCCTTTGCCTGTTACAGATCCCTAACAGTGGCCTTCCCTCCTTCCTTTTGAGACAAGTTCTCTCAGAGAACCTGAAGCTCACTGGTCCAGTGAGCCATGCTTTCTGCTGTCTCTGTTCCTTCTACTCCCTAACCACCCAGCTCCATGGTTACAGGCACATGCTTCCATGACCGGCTCTTAATAGGTGCTTAGAATCTGAACTCAGGTCCCAGGCTTGAGAAAGATAACATTTTGCCCACTGAGCTGTCTCCCAAGGCCCTGAACACTTCTAAAGAAATCATAGTTAAATGCTGGAGTGATAAATGCTCTTTATTTCAGGTTATCATAGTGGAGAGAATGAGGTCAGTGATTCTAGAAACAGTCAAATCAGCTATGACTGCATTGTCCTTAAAATCCATGCCCCGGACTTCCTGGACATTCATTTACAAATATGGTGTGTGTGACTTCATGGTGTAAAAAATTGGAATCAGCTTTAGATGATTGATGACCAAAAAAAGTTCTGCTTTTTTCTCCCTTAAATCTTGTGCTCAGGCTGCTGCTGAGCAACCTCCAAAGATCTCAAGGGCAGAGGCACCAAATGGAGCAGGCTGCCGTTTAGCACAGGTACCACAGGGACTCTGTAGGAGCAGTGAAGCCTACAATCCCCAAAGTGAGTGTCAGGAGGGAGGGAAATAAATAGATCTCAACTCAAGAATGTTCTAGCTAGCTCTCTGTGGAAGAGACCAACTTGATGATGTCCCTAAGTTACTGAAGTTAGAAGCCCAGCAATTCCTATTGGTTCATCAAACAAAGTTAAGGTAAAATGTGTTGGAGCATTCATAATATAGCCAAGATGACGGCCTGAATAGGCAGCTGTTTAGAGGAAACATCATCCAAACAAAAGGGAAACTTCATCACTGAGGCAAGAAAACATTCAGGACAGACAATCGCTCTATTTAAAACTGAAAAACCTTAGAGTTGTATATGTCAACTTTGAGGTTTTCATAGTCTTTGGTTTTATTCTGGCCCAAAGTTTATTTGTTTAGGGACAGGGGTCCCACTAGTGCTCACTTCTTTCTCTGCCTCCCAAATGCTGGGATTACAGGCAAATGCAATCACACCCAGTTTGCAGAATACTTTAAAAAAAAAGTATGTCCTAGAAATAATTGATAGCCTATGAATATTACAATTTATAATAGAAAATGGGATAATGAGTTCCCATTTCATTGTCCCTAAAGTTTAAATATTACATCCATAATTATAAAATTTATAGATTACTGACAGCATCGTGTCCTGTTTTCAAGAGTTGGTGCAAGAAAGTAGCAATGGTCATAAGCCACTTGGCTGCCCAGCACTAGATGAGTCCTGTCTAACAGACCTCCTCGCAGTGATGGCCTTCCTTCTGTCTATGCTCTTTGCTGTGTGTGAGCCACATGGAATAGTCTGTAGTTGAAGCATGATTCACACAAATGAGGAACTAAATTTTAAATTTGAAATATTTTCAATGATTTTAAAGCAAATTTATATAGCTCTATATTTTCTGCAGTTAACAATTTCTAGATTCAGTGTCTAGATTGTGACAAAGAGATGTCACCAAGATATACCGGGACATCTTTTCATTTTTGTTTTGCTTGCCATGTGAATAGACAGGGCTTACATCCTAGTAGGCTAAGGCCTTGGCTGCTCCTTTTGGGGGCTGCACTGTAGGGATCAGAGTCACCTCATTACATTGTGAGAAAGTGATAGATAAGAATCAACAGTGTTTGCAAAGGAGAACGCCCATGTTTATCTATTTTAACTGAAGCACTATGGACATTATTGGTTTTAGTGGAATAGTGACCGGAATCACGTGACTTCTTCCATTACACACCCAGTTCACCATCATTTCTAAAGGAAGTTCTACTTATGCCAAATCCTCTTGTAGAGGGATCTTGAGTCTCATGAGTTTAAGGCTCTACTTGTGCATTTTATTTCTCTTAACGCAAGGTCAGGACTCAAAACAACTGATATTAAATATCTTCATTAAATCAAAATTTCTTTCTATGAGGTCCTCTGATTAACCACATCTCCTTTATTTACCTCACTACTCTCTGCTCCATATTATTTATGCAATTACTAAAGAAGAGCAGGAAACAAATGGACTATGCCTCTTCTACTGGGGAGCAGCTATTTTGAAGCAGGAGCTGTATTTTCTACAACACTGGGCACAGTTCTTTGTATAAAGTACTTTGTACATGGTGGTGGCTTAGTTTATTTGAAAATATTTTGTGGAGAATCCTCACATAATTTAAATATTAAGCTTCTAATATAAAATGAGTGAGGCAAATTCTTACCCAATAAACCATCATCAGAATGTTATGGGGAACTCAGGAGAAAGTCCCAATTGTATTAATCATACGTCAGTAAAATATATACTGTGGTTGGATATAAAATCAAGGATATGGTAAAACAGCCTTTCCATCAGAATTGAGAGCTGGTATAGTTGTTTTTGGAAAACAATAAGGGTATTTTATCAACATACTTTGTTGTAATATTATTTTGGTATTTGGGCTATCAACATGTAGAAGAATGAAAATAGATTCATATCTATTGCCATACACAAAACTCAAGTCCAAATGGATCAAAGACCTCAACATAGAACCAACCACACTGAACCTCATAGAAGAGGAGCACAAAGTACACTTGAACGCACTTCGTAAATATAACTCCAGTAGCACAGACACGGAGAGCAACAATTACTAAATGGTGCGTCCTGAAACTGAGAATCTTCTGTAAAGCAAAGGACATGGTCAACAAGACAAAACTGCAGCCTACAGAATGGGAAAAGATCTTCACTAACCCCATGTCAGGCAGAGATCTGATCTCCAAAATATACAAAGAACTCATGAAATTGGTCATCAAACGAACAAATAATCCAATAAAAAAAATGGAGGACAGACCTAAACAAAGGAATCTAAGATGGCTGAAAGACACTTAAGAAAATGCTCAACATCCTTAGCCATCAGAGAAATGTAAATCCAAACAACTTTGAAACCAGGTGGCCATGTTGCTTGCCTTTAATCTCAACACTCAGACGCAGAAGCAGGCGGATCTCTGTGAGTTCAAGGCCAGCCTGGTCTACAAGAGCTAGTTCCAGGACAGGTACCAAAGCCACAGAGAAACCCGTCTTGAAAAAAAAACCAAAGAAATAAAAGATAAATAAATAAAATTAAAAAAACAACTCTGAGTTTCCATCTGACACCACCTATAAGAATGGTCAAGATCAAAAGCACTGATGACATCTTATGCTGGAGAGGTTGTAGGATAAAGAGAATACTTCTGCATTACTGGTGGGAATGCAAGCTGGTACAACCCCTTTGGATGTCAGTGTGGCAATTTCTCAGGGAGTAGAATGTGGCAATTTGAATACAAATGACCCCCACAGACTCGTCTGTGTGAATAGTTATTTACCAGGAAGTGACACTATTTGAGAAAGATTAGGTGGTGTGGCCTTGTTGGAAGAGTGTCATGGGGGTGGGTTGAGCCTCAAGATTTCAAAAGCTCATGCTAAGGCCTAGTCTTCTCTCTCTCCCCTACCCCCTACAGATCGGATACAGCTCTCAGCTACTTCTCCAGTGCCATACATGCCCTCATGCTGATGATGAACTAAACCTCTGAAACTTTAAACAAGCTCCAATTAATGCTTTCTTTTATAAGAGATGCTTTGGTCATGGACTCTCTTGACAGCAATAAAACAAAGAAAGATAATTTCCTTTGCTAATTTTTAGCTGGATTATTGAAAGATCCAAGCAAATATCATCACAGGCCCCCAATAACTCAGTTTAAAAAATGCCTCAGTTCCTGCAAGTACCAGTTCTGGGCCAAACACCATCCCTCCCTTCCCCCCAATATGTGATAACCATATAAAGGACAAAGCCTGAGACTTGACCAGACTTGCCCATGAATGAAAAACTATAGCCTTAGCCCACCCTGCTAGCCCTAACCAATTAGAAATGTACTAATATGATTGCATAAGCCAATCCTAAATAGAATGGTTACACTGCTTTTTAAAATTCCTATAGTTAGCCAGGTGCTGATGGTACACACCTTTAATCCCAGCCCTCAGGAGGCAGAGGCAGGTGGATCTCTGTGAATTGGAGACCAGTCTGGTCTACAAAGCAAGATCCAGGATAGGATCTGTTATGCCCAGTTCCACAAAGTACTCACAAAAGCCAACAAGGAGACCGAGTCCCATATGGAAAAACAAAGAGCCTTTATTTTAAGCAAGTTTGCAAACTCGGTCTCTCCATAAGTCCAACGTATTGGAATACACGGAGAGCCCCTAGCTCAATTAGAATAGGGGTGAGGAGTTTCTGAGGTTTTAGGACCCAATTGGCTGACATTTGTCTAGGGGTGTCCTGCTGAGTGTGTTCTGGCAGGTGGTCCTATCTATAGTGGTTGGAATGTTAGGCATTTCCTTGAATGGTCTGTTCTTGGGTAAAGGTCAGGTAATCTCAGCTTGTGGTTCTTCATGCAACCAGATATTGGTTCAAGGTAAACTACTGAGACTCAGGCCTCCATTTAAATTCATCTTAAATTCATCGATAGCCTGAGTCCTATGCTGGCAGGTGATAATGGTTGGAAGTAAAGAACTTCCTTCAGGTGACCTGCCCATACTTAGCTTAGCATGGCGGGCTCCCACAGCTCCACAGCTACAAAAAACCTTGTCACAAAAAAGGAAAAAAAAAAAATCCTCCCGCTGGGTGGTGGTGGTGCACGCCTTTAATCCCAGCACTTGGGAGGCAGAGGCAGACGGATCTCTGTGAGTTCGAGACCAGCCTGGTCTACAAGAGCTAGTTCCAGGACAGGCTCCAAAACCACAGAGAAACCCTGTCTCGAAAAACCAAAAAAAAAAAAAAAAAAAAAAAAAAAATCCTGTAGCTGTGCTTAAAAGGAGCTCACAAATCCCTCTCAGGGTTGTCACCATGTTGTACAGGTGGGTGACCCCATGTGCATCTAATAAATGCTCTTGCTGACTGCATCACGGCTGGTGGTCTTTTGGGGACTTCTTACAGACGCTAAAAATTATTACTCCATGTTGTGCTTGGTTTACGACCCCCAGAGAGACCACCAGAGAGGCCCAGACTGTAATAAGCAAGGTTTAATCAGCATAATACAAACATGTTTGGAACTCATCTCTGACCCTGCTGCAGTGAGGTAGAGAGGAGTTGTATCTCCTCTGTGGGGTAAGCTTTTAAAGGTATAACTACAAAGAGACTCTTTGAAGCTGCTTGGGCACGGGTGCAAGGACTTTTGCTCCCTCCAGTTTTGCTAAGTCAGCTTTTCCTTGTTCTTAGAGCAAGGCCACTGTTCCTGAGTCAGGCCATCTTTATCAGCCTGTACCAGGTGGCTGGCTGGGCTGAGCTAAGTGACTTTGTGCTCAGATTCTCCCAGGTGGGGGAGGGGAAGGCCACTATCTTCCTGGGAAAACATTCTGCTAGGAAATTTCTTCTCACAACTTTGAGAATAAGGGGTGAGGGTCTTACACTCCATAGTTTTGTTTTGTCACATGGATCTTGGGGTTCCTTCTAGATTTTGGATATGAACATGTCATTAAATAAATGTTTTGCAAATATTAGTTTTCTTGCACTTTATAGGCTGTTTTTCATTTTTAATGTGCAGATTTTAAGCTTTGGAAGTCTCCCATGTCCATTCTCTTCTGTTTCTTGTGCTTTTGAAATATGTCCGTGAAATCATGGTGAAGACCAATGTTCTAGACCTCTCCTCAGTGCTTTCTGTTCAAAGCTCTAATGTCTCAGCACTTACACTCATGCCTATAATCCATTGTGTTGATTTTCTCATATGTGAGGTAAGATAGTGATTGCGCAATTAAATAATTCAAATACTGCAGAGGTGCATCTGACATGTGGCCCTTCCTCATTTACACTGACAAACTAGAAATAACCCAACTGCCCAACAAGAGGAGGAGGAATATAAGCTGACCAGGGAGAAATGACTAAGAGTTTTTGTTACAGTCATAGTGTAATTTTAAGTAAAAATGAAAGGACAAAATATTGGGAGAAAAGACAGCGGAACACTGAATATCAATTAGAAATGACTTTTTAAAAAAATTCCCCTATCCTTTACATTTTTCAAATTTATTTAACACCAATAGTATGACATCCTGGTAATTATATAATACATAATTTTGAGTTTCCCCCTACATTTAGATGTCATTCTCATAGAGAATTAGGACAGCATTCAAACTTCTGGAATGCTGAGCACTGGAAGATTACATTTGGTTTCATTTATTTTTAAATTGAAGCATCTTGGTTTTGATGAGTTGGCTGAAAGTATAGCACTTTTGGGGCTGCACAAGTAAAAACTCAGTCAGGGGTGAATTCCAAATGGAAGAGTGCAAAAAAGATTTCACAAGAATGCATAATAGCTTTATTAAACATTAAAAAATGGTTTGTAAAGGAATAATTGCCTGCACTCAGGGAATTAAGGGTACTATTAATGTTAGGACTAGGCTATTAATCAGTTTATATCATGATGGAAACTGTAAGTCATATTTTTTCATACTGAGCTATGAGAAAATAGATCATTTCTCTGCCCAGAAGATATAAAAAGTGGGGCTGGAGCCGGGCGGTGGTGGCGCATGCCTTTAATCCCAGCACTTGGGAGGCAGAGGCAGGTGGATCTCTGTGAGTTCGAGGCCAGCCTGGTCTACAAGAGCTAGTTCCAGGACAGGAACCAAAAAGCTACAGAGAAACCCTGTCCCGAAAAAAAAAAAAAAAAAAAAAAGTGGGACTGGAGAGAAGGCTCAGAGGGTAAGAGCACTGGCTGCTCTTCCAGAGGTCCTGAGTTCAATTCCCAGCAACCACATGGTGGCTCACAACCATCTGTAATGCAATAAGACCTGGTGCCTTCCTTGTCAGCAGTATAGTGTATGCTCAACAAATAAATAAATAAATAAATAAATAAATAAATAAATAAATAAATAGATGTAAAATGTGGTCAGTATTTGTGTCAGAGAAAAAGAAAAAACATCATATAGTAGGAAATGGGGCCTGGGGAGCCTAGATGCAGCGCTGTGTGTGATGTGGGGTCTGGGGAACCCACATGCAGTGTTGTGTGATGTGGGGGTCTGGGGGGCCCAGATGCAGTGCTGTGTGTTATGTGGGGTCTGGGGGAGTCAGATGCAGTGATGTGTGATATGTGGGAGTCTGGGGGAGCCCACATGCAATGTTGTATGTGATGTGGTAGAGTTTTGGGAAGTCTAGACGCAATGCTGTATATGATGTGGTACAGTCTGGGGGAACCTATGTGCAGTGCTGTGTATGATGGAGTAGAATTTGAAAAAGTTAAGATGCAGTACTGTCTGTAATGTTGCAGAGTTTGGGGTGTTCAGATGCAATGAGGTGTATGAGTCTCCAACACTAACAGTCCATTTGGAAGCTGAATGGGCATAAGTGCACACTTCATTGCACAGAGCTCTGTGTGGAACAGACAATCACCAGCGCTAAGCAGCTTTAAGGCTCAGGAGGCTCTCGTCCACCAACTCAGAATGTCTGTTCTTTAGGATGTCATTTCTCTTGTCCACCAACTCAGAATGTCTGTTCTTTAGGATGTCATTTCTCTCGTCCACCAGGTCAGAATGTCTGTTCTTTAGGTGTCATTTCTCTCGTCCACCAGGTCAGAATGTCTGTTCTTCAGGTGTCATTTCCGGCTGACTCAGTCTTTCTGAACAAGCTGCAGTGTAAAGAAGAGTGGCTCAGCAGGAGTTAAAAATTATAGAAAAATTCGAGAAAGGTATAAACAGTCTTTTCCTAGAGGATTTGACATTTAAAACTGCAGCCACTTCTAATGCCAGGTATCCTTGGTGGCCAGCAACTATGAACTTAGAAGCTGCAGGGAGCTGGCTTCAGGTGCTCCCTAAGGGCAGGGCTTGTAGCTTTCCATTTATTAAGGATCAAGTCTTGGGAACTGGTCCCCTGCCTGCATTGCCAAGGGAGGGAGGGAGAGAGGGAGGGAGGGAGAGAGAGAGGGAGGGAGGGAGAGAGGGAGGGAGGGAGAGAGAGAGGAAGGGAGGGAGGGAGGGAGGAAGAGAGGAAGGGAGGGAAGAAGGGAGGGAGGGAGGGAGGGAGGGAGGGAGGGAGAGGTGAGGGGAACAGGGAGAGGACATAAGAATGGCTAAAAGGGATTTGGAGATATTTGGATAGTTTATTGCATCTAAGGCATCTAAGGGACCTAACTTAGAACAGAACAACGTGCCTCTTTGGGGTGTCAGCGAGGAGCCAGAGAACGTAATTAAGATCAGTAACTAGGGTTGAGGAAGGAACAGAAGATAAAGATGAAATGAAATGTTCTGTGCTGCACCCTTACAGTGTTAAACACGGTTTCCAGCTTTCTGGGCTTTTTCTGCCGTCCCTTTTTTGGCTCTTCCCGCACCCATCTCTGGGGTCTCTTGTGTAAAATACAGAGGTTACTATTATGTATTTCAAAATCACTTCTAACTTAAAGCACATTTCCATGGGGAAACAAGAGTTTGGATGCCAGAGAAATGCAAACGTCGTCTCTATTCCATCATTTGTTTCGTGCTTGGACATCTGCTTAACCTCGGGATGAACCAGCACTCCTGAGGATGCTGAGCATGAGCGCTGGGCAGCTGGTATAGAGCAGCCACATACAGCATTTTAGTTATCGCATACTCAATAAATACGTATGCTTCAGGCTTTTTATTTGCTACTTAATACAGGGCCTTATCTTCACAATCAATAGAAGACCAAAGCCAGAACTAGAGTGAAACAGGGAAATGTGGGCTGTTCAAGAGCCAATCAGAGACGAACAGAAATAGTGATAAACAGCATTGTAATTCAGGAAATAAAGGAAGGAAGACACTCTATCTCCCTCATCCCATTCCCATCATTGTTTTGCACACAAAACGAAATTAATTGTTTTGAAATAATTGAAATATTATTTACTTAAATAAATCATTTTTAGAAGAAAGAGTTGTAGTCCAATAAGAAAATTAAAAAGATCATTGCAGTTTGAGCAGGCATTAAAGTCCATGCCAGTGGCTACAGCAAATGAAATCTGGAAGCCAGCTTGCAATTTGAATGAGTTCCCAGACACACGCAATCTAGCCCAGAGTCTGTTACATGTATATATAACATATTATTCTTAAGACTTCAGACCTAATGTCATAAAAATAAAGTTTACTACAGAAGGGTAAAAAAGGAGTTTATGCCTATATTCTGTATTCTGTCTACATTCTTCTATGAATAAATCATTTGCTGTGCCACAGCTCTATGAGTTGCTGCTTCTGTTTCTAGTCTCTCCAGTGCACACACATGTGCATCACCTGCCTCCTTGGCAGGACACTCTCAGGCCTCTGATCGGCAACTCATTTGAGTCTATGTAATCCAATTTCTCATTATGATAGTCTGGTCTTGCCTTTACTAACAAAAGTTTCCTATTTCCTCCAAACTAGCATGTCTATTTATCTTAATATAAGAACATAGCTGGTCTTGTACTTCCACGGGTTTTGAGGAACAAATGAACATATATGTTTATGAATAAACAGTGAGTGGCAAGCTGGGCATGGACTCACACCTGAAATCACAGCACACAGAAATGGCCGTGAGTTTGCACCACCTGTAGCTACCTAGTGAATTCTAGGCCAGCTTGAGGGGGGTGAATGACAAATGACTGAAATTGGTTACTAGTGACTCCACTGAAGCAGGGCAGGCAGAACCAAGAAGTCAGACAGGATTGGATTCAAACTGGTTTTCTTCCCTGTCAGGAGCCATTTTCCCCCCCAAAATTATTATAGGGATCATCGCCCTGAGGAGTTTGCAGAGGGCTCCACTTCCCAATTGTATTGAGAATTGTTTTATTGACAAAGCCTATCCCACACCCAAGTTAACTGTTAATAGAGAGCTATCTGTTAGCGGAACCCACCTCACATTCCAAACTATCTAGAGAACTAGGTGTGTCAACTCGTGAACTCCTGGCAGAGGAATCGTCACCTGATCGATAGTAACCTCTTGGCCTACGTGACCCACGTTGACTACGCCGCAAGATCTCGTGCCCCAGCTCCCCAAGCTCCTCATCCAGGGGCTATATAAGCTGCAACCATGATGCTAATAAAACGGAGGCTTCGACAAATCTGCCTAGCCTCCTTCCACCCATATTTTCCAGATAGTGCCTCTTCGTGACCCTGGAATTACTGGACCTGCCAGGCTGGTTACAATCCCTAGACTAATGACCCGCCAAGGTGGTCAACACTTCCCCTCTAGCTGGCCAGGTGAGCAGCTGGTTCTCACTGGTGCGAGAATCACCAAAAGTAAGAAGGAGACGCCCTCTGCCTTGTGCTGGACACTGAGTGCCCACTGAACTCTCTTTGCTGGTAGTGACTGATGGCGGCAGAGAGGGAGGGCAGAGATGTCAGGAGGGGGCCAGCTCTGCACCTCCATGCTCATCAGCTGAGAACAGGCTATTCCAGATGTGATGATGGAGCAGGGAAAGCAATGTGCATCCAATACGTTTATAACACAGATGATAAATCTCAATTAGAATGTGAGGTTTGTGAGCGTTAATCATGGAGAGAAAGATCTGGTGAGATATAACACTCATATTGGGCATTAAAGCTCTAGCTATATTTTAATTACAGCACTGACAGGAATCAATTTGAAAAATGTTTTGCAAGAAGCTTTACCTGCACAGTTTTTAAAAGTTTTGCATTTGTCAAAGTTACTGCCCATTTGTTTTTTTTTTCCTCCCCAGAGTAATCACTGGGTTCTGGACAGAGGATGAGTGCAGCAATCTACGGGATGAAGAAGGGATGAAAACGCTTTGAGCCATACCGGACACAATCATTGTTGTCCATGTACTGTTGTTATGAACAGAAGTTGAAATAAACTAATTATCCAACATTAACTGCCCACAGGCACGTTTTTACAATTTGCATCAGTGCCTGCCTGCCTCAGCTATAGAGGTATGTGGTGCATTTTCAGAAAGTCTGCACCTGGTCTGACGGTTCAGTAGGGTCGTGCAAGATTCCAGGACCTGATTTTGAGCCCAGTATCTGCTCCTAAGATTTGATCTCTGACCTCACCACATGGTCTGTGGCACGCTGCCGTGCACAAACCTGCACACACACACACACACACACACACACACACACGGCACGCAAACGTAATACTCATAGTAAAACACAAAGAGAATTCTAATGTTGCTGAAACACAGCAATCAAACTGTTCACAAATTTCAGGTGCAAAATTGAAAAGAAGGGGAATTTTTAAAAATGATAGGTCAGAGGCAGTGCAGTTGAGTGCTAATGTAAATTACGAGGCACCCTGAGAAGCAATCGGTCCCCACCATCTCTCCAGCTCCCCTTCTCTCCTGCCCTCTGCAGAGGAGGGGCGTCTCACAAACTCTGGAGTCAGAGTGCAAAGCCAGGCTGAACTGGTGGGCAGTGCCTTCTCTGAAAGCATGATGCTAGCAAGTGTGTGCTGCCTTAGTTTTCTAATTTGATTGTGTCTCTTGGAGGGCGTCTCTGAACTCTAGCCCTGCACAGCTGGGACTCCGGATTCTGGCCATGGGCATTTGAGATGCATCTTCCCAGCTGTGTCTTCACCATCCTGGAGGGCCCAGGGCCCGAGTATCCGATCGAGTCCCTCCCACAGGACTCGCAGGTTGGTACTGGCAGGTGCTCTTGTGCTGAGCAGTGAGCAGTTTCTCTCTGCCTAGATAGACACCACCTAGGAAGGTGCTAGGTTCAGTGAATCCAGTGACGTCATCTAGGTTCCATGTGTGAATCTGGTGATGAAACTTAGGTTCAGTGTTTGAATCTGGTGATGTTGGGGTTCTATGCATGAATCCTGTGATATCCAGATTCTGTGTGTGAATCTGGGAATACCAGAGATGGCATAAACATGGGTGAGGAACAAGAGAAGCAGACCCCCACTCATCTGCAACCAGGGAACAAGAGAGCAGGCAGGGCTGTGCTGCAGCCTGCAAGACAATGAAGACTGTCCCGAATGCACTCAGCAAGTTGGCGGGCGCTGCACCCTAGCTGTACACCACAGGTGAAGAGGAGCTGTGCAGTGGTGGCAAGGGTGCCACCAGGAAGAGGCGGTACAGCAGAGACCTATCTTGATCCACTCAACTGAGGAACTGGGAGGAGACAGAACGGGAGATGGTGCCGAGAGTGTTGGAATTCTGTTTACAGTATGACAAAGTTCAGCTTACACTCTAAGAGAATAGAAAACCATGCCGACTATAAAGACTGACTACATGCTTCTGAAATCCCAAGAGCAAATGCTTCACATCTGTCTGATAAATATGAATACCGATTAACAGGGAAGTCCCTAGACCTTCTACTACTAACCAGCATCCCCGCCCAACACATAAACGTGAATAGCGTTTAGTGATGTTCAGGGAGGCTTGTGGGAAGATTGTCTGCACGACAAAGTGACAACATGCAAACCCTGTCCCACCCTGAAGAGTGCAGGGACCGCGCTACCAGCCCATCCAGGGAGTGTGTTCCACAGGCTTTGGACTCTGCCTGTCTCTTGGCTCCAAACCACCTTCCCAGCTGCCAAAAGTAGATCTTGATATGGTTTTTATGGTGCACACAGGACCACATAACCGAATCAAATTCGTCCTGGAGAGTTCCTGCAGACACACTGCTTTCCAGCAGTGAGTGTTTCATAGAATCGCGTCTTACCAGGAGAATGGCACGAACCCCTGAAGGCAGCCCGAATTCTACACCTCAGTACTTGGATGACAAGCAACAGAACCAGAGCTGAAAGAAGTCTCTGAGGATGTTCACCGCAAGGCGCAGGAGAGCCTGGCTCAAGGGTTCAGGCACCAGAAGCTCAACAGTCACGGAAAGTCCACCTGAGGCAGTGAAGTCTGAGAATTAAAAGATGGGGACACCCCTCAGGAAGTGAAGCGAAGGCAGTCTTTATTAGGAAATATTCCAGTCAAGTGAGGAATGCGGGAAAAGGAGGGGCATGCCCAAAGTTTACAGATTTGGTGCAGAAATCCAGCAGTAGAGTTGCACACAGGGTTCGAAGGGGCTGCCTCCGGGCCCTTGCAAGTGTCTGGCTGTTCATGAGAACTTTGTTTTCCACAGACCAAAGACTGATATCATTTCTCTAGGTTTGGTTAATCCTCCAAGCGCATCTTAGGCCCCACCAGTTGGGGGTCCCATCCTCTGTGATGTTCCCCTAGCACAGTGGGGGAGATGATTCACTCCCAGTTAGGGAACTGAGTGACTCTCCTCTTGCCCATGTTGAGATCTGATTGGTCAGCAGTGACTGACCCTGGCTGTTGGCTGTTAGCCACGCCTGCAGGATTGTGACTCACTGACCTTTGAGGTGTGACTGATCCATGACCTTTGCTGGTGTCTTGTTGGCTGTTAATCACATTGTGTTCCTTTTGTTCTTTGTTTATGTACCCAGACCATAGTTTTACCATGAGTATTTCTCTTTATTGTTGTGTACACCTAGCTCCTGCATCAAGAGGCACAGTCAGAGCCTTTTAGAACTGAAATTTTCTTCTTCATTGTCCCACACCTTTAATGAGGGATTCATAAGTTATTGTAAGACCAAAAATATCCGTTAGATGTACTTTCGTCTAGAGTCCCCATTATTAAGCTTTTCGTGGCTGTAACACATTTTCTGAATACAATTCATTCAAGACAATAGTTGACAAACATTCCAAAGGTGAAGATATGAATACAATAATACGACTACCTTACATAATATATGTTGTAACAAAACAAAAATCATAAAACAATACTAAAGATAAGATGCAGGTTAGATTATGATCTATGCGTGTATCTGCATTGGGAATGTGAATATAGAATGGAGATAGAGGATGCTTGGCCTATGAAGACCCAGCTTGAGGGGTTCAGAGAAATCCCAGCCCCCTTGAGGGCCTTCCCATTCATTGTCTCCAGGCTACAATTTCTTCCTCATTTAAAAGGGAAAGATAGTAAAAGGGGAAAGACAGAAACATGAAAAAGCACAGGAAGCTTATTATTATTATTATTATTATTATTATTATTATTATTATTTTTAATAGAAAAGGTTTAGCTGGAATGATGTCTCAGTCCCCAGACAACAGAGGAAAAAGTCGGTACGGTCCCATAGCGCCATCTACCGGCCCTTGGGTAATTCAGGAACGACAATTTCCTGATCCCTTTGTGGCATATTTAGCAGTAAAACACCATCCTGGTGATGATCTGTAAGGGTGCAACCTTGCGTTATAGTTGGGATCTGTGTCGGGGGTGGATGAGCACCCACTGAAGTTTCCAGGTCACTGTGTCCAGGGGAAATAATTGTCCCAGAGACACAAATGACAGTTTGTTTGTTTGGTTTGGTTTTCGAGACGGGGTTTCTCTGTAGCTTCTGAGTAAACGACAGTTTACTAAGAAAGGGGTGGGCTCGTCATTTACACAGCAGCCTCACTTTTTTTTTTTTTTTTTTTTTTGGTTTTTCGAGACAGGGTTTCTCTGTGGTTTTGGAGCCTGTCCTGGAACTAGCTCTTGTAGACCAGGCTGGTCTCGAACTCACAGAGATCCGTCTGCCTCTGCCTCCCAAGTGCTGGGATTAAAGGCGTGCGCCACCACCGCCCGGTTTAGCCTCACTTTTCTTGTGTTCACAAATCGCAGGCTTTCCCAGAACACGCCCTACCTGTTACACATAATCTGTCAGTCAGCCAGCATCTTTTACATGGTCATCTGATGTCTCTTCCTCCTCTCCACATCCCTACCCTCCTGCCATGCCCTCCACATCCACATGTGGTCCCGGAAAGATTTAAGGAGCAGAAATGTGATAATTAATCTTCTGAAGCTTCCTCCATGCTGATCAGGGGTACAAGCCCACCTGAGAGGTTCCTCCAAACTCACTCTACTTTGGATGGATTGACTGCAATAGGAGATGGCTAGATGCCTTCACCATTAGAAGTTTATTTGTAAACACTGGATACCTTAGAAAACACAATTTACCAGATTAGAATACAAGGTTTAAGCAAGAGTAACATGATTACGCCAACCAATAACTCTAGAGCCGTTGTTGTATCTCGCTCTCCAGGATGTGTCATAGGATTGTTAAAAAACAGTGATGATTATACATTAATTATTATATCAATCTATTAATTATTATATTAATGATGTAGAAAAACAATTGTAAGGAGGAATCCAATGGTGGAAGAAATGAAAAACAAAACAATACAAGGTTGTAACCATTGAGTACCAGCAGTGTCGGGAGAAAAATTAGAGGAACAAAAATATGAGCAAGAGACACCTACAGACAGACCTGGGCAAATCTCTCTGCATTCTTGGTGCTGTGGTTGATGATTGCGAGTCTCCTGCCTGGCTTGCCAGCAACCAACGCTCACGCCTGAATAATGCATCGCTCCTCTTAAAGCCCCGTCCACTTTCTCCTTTCACACTGTTGCTTATTGTTTTCTTTGGGGCTCTACTTTCCTGAGGGTGTTTAAGACGAAGCAGGTGGCCAAAAATAGCCATAGTTCTGTATAAGGTCAGTTAGGAGATTTTCTTAGGGACTGAGGAGGAATCCCAGAGGCTCCTTTGTCACTTGTGCTGTCTGGTGGGATGGGTCAGGGTGTGGCTGACCACGTGGTTTCCCTCAGAATCACTGTGGACATTGTTTGCCCAGTTGACGCAGCTCCTCTGTGTTATTGGGAGCTGAGCAGATCAAGGCTTTCTCAGAAGCACTAATGAAAAGACAAAGAGAACATTAGTTCCCTTGTCCAGGGGCAAACTTGGCAAGGCCTGGCCTGGGGCTGGGGCCAGGACCTCAAATGTTAGGTTTTGGGTCCTGAAGAGAACTTGGGTTCCTTAGCTTTCCCCTAAAGAGACTGGAGTCGTCAGGCCCAGGACTGCCTGTGATGGACTCAAGACATCCTGTTCCCTTTTGTAGCATGCTTAATTAGCTCACTGCCGACTTTCTCCCATTGGGTGATAGTTTCCTGCTGACTCTGTCCCATTTTCCCCCTCAAACTATATCTAAGATGCCGCACTTCTTAATGAGCTTGCTCAGCATAAGACAGCTTGCCCAAGACTCCCTCCTCCCAAACTTTCCCATCTTCTTTATTTTCTGATCCCTACTTCTTCCTCTCTGGATTCTGTCACTGAAGAAGAAACTGCTGTGTTAGTCCTGGTCACTCTATAGCAAGTACATTGGTTAGAGTCTAACCTCTGGTGTCTCCCATGTGACAGGACAAGAGAGTGCAGAGGTTCCTCCATCTTGTATTCTTGCTGAGACTATTTCAGGTTTAACTAGAATCTGATCTCCTTTGATGGAGCATCCCATGGAAAATTGCCCGACTCTATTCTAGGAACCAAAGGTCAGGCTGTCCCAGCTAACTTTTATCTAAGCCTTTGTCAAAACTGCCTGTGCGGGCAGAACCTCCCCCAGCTACCAGCTTATCTTAGCTTCTGTTAAAACTGCTTGCTTCAAACTGCTCACTCTGTGAGGTGACCCCTCCCCCTTGCAGCTGCTGAGCAAGATGCCTGGATGAGGTCTCTGCCCTTAAAAACTGCTTTCTGGGCCACACTTAGATCCCTAAACCTTGAGTGTGGTTCCAACCAGTTGGAATAAATCAATCAATAAATAGTCAGTTTCAACTGACTATACACTGTGTCTGGAAGGTGATCTCTAGTGAGCTCCCAATAACACTTTGGCCTCTTCCAGCAAGAGATCTATTAGAGCCATGCAAGATAGTTCAGGAAAACTATAGGAGGCAGCTAAAAGCAATGGTGGAATCTTGCATTTTTGGGGGCATGTCTTAGAATCTCCCCCTCCAAATAACAACCTGAAAGGCAGTACCCATGCCCAGCACTGAGTGCCTTGCTTAGGCTGCAGGGGGCATCACCCCCAGATTTAGGGTAATTCTTTTTTAAACTATGATCTCTTCTTTTTAATTTATTTTTTAAAACAATCTTTTCTCATTTTACATACCAATCCCATTTCCCTCTCCCTCCACTCCTCCCACTTTCCCTGCCTCCCATTCACCCCACCCTCATCCACTCCTCAGAAAGGGTAAGGCTTCCCATGGGAAGCCAACTAAGTCTAGCATATCACTTTGAGGCAGGACCAAGGCCCTCCCCCCTATATCTAAGCTGATAAAGGCATCCCTCCAAAGAGAATGGGCTCCAAAAAGCCAGTTCAAACACTAGAGATAAATCCTGTTCCCTCTACCAGTGGCCCCACAGACTGTCCCAGCCACACAACTGTTATCCACATTCAGAGATCCTAGTTTGGACCTATGCAGGTTCCCCCACTGTCGGTCAAGAGTCAGTGAGCTCCCACTAACTAGGGTATCCTCATCATGGTCTTGACCCCTTTGCTCTTACTATTGCTCCTCCCTTTCTTCACCTGGACTCTGGGAGCTCAACCAGTGCTAGCTATGGGTCTTTGCATCTGCTTCCATCAGTTGCTGGATGAAGGTTCTATGATGACAATTAAGGTGGTCATCAATCTGATCACAGGAAAAGGCCAGTTCAGGTACTCTCTCCACTATTGCTTAGGGTCTTAGCTGGGGTCATCCTTGTGGATTCCCAGGATTTTCCCTAGTGCCAGGTTTTTTGGTAGCCCCATAATGGCTCCCTCAATCAAGATATCTCTTTCCTTGCTTTCCCTCTCTGTCCTTCTTTCTTCTTGAGTATCCCATTGTAGTGGCATTTCATTTGCATTTTAATAAATAAAGATTTCCTGAAGATCAGAAAAGCAAAATAGCCACTGTCCAGTGTTACAGGCCAGGCAGCTATGACACATACCTTTAAGCCCAGTAGCCACACTAACTTGCCATAGAAACCAGGCAGGGCTGGGCTGTGGCGGCAGGTGCCTTTAATCCCAGCACTCGGGAGGCAGAGGCAGGCGGATCTCTGTGAGGTTCAAGGCCAGCCTGGTTTACAAGAGCTAGTTTCAGGACAGGCTCCAAAGCAACACAGAGAAACCTTGTCTCAAAAAACCAAAAAAGAAAAAAAGAAAGGAAGATAGGAAGGAAGGAAGGAAGGAAGGGAGGGAGGGAGGGAGGGAGGGAGGGAGGGAGGGAGGGAGGGAGGGAGGAGAGGAGGGAAGGAAGGAGGGAGGGAGGGAGGGAGGAAGGAAGGAAGAAAGGAAGGAAGAAAGGAAGGAAGGAAGGAAGGAAGGAAGGAAGGAAGAAAGAAAGAAAGAAAGAAAGAAAGAAAGAAAGAAAGAAAGAAAGAAAGAAAAATGAGGCGGTATTGGTGCACACCCTTAATCCCAGAACTAGAGAGGATTACAAAACAGGAGGAGACAGCTCTCAGTCACAGTTTCATTCTGAGGTTTCCTAGAGGCAGGATCACCATTTTCAGACTGAGGTCAAGGTAAGAGCCAGTGCTGGCTGTTTTGCTTTTCTGACCTTCAGGCTGAACCCCAATCTCTGAGATTTTATTAACCATGCCTCATCCCGTTCCCTCATGTTTCCTCTCATTTCCCTTCTCCTCTCCCCCTCCCCTTCTGCCTTTCCTCTCACCCAACCACCAATTTTCTCAGGAGTTCTTGTCTATTTCCCCTTCCCAGGGCATCCGTGTATGTCTCCCTTAGGGTTCTCCTTGTTACCTAACTTCTCTGCAGTTGTGGACTGGTTATCATTTACTTTATGTCTAATACCCACTTATGAGTGAGTACATACCACGTTTGTCTTTTTGGGTCTAGACTACCTCACTCAAGATGTTTTTTCTAGTTCCATCCATTTGCCTGCAAATTTCAAGATGTCCTCCCCCACCTCCCCACTGGGTCTTACTCCATTGTATAAATGTATCATATATCCTTTATCCATTCTTCAGTTGAGGGGCATCTAGGTTGTTTCCAGGTTCTGGCTACTATGAACAATGCTGCTATGAACATAGTTGAGCAAATGTCCTTGTGGTATGAATGTGCATCCTTGGGTGTATGCCCAAAAATGGTATTTCTGTATCTTGATTCTCAGTTTTCTGAGAAACCACCATACTGATTTCCAAAGTGACTGTAAAAGTTTGAACTTCCACCAGCAATGAAGGAGTGTTCCCTTTACTCTGCATCCTCTCCAGTATAAGCTATCATCAGTGTTTTTGATCTTAACCACTCTGTCTTGCGTAAGATGGTATCTCAGAGTCATTTTGATTTTCATTTCCCTGATGGCTAAGAATGTTGGGCAATTCCTTAAGTGTCTTTCAGCTATTTGAGATTCTTCTGTTGAGAATTCTCTGTTTTGATCTGTACCCCATTTTTAAGTGAATTATTTTGTATTTTGATATCTAGTTTCTTAAGTTCTTTATATATTTTGGAGTTCGATGTGGAATTGGTGAAGATCTTTTCCCATTCTGTAGGCTGCCATTTTGTCTTATTGACTGTGTCCTTTGCCTTACAAAAACTTCTCAGTTTTAGGAGTCCCACTTATTTATTGTTGCTCTCAGTGTCTGTGCTACTGGTGTTATATTCAGGAAGTAGGGCAATTATAATTAAACTTTACTTAGGTTACATCTTTCAGAATACATATACATTAGCAGACTTGCCTGTGACTTTTTCAAACATTTCAAATGTTATTTAACCCTTCCTAAAGTTGCACCTGCTTTACCCTCCCATTTGTCTCCCTACTTTAACCTCTTGTTTGTTGGACCCTAAGTCCAATCTCTGAGGAGGAGGAGTCACCCCCCCCCCCAGATGGTCTCTCACTTCCACAGCTGATGTAAAAACATGAGGATTTTATTAATTCTGTCATGACAGGGTCTTCCAGCATTCAGGAGGCTAGGAAAGACCCTGAATGTCTGGTTACAGGCTATTCTTAAAGGGGAAACACCACAGAAGGAGGGGGTGTCTGGGTGTTGTTCTTTAACTATTATGATTGGCTTATTCAAAAGAGCTATTACCAATAATTGGCTGGAGAGTGGTTGCCAGATCAGATGAGGTAAGGGAAAACATCTGAGGGTCACTTTGCCCCTTTCCCAGGGCCTAAGTCAAAACATCAGTCAGTGAGTCAACACATAAGGGTTATCTTACCCCTATTCAGTAACTGAGTTCTATTTGGAGAACATTCAAAAGGACTCAGGGAGATGACGGAAAGTTCCCAACATTTCAGTACGTGTGTGGGCAATTGTTAGGTCCTTGGTTCCCAGGGGGGAAGTGGGGAACATTACTGCTGAGACAGAGTTGTCAGAAATGGCTTCAGAGGTCCACATGTTTTCCCACCTTCAATTTACCTTTGCACTGCTATCCTTCTCTTAAGATCACCTTCCTGTCTCCCAGTGGTCTATTTCTGGTCCTGGTTTCTACAAGTTTTGTTATGCCCAAACCCTTGAGCCCCAGAGAGACCACCAGAATCCGAGACTTGGATGCAAGAGCAAGTTTTATTCCAAAGCACAATAGGAGCCAGGCACAGAACTCATCCAGCACTCTCAATGCAGAGAGGGCAGGAGGAGCTCCCTTCCTAGGGTTGCAGGGACTTTCACAGGCAAAACTCAGGGGACTTCTAGTTTTCACCTAATTTGCATACTCAGACCTAATTGAGAACAGCAATCGATTACAAAAAAGGTACAAAATTCAAAAAGAATGATGTCACCATGCAAATGAAGTATGGATATGAGCATGGCTTTGATTGGCTTGTTCCAGTCTGTCCTTGGGGTATGTAAATGAAGCATAATATAAACATGTTTCTGATTGGTCAGTTTCTGGCTACTCCTGTGGCAACAGTATTCCAGGTGTTATCAGTCTCTACCAGATAGCCCTTGTTATGTGTTCTGTTTTTTCCTTGAAGTGTTTTTCATTTCAGCCTACGCAGTAAGGTCAATTTAAGCCAAGACAATAAGTCATTTTGACCTCTTTTTTTATTTTTTTATTTCTCTCAGTTTCACACACAAATCTAACGGTACAGGGCTAGGATCCATATATTAGACAACATGAGGCATTTGTCATTTACGGTGTGGGTGGGTGTGACCTCAATGTGTTATTTTCTGGCTCAGTTCATTAACTGCAATTGTAATTCATTTTTTCACAGTTGAGGAAATGTCCATTGTATATATGTACCATATTTTCACTATCCATTCATTAGTTGATGGACAGCTTACTAGTTTTCATTTTCTGTTGTGAAGAACAGCAAGAAGCAAGAGTGAACAAGTATCTCTTTAGTAGGATACAGAGTCCTTTGATTATGTATCCAAAAGATGTGTACCTGATCATATGGTGTGGTGGTTTGAAAATGAATGGTGTCACAGGCTCATATATTTGAGTGCTTGGTCATTAAGGAATGACACTGCTTGAGAGGATTAGGAGGTGTGGCCTTGTCTCTTTGCTTGTGATGGGCCTATTCTAGTTGTTGATATGTTCTTGGTTAAACTTCTGTGCTTTGCACAGAAAATCTAGATTTAGGTTTTTAAATAAAATTTCAATTCTTGCTAAGTATAGTAGCTTACACCTCTTGTCCTAGCTCTTGGCTGGTAGAACTGGGATTACTAACAGTTCAAGGCCAGTCCTGACTACACAGTGGGTATTGGGCAGCCTTGGCTGCTAAGTGAGAACCTATCTCAAAAAAAATTGTTGAATTAATGCAGGGCTATCTATCTAGGGTTTGTATTGATTATTGGACAAGGATTAAGAATCTGTGCCTTTTCATGAATTTGTGCTCTAAATACATTATAGTTGCTAACTATACTAACTTTACCGCTAGGCTTTATCTTAGAGAGCCATCTTCTTCCACGTCACTGATACTGATTATTTTGTCTTCCTTATGTGTCTGAGTTTTAGTTCACCCCTCCCCCAATCTAGCATTGGGGTTACAGGATTTCTTCATTCCTGCTTCATTCCTCCAATTCCCTCAACCTACTTTCATAGAAAAAGAAAAATGTTCTCATGTACCCAGTTTTGCCTCATACTATGTAACTGATGACCTCAAACTTCTAATTCCCCTGCCTCCACCTACTAAGTTTATGTACCACTGCTTCTAATTCATATGGTATTGAGCATTAAACCAAAGACTTAATGCTTGCTAGACAAGAACTCTATCTGTTGGGGGCTGGACAGTAGTGGAGACTGCCCAGAGGCCCTGATGATGAATGTGGACATTTTGCTCCTCTCCTAGCCAGGATCATACCCCACAAGGTCAGTTGTGTACTGGTGCCGGTGGCCCAGCTAGGGTGCTGTAGTCTAGAAACTAGTACTTGACATTCCCCTTTTATATGTGTGTCAAATGTTTTGTTTGCCAACCCAGAATGTACCTCACTAAAGGGGAACATGAGCTATCTCGAGTTCCTGTGTTTCTGCTATCTGATGCTCTTTACTGGTTTTTTTCTGCTTCCCCATTTGAGGGGTGTAAAAGGTGCCATTGCTTGCCTGGCTCATCAGATTTTGCAGCCCTCCTGTCCCTAGCTTTTGATTTGTTTCCTCCTTTCATTATCTATTTCTTTTCCATCCCTGGTCCTCCCCCTTTGGACCCTGTCCAGAATGTTGGACAGGGCAACTACCATCTGGGCCACATTCCAGCCCCTTTTCTTTTTTAATTAACTTATTTTAACTCTTCTATCACATTGGGAAAATGCAGGTCAAATATTTTGTAGGCTGTCCCCAAGTTCTTTTTTTTTTCCTGAAGCTTCCTCAGAATTTGAATCTGTTAGTTGTGTAATTTCACTTTTGAATGTGACAATAGCATAGGAAAGAACCCAAGGTCTTATTTGACATATTCAAAGCCCTGTTACCTTACCCACTTCTAGGGGCACAATGATCACCTGGTTAAAAGAGTAAGTATCAAGTTTTTATATTGGAAACTTCTTGTAAGTAGAAGTGTCATGTGTAAGAGTTAAGTCCTCTGGGATAAAAAATTAAAACTACAGAAGGATCCGATGTTGCATCTGATGTTCACTGGTAACTCTAGCATCCATGGATGATTCTTGCCTGAAATCATCATTGCTGTGCTTCTGCCCTTGCTTATTTTTTTAAATCTTTAACTCCTTCATACACTAGCTAGAATTCTGCTGAAAGGAGAGTCACATCTTTACTTGTTCATTTATATGCACACTCAAACTATTCTTTAATTCCGTAAGCTATCATCTGTTAGCAGTGTATTGGCTTGAAGCATCTCAAGGTAGATTGGCAGGGGCTTGTCCAGGCTGGGTCTTGACTCTTTAGAACGTGTCACTGTTATTTTAGAGTACGCATTTTCCCAAAACCCTTCATTTCTGATACTTGGGAAGATCTCTCGTGCTCATCTTTTTTTCCTGCTTCCACTTTGAAAAGAACTATCTCTCCAAGCAATCCTAATTTGGTTCACTGAAGAAAGGCATTTAAAAATAAGAATCTTGAGGTCCTCAATTTCTCTAGTGTTTTCAAGGCAGGTGTGCGAGTGTGTGTGTGTGTGTGTGTGTGTGTGTGTGATAATCATTAACTTCATATGCAAACTGGTACTCACAAAAAGGGCTTCCCAGAGAGCTAGTAAAACATTATTTCTGGGTGAGTCTTGGAATGTTTCTAGACCCTATAAATATTTGAAGCAGAAGTGTAAATAAAGACGATGAACCTCACAATGTGGGCAGCCATCATCTAATCCATTGAGCACCCACCCAAACAGGGTGGATGGATGGAGAAAGAGTGGATTCTTGTTCTCTTCTTACACTGGGGCATCCCTCCTCTTCTTTCCTTACAAGTCAGAGCTTCTGTTTGATTTATAAAGGATCCAAGAAGTTTTGACTATAATTATGCTATTAATCGCTAGAATACCAGCAACAAGTCCTTGAGGGGAAAAGTTAGGTAACACAGTTAATAGAAATATTAGCAACTTTATATATAGTTCATTCACAATGGTGATACATAGTAGTTCTAAGACAAGTTAAAGAAAAAAAATAAGAGAATGGATTGCATTCTTTATGGTGTCCTCATGCCATAAGTTCAACAAGACCACGTTGTTTTACAGACTTCTTCAAAAAACAGCAGTGAAATGCTTGAAGAATTAGTGTTCAAATAAGGTTGTTAGTAAGTTTGAGAACAGTGTGAAGTGTTGCAACATAATTATGTTCAATTTTAGTGATTTTGTTCATGGGTATTCAAATATTATGACTGAAGCCAGATCTACTATTAAATACAAGTAATCCTAGCATTCAGGGGGCTGTAGCAGGGGGAGCATGACTTTGACTGTGAGATCTTGCCTCAAAAAAAAAAAAAAAATCCAAAAGTTTATTGCCAAAGTTCAGTATTTCTCAATATCTGAACTATTTGTGTTTGTAAACCTACCTCCATTAACATTCAATTTGACCAGGTAGAACTGAAAAACATGGAATTGAAAATCTTTACTCCTAAAGTTATAGGCTGGAAGCTGTTTGTTCATTCCTGGCTGCCTAAACCACGAAATAATCACCCAGAAACTATATTGTCTGCAATACTGTTTGGCCACTAGTTTAAGCATATACATATATAAGCTTACTCTTATATCTTAAATTAGCCTATTTCTATTAATCTGTGTATTGCCATGTGGCTGTGGCTTACCAGGTAAAGTTCCTAAACATCTGTCTCTAGCGGAGGCTACATGGCTTCTCCATGACTCCGCCTATTCTCTACACATATCTTTCCCAGTCTGGCTGGCTATATTCTGTTAAACCATTGGCCAAAAGCAGCTTCTGTATTTATTAACCAATAAAAGCAACACATGTACAGAAGGACTTTCCACACCATAAAGTCAGCACACAATGCACTATAGTCTGCTGCTGAGCCCATCATGCTGTGCCAGCATCCACAGTCCAGCCACGATGACCTTGATGTGACATTCCCGTCTGTATGTTGGGACTGTGTTTGGTTAATGAATAAAGAAGCTGCTTGGGTCGATCACAGGGTGTACTAGAGTTAAGGCGGGAATTCCAAGCAGAGATAGAGAAGAAAGTAGGTGGAGTCAGTGAGGTATCATGTGGCTGCCCGAGGAGAAAGATGGTGGAACCTTGCCAGTAAAACACAACTTCGTGGTGATGCACAGATTAATAGAAATGGGTTAATTTAAGATAAAAGAGCTAGTTAGAAAGATGCTGAAGCTACTAGGCCAAGCAGTATTGCAATTAAAATAGTTTTTATGTGATCATTTTGGGTCTGGACGGCAGGGAATGAATGAGCAGCCTCCACCTACAACCTGACTTATCTCTCACTCAGAATCGAACCATGAATCCCTCCTTCCCCACCACCAATGCATTTCAAAGCCACAGCTGAAGTATTCTATCCTGCACAGACATAGTAAATCTGCCATCTATGTTCTTACTCTGTAAGTATACAATCCTTCACTGTTAAACTACAAGTGACTTGAGCACAGACATTACGCTGTGCTTATTATTGACAACCTCAGCATTAGTGTAAGATAGTGTATGCATGTGGGTGCTCTGAGAAGTTTCTGCACAACCCAGTCACTGTAGCTTCTTCTATTCTAGGCAATACCAGGCAAATGTAACATATGCAGGTATAAGTGGACATGAGCTTAGTCTCATTACTTTTAGGACAGCTTAAATAATGCCCTACCACCAGAAACCAATTCTGATGATGGTACCTTGATAGAAACATACACCTTTTGCTCCAATTGCATGTTGAAGTCTTTGCATATGGAACTTGCTTTAAAGTATTTCAGCATCAAGACAAAGAATACAGGCGAAGCAATGGATTCATAATTGTTTTTAGCCTCATTGCATGTATATTACAGAACAGTCTACAATTAAAATACAACTGAAGATGATAAGATTATATTCAAAGCCTATATGTTAGTGTGGTCATCTTTAGGTGAATCAATAACAGAAAAAATATTAGAGGACAACATGCCTGAGAAAGTACAATTTTAAAGGAACTAAAAATAATTCACATGAGGATAATCAAAAGACAACATCCTTATTACTTAAGATGAAAAGGAATCTCTTAGAAATAAAAATATCACATTTAAGAAATTTCAAATATTACATGAGACAAAAGTGTGATTATTTATTTATTTCTATTTTAAAGAAAATATTTTTTATTACATATCTTGATATACATTTAAAACCAAGATGTTCACTAATATAAATAAGTATAAATAAGATTTATCTTAATATTACAAAAGAATAAGATTTACAATTTGGCTATGAACATATCACTGCAGAAGTACAGAATCTTTTCATGTAGAGGTTATGACAGCTCTGGACACTATGAATGACCAGTCAGTGAGGACACCTTCCTAAGGCTTTTTCACAGGAGAAAACAAAGCAAGAAAGGATTTCCCTGAGAACAAAACTGCAGCTTATTCTTCAAAGTAGTGACTCATATCTGTACGTTTGAAAGGAGATTAGTCTTCAACCAGTCCTTCTTCCTATGCTATCAACTTAGTCAAAAGGCTCAATGTTCTATCATCCATCCAAAGGCTCAATGTTCTATCTATCTATCTATCTATCTATCTATCTATCTATCTATCTATCTATCTATCTATCTATCTATCTATCATCTATCATCTATCCAACTATCTATGTATCTATCTATGTATCTATCTATCTGTCATCCATCTATCTATCGATGATGTTTGCTTGTTGAGACAGAATCTCAGGTATCCCAGACTGGCCTGAAACTCACTAGGTAAACAAGAATGACCTTGAATTTATGATCCTCTGGCCTTCTCCTCCCCTGTACTGGGATTATAGACGCGCCCTGAGGAGGGAACTCAGGCAATTATGCACGGTAGGCAAGTTCTCTTCCAGGTGAGTTACATTCCCTATCCCACTGCTGGTTTGTTAGGATGCTCTTCCTTCATAACAACTTGTCAACTCATATTCATGGAAAGTCCAAATGAAAACACCTTCAGGTAAAGGGTTAAACTAAGATGTTCCACCTCTGTGGCAATTTTGCTTAGAAGAAAGAAGATTTAGTTTAGAGTCTTTATTCTACTTTTGGGATATCATTAGTATGTCTAGCTTTCTGTTTTCATTGTAAGCTAGACTAATATGATAGATCAAGCAAAAGAAGTGATTTCCCTTTCTCCAAACTCCCATTCTAAGCATGAAAAAACTCCACATTTTTCCACACCTTTAGAAAAGTAACCATTCAGTGTTATGAATTTTCTAGTTTTGAAGTAAATTCGAGATACTTATGTGTATCAAGAATACCAGCCCAAGCAAACTCCTTTCTTCTTGGTTTGTTAACGTACCTAACACAGCTTAAAGACAGTGATAGCATGCCAAACAAAGAACACTATTCAATTTATTGTATCCATTCGTCCTGGACATTCTAACAAACTAGAAGTACTCTCTCTGGTTGTATACATTTTCTTCTTGACTCTTCTTTGGCTTAGCCAACTAGCCAATGAGTAATAGCATCATCGCATGCAAAACTGTCAAGGTTATTAAACATGTACGCCCTGAAAGTTAAAGGAAAAAATTAAAATCAAGATGATTTTAAGTACTGATGATAAACATTAATTTGGGGGGTTGCTATGTGATAAAACACTAAAAGAACTGGGTATTAAGAACTCAAAAACAAAGGTTAACATGATGAAGTCAAAGGGGATAGAGAGCCTTAAGTTGACTTCAGTATGCCTCAGCAATTATGGAAACAAAGTATGACCACTCTTGGTTTTTTAGCAGCCAAGCTAGAGACAATGAAGGCACTCTGAGATTAAAGAGTCAGTGAAAGTCCCCTGAACACTACATGTGAGGGAGAGGAAAGTTTCAAGAGGTTAAGACACCCAATGACATTTACATTAAGCTATTTTCAAATAAAAACAATCTACAATCTATAAATAGTCATGTATCTTAACATGGATGTTTCTGGAACACTGGAAAGTCTCAGTCACCAAGAAAATAGAAAAAACACAAGATAAGCCAACCCATTATGGTGGAAACTGCCATAACAAAGCCATTTTTACTAAGCCCAATGTACCACCATTCCCTCTCCCAAATATTTCTGGTATTATAATCTAAAAATTGTAATATATGAGTACAAACAAGATGAAATGATATATCAGGAATTGATGCAAGGTAGGTGGTGGGAGGGCAAGGTAGAGGAGGGGCTTAAACCCACATGGAAACTTACTATTTATTGTGGAGGCTTCTAAAATATATACATATACAAAATGAGTTCAGATGGGTTCACCGTTAACTATTTCCAGGATAAATATTTAATTTACCCTATAATTACTGGGGGCATAGCAGGCTATCAAACAAAAAGCCCAGTTCTGGGTGTGGATAAAGTGCTGCCATTCTACAGACGGATAATTTATAATCAGATTACTCGACAACAATAAAAACAGAAAGCCGGGACAAATGCAGACAGTACAAGGGGCAGGTGAATGACTCTTGCCGGAGACTTTGGCCGAGGCGTCTGCACCAGCAGCTTTATTTTTCATGTGATTGCATCCATTTTTGCTACGCTCTGAATCACATTGTCAAATGCTCTGTGAAAGTAATGTCTTAATACATTTGCTACTGTAGAATATAGAATATTTAACTGCTATTAAATGCCCGTGAAAACTACTTGTCTTTCTCAGCTCGCCCCTCAATATCCCAAGACCTAATAATCAGATATTTTTAACAAAAGATGGACTCCTCTAGTGGCTTAAATAATATTCATATACTTTATATACATTGTTTTGGAAGAATAGAAAATACTGCTCCTTTAAAAGCAGCCATCACTTGGCATCTGCTAGGATGAGGGAGACTGGTTCGAGGAAGCCCCAATGATTCTAAAATCCGCAGATGCCTAAGCTCGTGCTATGAAACTGTATAGTAATTACAGATAAATAGAATCTGTAAACCTTTACACACAGGCTGGGGATGAAGCAGTGAAGGCCACTAGCTTCTTTTCCAGAGGATCTGGGCTTAATACCCAGCAAAGGTAGTTCACAACCATTTGTAACTCTTGTCCCTGGGAACTTGATGGCCTCTTCTGGTCTCTGTGGGCACTGACGGCATGAAGTTTACAGACATACATGCAGTCCAAACACCCATACACATAAAACAAAAAAAAAAAAAAAAAAGAAAGCATGGATATTTAAACACTGTTCTTAGATTAATGAGAACAAAAAGAGATATAGAGGGTAAAAAGAAAAATAGTCCGAGCTAACCATTAAAATGGGCAATTTAGTAACAGCATTAAATAGTAGTTACTCTAGTTAATTGATTAAAATAGGCAGGAATTAAGTCAGTTTAGAAGTAACTCAAGTGTACATAAATTATTTAATTTCTGAGTAGTTAAACCTCCAAAATAAAACAGGATGAATTTAAATTACTCCACTTGACCACAGGATATGAGAGCCAACCATGACATTCACAGTTAGTTTGTACATTCAAAGCACATCAGATATTTCAAATAAAACTGACTTTTCCTCTGCTGTTGTCTAACATTTGGATATTTGCCGTATGTTTTCTTTTATTCTCTTTGCAGGTGATAATCCTCAGTCAAACCCATCAGGTAGTGTGGATTTTTACCATCTTAAAGATAAAAAGGTCAAAGGACTCCAAGCCCCAGCCTGTAAACAGAACACTTGGGATTCAGGCAGGCAGCCAGAATTCAGAACTGGTCTGGTTGGCTACACTTCATGCCTACGTACTATGTGGGAATATGCTTAATCACAGGCAATTTCAAGATATAATGAGACAGCTTTTCCTGGATTTCTTCACTTCTGTACAATACACAGATATTACCATAAATTAAATTGAGTAGAATAAAAAAGGAGCAAATCGCTCATGTATCATGAAGAGGAACTTTGACCTTACAGTCATTTTTCTTTGAAATGTCATTATTATCCTTAAATATACTTGGGGACCGAGCAGGGCTGTCCCTTCAGGGTAGTAATTATAGGGGAAAAGGCAGCATCCAAAAAAGGAATAGAGCTAAGGCAGCTATTTATTAACACAATATTCAAACATAGCTGGAAAAAAAAAGAACTAAGAATAAACTTTTTAAATCATCAAAATTTCTTCTCACCTTAAATTTTCACAGTGCCAAAAAAAAAAAAAATGACTAGCATTGGGATATAAATTACAACATCAGCAGCAACAAATCCTTGAGAGGGGAACTCTGGTAACACAGAAGTACCAGCAACGACCTACCCTGGAGTTTCAGGATGGTAACACACAGCAGTGAGAAGGCCAGGTCAGAAATCAACAGGAAAAATGAATTGCATTTTGTATGTGGTTTCCTCATGTCAGAGACCCAGTAATAAATACTGCACATCACTCACTTGTCTTCTTGGAAGGAGAAACAAGTAATTTACTTGACCCATATCAGTGCCTCAGTAGTAAGGCCTGATGTCACTGGGAGCAATGGCAGTGTGTCCACATAACCTTACTCCAATTTATGTGCTCTGCTTAGCAGTCAGTGGAAGGTGCTGACAAAAGATGCAAATTTAGATCTAGAAGGTACCTGGGAATTCACTCACATTTGGTAGGTAAATAATTTGAACCTACCAAAAAAGCTATGTACATTTTATATAGAGGCCTTTGTAGACCCATAATCAACACATGATGTCCCCCACAGGGAAGATGCTTGGGGGACTACAGAGCAAACAGCATTGACTTTGCCTACAGTGTACGCTTGTCAGGGCTCTGCGACTGCACGCTCAATCCCATCTAGGTTCGGGATTTACCTTACTACAAGAGCCCTTTGGAGGGAACAACAGCAGAGGGAACTTGGTAAGCACACCACTACTTTCATAGCCTGGTTTGCTGCTGTTTGCTTGGTTCTGGTCTGGGTATGGAAGGCAGGGTCTTGCACACGATGGGCAAATGCTCCACCTGCTCTCCCCTCGCGTCAGCCTTTCCTCCCTTTCCTTTCTGCCCTGCTCTCTGTCCCTAGAGAGACATGTCTCCACTCATTTGATTTGTACTCCAAAGGGAACTGCAGATGACAAGAGAATAGCAAGTAAAGCTGACATGTCTAATAACTCAGAGACGGATGTTGTACAACTTAAGAATCAGTGATTCCCACAACAGGGAGACTTTCATAGCGTCTCACCTAATGTTTCTTTAACTGATTCCCCCAGCCCCACACTATTATTAGTTCAGAAAGACAATTTAATCTGGATTGCTCAAAAGTTTTGAGTTTCCCTCCCTCTCACAAGTTCTCATTAATCTCATCACTTTCAATGTCTGACTTAGAATTTGAAGAAAAAAATGAAGATAGAAAATATAAACATGAACCTGAATGTCAGGGTGGCAGAAATAAAAAGCTATTTCTAAAGCATGAATCAACACGTGTATGCTCAAATAATCAAGATTTTTGTTTATTATTGTTGTGCATTGCAACAACAAAAACCTTACTTTTAACCCAAAGTTCAGGCTACAATTTTGATGGCTAATAACATTTGGATGAAAATATTAGATATGCTGGAGAGATGGTTCAGCAGTTGAGAGCAAGCACTCCTCTTGTAGAGGAGCTAAGTTCAGTCCCCAACACCCACGAGTGGCTCACCACAGCTCCAGTGCATCCAACACTTCTGCATTCATGTGTGCAAACCAACACACATAGTAATAATAGTATGTGCATGATTTTTAAAATATGTGGATTATTCAAAAAACTGTATATCAGGTGAGGTTCTAATTAATATATAGACTATCATTTCCTGGCTAAAAATCAAGTCAGACAAGTTTCTGTCAACTAATATTCCTTAATTGGTGCCTGTCACATCGTGTGGGCTTGCCCATCTTTTCACAACAACTCACGTGTGAATCAGCAGCACGAGCTGTGATCCATCACGAACAACTGAGACTTTAGAGGTTAGATTTGGAAAAGGGATTTTTATATATGTAAAAGGTACAGGAAAATTATTTTTATGTATGCAAAAAGTACAGACATATAGACAGAATGAACTGATTTACAGTGTGTGGGTGGAATTAGTATTTCATGTGTGGTGATAAATCAGGGGAAAATGCCTGAACAGATTCTTAGCAGAGGAAGACAGAGATGGGGGGGACTGACCCTGGCAGAGCCAGCGTCGGAACGTTTAAAATCTACACCAGTGGCATTTCTAAGGCAAATTAAGGAGCTCTAATGATTTCTACATTCACTTAGAGGAATTAAGTGGGGAAAATTACAAATTTTCTATTATATTACCATATAACCCGCAAAAGCATTTTCCCAGGGATAAAGTGTAATGATATATACACATAAAAACTTCCCAGGAACCTCACTTCTCTGTACACCCACTACAAATTAAGTGAAAAACCCTTCCAATTGTCTATAAAGAAAAAGAATGAAGGAATAACCATCCTCTCTGCAGTGCGGTAGGTAATGACCTGATTCAAGGGTAATTCTATGAAGTAACACTTTTGCCAGCTGTCTGACTGCAGGAATGAATTGTCAAAACACAGGTAGATCCCAACATACCAGGAAGAAAGTCCCCTGAAAAGAAGTGCGTACACTTGAAGAATTCCAAGTGTGAACAAGAGACAAGGGGTGCCATTCATCAGTAGAGCTCTGCCCTGATATGTGCAAGGCCTGAATTGCACTATAAAAATTATATTTATTTAAAAATATGAAATAAGTATTTCAAATCTCCACAAAGACCACGGAGTAAGTAACAGAAACTCGGGCGTTGAACTCACCACTTCTACAAAGCATTAAATCAGAAGGTCTTTTGTTAGCTTAGAGTATATTTATTTCTATATAAAATATAAAATGAACACAAGCAATCCCACCTGCTGAGCTATTTCTAATGAACACTAGGTTAAACATGGACCAAGTGTGGCAAACACTGGTAAAAGTAACAATAGAAACTACGTCTCCACTTTTGGGTCCATGTCCCTTAGCTGACACATTCATGTATGAAATAGGGACATCACTGGTAAGCACATAATTTTAAAATAAACAGCTTTTCATAAGAGGGTACTTTCAGTTGCACATTACTTCAGGATGTTACTTTGCTATATTGCTACTTAACAATTTCTCTTACCATTTTGTTCAGGGGTTTGTTGACCTTGTTAACAGTTAAAATAGCAGTAAACAAAACTGTACAAAGAAAAAACCTGAGCAAATGCTAGGGAAATTCAACACAGATGTTTTTACCCTCATTGACTATATCAGCATTAAGAACATATATTTGGTTTTGTTGTATTTCAAGACAGGGTTTCTCTGTGTAGCCCTGGCTGTGCTGGAACTAGCTCTTGTAGACCAGGCTGGCCTTGAACTCAGAGATCTGCCTGCCTCTGCCTCCCGAGTGCTGGGTTTAAGGGCCTGCGCCACCATCCAGGACAGAATATATTTTAAGAGAACTTTCGTGAAAATGATTATCAGAGGTGGAGGAAGCTGGCGCCAAGAATGAGCCCTGTCACATCTGGACTATAACAGATCTAAAACTGGAGTTTAGATCAAGAGTTTAAAACAAGAACTGGTTAATTATAAAGCTCTTGGGATAGAAACTGCATTGACAGCTGCTTTTATGCTTCTTCTGTCCCTAAGACAACATACTGACACATTGGGCGGTCAGGGCTACCCGATTGACTGGCCAAATGATCTGAAGCTGTCCTACGGTTTCCTTAGAACAAGAACACTGTTGGGAATATGACGGAGCATATCGGGTGCCTAACGGTGTCCACAAAACACGCTGGTAACATGCATTTACCCAACTTCCCTTCGGTGCCCATAAACACCGCATCTTTATAGTTTTCCTCAGACAGTTAAAAGATAAAATTCTCTTCCACAGATACTGATTAGGCCTCCCACAGTGATGGCAATTTCTTTTAACTCCCTGTGAGTCAAACTTACCATATATAAGATGGTCACCACCTAAAAAATAAAAGGGGAGAGGAATATAGTTATAAAACTAAACATTTTAACTTTTCATTCATTTGCTGACAACTTAATAGATTTATATATTAGTCAGCTATACAAACTTTCATAAGTTAAAAAACCAATCATATATATATATTTAATAAAAACAATTATACATTGTTTACTTCAGCATAAGCACTAATATTTGAATCTATTGAACAGTTGCCAATGTCAATATAAGCCATGACAATTCTAGAATGCCAAAACAAATATTTACATTTATTGTTATGTGACTTGATGACAAGAAACAAGTTTGAAAAGCTTGAATAGAAAATAAATGGCAATATAATCTATGATCAAGAACTACCAAACCAAGAATGGAGGCACAGGCCTGTAATGCCAGCATTTGGGAAGCAGAGACAGTGGGTATCGAGAGTTCAAGATCATCCTGGGCTACATGATAAGACTGTCTCAAAAAACAAGAATAAAAACCCATAACAAAAACTGTCAGACACTCAAGTCCCTTTCCACAGATCCTAACAAAACTCAAAACTACTATCAACATCTTTATTATATTGCGTAGTGACGTCAAAGCACAACCAGGGACATTGTAACCATAATCAGTTGGAGACTGTGGAACTCTGCAGTCTTAAATTCCCACTACGAAACATTAGACCTGCACACAGGAAACGTGAACAAAATCAGCTCACCTGAGGTAGACCTTTCTTTCTCTTTAGTTGTTCTTATTGGATGATGTGTGGTTGTCTTGGTAGCAGGTGCACGCTGTGTTGCTGTAATACGAGCAGAAGTGAATCTTTGTGTAACAATCTGGTGACCCTTGGTGTGAAATGGGGGCTTTCGTGTGGCTGGAGGATTCTGTGTGAATGAAGATTTTGCTGTGGCAAATCTCTGGGTTGTTTGTGCAGTCTGTACAGCAGAAGAGTTAGCTGTGGTAGGATTCTGAGCTATTGGTGGGCTCTTCACAGATACAGAATTTGATAAGTGGGGTATCTGAGCTGTTGCTGTTTTTGTGGCTGAACTTTTTGCTGTGATGGATTTCTGTGGAGTTAGTGAGATGTCTGTAGCTGGGGCAACTGTTGTATTAGTTTTCTGAGGTGTTGGTGGGATTTTTGTAGCTGGGACATTTGCTATGTTGGGTTTCTGAGGTGTCGATGGGTCTTCTGTAACTAGGACATTTACTGTATTGGCTTTTTGTGGGGTTGAAGAGATTTCTGTTGCTAGAACATTTGCTGTGTTGGGTTTCTGAGGTATCAGTGGGTCTTCTGTAGCTAGAATACTTGCTGTGTTGGGTTTCTGAGGTGTCAGTGGATCTTCTGTAGCTAGAACACTTGCTGTGTTGGGTTTCTGAGCTGTCAGTGGGTCTTCTGTAGCTAGAACACTTGCTGTGTTGGGTTTCTGAGGTGTCAGTGGGTCTTCTGTAGCTAGAACACTTGCTGTGTTGGGTTTCTGAAGTGTCAGTGGGTCTTCTGTAGCTAGAACACTTGCTGTTTTGGGTTTCTGAGGTGTCAGTGGGTCTTCTGTAGCTAGAACACTTGCTGTGTTGGGTTTCTGAGGTGTTGGTGGGACTTCTGTAGATGGGATATTTGCTTTGGTAGGTTTTTGAGGTTTGGGTGGAACTCTTGTACCTTGAACATTAACTGAGGTGGGTTTCTGAGATGATGGTGGACCTCTTGTACCTGGAACATTAACTGTGGTTGGTTTCTGAGTTGTTTGTGGGCCTCTTGTACCTGGAACATTAACTGTGGTTGGTTTCTGAGTTGTTTGTGGGCCTCTTGTACCTGGAACATTAACTATGGTTGGTTTCTGAGTTGTTTGTGGACCTCTTGTATCTGGAACAGTAACTGTGGTTGGTTTCTGAGATGTTTGTGGACCTCTTGTGCTTGGAACATTAACTGTGGTTTGTTTGTGAGATGATGGTGGAACTCTTGTGCCTGGAACATTAACTGTGGTTGGTTTCTGAGATGATGGTGGACCTCTTGTACCTGTAACATTAACTGTGGTCGGTTTTTGAGATGATGGTGGACCTCTTGTACCTGTAACTTTAGCTGTGGTGGGTTTTTGAGATGATGGTGGACCTCTTATACCTGTAACATTAACTGTGGTGGGTTTTTGAGATGATGGTGGACCTCTTGTCCCTAGAACATTAACTGTGGTGGGTTTCTGAGATGATGGTGGACCTCTTGTACCTGTGGTTGGTTTCACAGATGTTAATGGAACTCTTGTAGTTGGAACATTAACTGTTGTTGATTTCAGAGTTGTTGATGGGATCTTGGATTTCTCTGTAAGAAAACAATACTAAGTTAAAAAGTAGCTAAATATTATTGACCAAGTAAAGCTTTCCTAGTCATGCCTTGCTTAATGACTATTCTCTTTCTCCACCCACAAACCCCTAGAAAAGACTTTTAGGAAACCAGTCCTTATTATGTCCCTCAAAATGCTGTGTCATTTTTATTAGTGCATGTTACTGTACATAGCAATGAGTTTCATAACAATAATCTGACAAATATGACCTGTGTTCTGGTAATACTCCCTATCCCCTCAACCTCCCATTGGTCCTGTGCATTCCCCCACACAGCTTCACTTTACATGAGACAACTGAAACCAGTATACTAGGTAAAATAAGTCAGACTCTGAAAGATGAATATTTCAAGATTTCTCTCAGTTTAGTGAGTCCTAGATTTTATAAAACTTCCTAAAAGTCTTATATGTAAGAAATGAAATTACATCAGTTTTGCTTGGATTAATTATACCAATATATGACTAAAGAGATTTACATCAATACAATATTGTAGGTTTTAAGCTTTTCTTCTGTGTTGAGAAAAACCACAGAGTTGGAATAACATCTTACCATGTGAGAGATAACACATTTCCCCATTTTCTCCTCAAAGTTATCTTTCTCTTCTACTTACATCAAGACCAAAGAATGCTTCTATATAAAAGTGATGCCATCAGCTACTCTGTCCACTGTCTTTAGAATGTGCTAGTGAATGCATAGAATTGTTTCTCACTGTTTGCCTTTGGGGAGCTTTCACCCAGCCCCTTCCACGAAGCACTAAGTAGGGCTGAACTGGTCAAAATCTTTGACCCCTCTTAGATTTGTCAGCCTCAGCAAACAACGGGGGTACAAACAGGGAAGTCAAATTGGATCAATATACTACATATTCTTCCTAAATCATCAGAATATCCCCTAAAGTGGTATAAATATGTGTCAACTTTAATACACTAACAAAAAATGTAAAATAATAAAATTCCAGGCAGATTATATGCCATCACCATGGAGGACGGTCTAAGTAAGTTACTGTACACATGCATGCCTGTCCCTGAAGCAACTGATTATATCTGCCATGATGTCCTGCCCACTAGACACAAGGTTCTAAGGTTCAGGTGGTATATTCATTTTTCATTGCTTTTATTTTATTTTTTTTTAAATCTACGTCACACGCTGTTCAAAATCCCTGCCACATAGCACAGCTCCCGCCAGGCTGTCACACAGTGATGGTGAGATTGGAGTAAGTGATCTTTCTGTAGCAGCTATTTTGTTTTAAGGCCCTCCTACATATGTACAAATTATTCTTTGTTTCACTAAATTCTTATTTTAAATAAAAAGGATTTATATACTCCCACTGAGTTTACAGCTTCCGGGAACTTCCTAATTAGCATTTTGTTACTGATGCCCAATCTAATCCCACTGTGGTCAGGAAGAAGGCTATGAATACAGCACCAGGGCTGAGGTCAGCAAATGGTCAGTTTTGGTAACTGTGTCCTGGAAAGGACTGATTGTGTGTCATTATGGGGTTCAACTCTTCCATGAAATCTGCTTGACCTTAACCACTGGGGCTCACTCTTCTCTGTTCTTAGTGATCTTTTCCTGTTTTCTTCCTTTTTATATTTTAGTTATAGGAATAGGTATGTGGAATTCTCCAATGATGACTAGAGGTGAGTCTGTTTTTTCTTTCTGTCCATTCAATATTTTTGGTACTAATATTAATCTACTAAACAAGAGACCAGAAGCAGGAGGTCATTCAAAGGAAACACCCTTCATGGTAAAGTGTCTAAGGGTTCGGAGTTGATTATTCAATAAAGCCTTGACCCTTCTCTGTATGGTGCCTTGGGTACATTGAAAAGAATTCAGTTTTCTATACCCAAAGTTCTGAGAACCAGCCAGTATTTGCACTCAGATTCAGGCTCAGCATCAATTGAGATAGAGTGACCGACATAGCAAAGCACAGGTCCTAGGACAACAGGCCAATGTCACTGGACCTCAGGAACCTGGGCCGCACTCTGACTTTCTGCAGTGACCCCATGACTCTGCTAGTCTTCCATGCATGCTTAGTCTTCCTGGGCTTGGTAGGAGAGGCAGCTTGGCTCCTGGTCTCAGCTGTTAGGGGTAGGGCAACACCCAGGTGAGTGACTGATGCTCTACTCTAGGTGGTCCTTTACCTCAGAGCTCCCCAAGAGACAACAAAAAGAATACTGAGAATGGATCAAGGCCCAACTGAGGAGCCTGAGGACCAGGGTATCTGGTAAATATTAATTAATGAGTTACAAGTCTGTCTCAAAGAGGACATGATGTTGCATTCTGATAATGATCTGGAGGAAAGAGACATTTCAACCATTTTTCCAAGACAGGGTTTCTCTGTATAGCCCTGGTTGTCCTGGAACTCACTCTGTAGATCAGGTTGGCCTCAAACTCAGAGAACATCCTGCTTCTGCCTCCCAGGTGCTGGGATTAAAGGTGTGCACCCCACCCCCACTCCCCGCCTTACATTGTATCTTTTACCAGAAATCTTTTTAGTTGATTGGTTGGTGTAGGAGTTCCTTCTGACTATGTTGCTTTCATTGGTTGAATAAAGAAATTGCCTTGGCCTTTTGATAGAGCAGATTTAGATAGGTGGAGTAGACACAACAGAATGCTGGAAATAAGGGCAGTGTGGCAGACACCATGAACCTCCTGCCTGAGACAGACGTAGGTTAGACTTGCCGGTAAGCCACAATCTCATGGTGATCAACAGATTTAATAGAAATGAGTTAATCAAGATGTGAGAGTTAGCCAAGAAGAGGCTAGAGCTAACGGGCCAGGCAGTAATTTAATTAATACAATTTCTGTGTGATTATTTTGGGTATAAGCTAGCCGGGCAGCTGTAACAAGGGGCCCCACTCATACAATTGATGAGTTAAATAACACATGATTTTACTTGTTTTAAAAACCATCCAAACAGTAAGTATGCGTTAATATACACTAAGTGAGAAAGTGTGTATATGAAGAGGAATATAACACGTTACCTATGCACTGGGGTGCTGGGCCACTCCATTCTCCTTGATCACCATTCAAGGTACAATAAATGGAACTGTTTCCAACCAGGACGAAGCCTTTGGCACATGTATAGGTGACAGAATGTCTATATAAGTAAATCTCACTTTGTCCTCGCATTTCTCCATTTTTAATTGATGGTGGATCTGGACAATGAATTTCTTTAAAGAAATAGAAATATCTTTTTAAATAAAGAAAAAAACTGTTTTTATAAATGACTCTAAAACATGCTAACATTTTTGAAAAATTAAAATCAACTTTTTTTTTTTTTCTGAGCTCAGCTTTAGCACAGAAGGGATGCTGACAAATGTCTATTAGAATTGTTCTCAACCTGTGGGCGGCGGCACAAGGTCTACATTCTTACCTCTAGGATAAAGGATTTTAGGGAGGACTGATTAACTGAGACCTTACACAGGGCAGAAATTACAACCAGCTCAATTAAAAATAATAAATAAATAAAATGCAAGCTATGTTGTCACGGTTATACTGTAAAAAAGGATCCCTTTCTGATAGTTATCCCAATAGCAAGACCAATGGGTTTCGTGTTCTTTAGCATCATTAAGTGAATCAAGAAAACAATATAATTCCATGTGCACATCAAATTAAACTGCCTTAAATGTATTTAAGCGGGCATAGGATACTAGCAAATTCATGATACATTTTAAACTAAGCAAGAACCACCTAGTGGGCCAGTCCAAGCATGCTAGGAGCAGCTAACACATAGCACTGTCCTATGAGACCAGCTTGGGCTACAGTCAGATCCTGACTCAGCAAAGTAAATAAGGAAAAACCTAAGTGCCCAAAAGCAGGCAGATAGTGTTTGCCTTCAACGCCACTAGGAGCTTAGATCTCTAAGTACTCAGACATTCTGATAAGCTTGAAGAAGGAAAAGACATGGACATCTGTGTTTCAGAAGCTTCACCCTGGGCAGACTATGAATGAAGTAGTAATGAGGAACAAGGAAAGCCCATTCTCTAAACCCTGGGATTCTACCTACTGAGGTTCCCACACAGACCCCTCATTTAAAAGGTGTGCACTGCCCTACTGTGGCTTTCTTGTACTAACTGAAGTATCTATTAGGACTAGTGAATGTGTCCAGTGACAGCCCATCCTACCACCCATTCCTGCAGTATAGGACATACTCAAACGTCAAGAATCCCCTGTGCCAGTTCCTCCTCCTGGGTTCTTTCTGTTAGCTCACATTCTTGAGGGCAGTCTTTGTTGGTAGTGTACTCATTTCTAATGCAAAGGACAAGAAGTCAGCATTACGTTCATGGTAGACATGGCTCGAATGTATAGGATTTGCTGCATTCTTATGTGTGCCAGAGGATCCAGGAGCCTCACAGTTGTGTAGGAAAGGGAACAGTAGCTTTGGGGCTATGGGTCATTTTTAATATTCAAACATTGGTCTTAATAATGTTAGGAGTAGTTCTCAGTACAAGAGTCCAGATGGAGAGAAATAAATGGTATTAGAAGTAATATAGAAGGGAGTAAGACACAGTAAGTACTTCCACATACTGTGGAAGTAGTAAAGAAAAATACCTTAAAGAAGCGAAAACAAAGAGAACAGTCTGAGAAGACAGTCATAGTAGAGAAGCATTGATCAGAGGTAAGCAGGTACCATCAGTCAACTGAAATTAATCCAAAAGAAATAAATAAAGTAACAACAGTGAGATAGGAAAAAGCAGATCCTCCCATGAGTGAGGCTTCATTCAGTCAAGTCTGCCTCTTACCCATGCCGTGTTGGCATTTAACTAAAGACGATCCTTGAATGTGCTCATCATTGCTCAAGTCATTTTCCTCTGACCAGAGTCACACTGGAGACCGGGCACCCTCAGCCATCTAAGTACCAAGGCTGCACACTTGAACTGTCACCAGCTAACAATTCACCTCCAATCAGCTGTGAAGAGCTACACTTCAGAGGACTCCGTCTTCTCTAATGGGCTGGCCATGCTCCAGCAAGTATATGGGCAACACAAATTGGACTGGGTGTTGTTTTTTGTTTTTTGAGGGGGAGGGCTGCAAGGGTGGGAGGTTAGATCTGGGTGGAATGGGAAGTAAATGTTTTCGGGGTGCATTGTATGAAATTCTCAAATAATTAATAAGAATACTATGTTTGGGGGGAAAAGAAGAATTTACTTTCCACTTTTTCTTTTAGTGATGTCAAAACAAAATTTTTTAAAAAAGTAATTTAATGTGGAAATAAAAAAACATATTCTCACACTTGGGATTACAGGAATAGGCAGTAACATTGGATTGCCCAGGTACAAGAGATTTTCCAGGGGAATGTGGCTATCAGTAGCTGCTGATGGGGAGGTGGCTGAGAGTCAAGAAAACAAGGGTGTTCACCAGAAACAGCAAAAAGAAAACAGGTTGTTGCTTAGGTGCAGCACAAACAGGAAGTGGGCTTTCTGCAAACACTTCTGTACTAGGGTACATTCCTGACGGGTACTTTTCTGTGGCCCTAGGCAACATCTACTCACAAAAATACTGGCTTCAGCCTCGGAACCTCCTACCCAGGCTTTAGGCCAGGTTGTCTGGGCCAACAAACTATGTATTCCAGCTCCTCCTCGGCCTCATCTTTTAGTGTTGTTACAAGGCCTTTTACTATGAGTGGGATATAACAATGGTAGTGAGTGGAAATGACATGGTGGGTTAGCAGGGTAGGCCCACAATGGGTGTGATGGGAGTGGGCTCCTAGACAGCAGGCTTCCTATGAGCTGTTTCACGGCAACTGATTCCAACAGAGTGTCAGTCCACAAAGGACTGTCCAACTTTCCTCCTCCTAGTAACACACACACACACACACACACACACACACACACACACACACACACATTAGAAGCCATTTGAAGAAGGTGTATGATGTAGGAGGGTCATCTGTCTATCTGTTGTTTCATTGGTTAATTAATAACGAAAACTGCTTGGCCTGATAGGTCAGAACATAGGTAGGCGGGGAAGACAGAACAGAATGCTGGGAGAAAGCAGAGTCAGGCATCCGCCATGAAGTTCCTGCCCGAGATAGATGTGGATTAGAATCTTCCCAGTAAGCCACGACCCCATGGTGATACACAGATTACTAGATATGGGTTAAATCAAGATATGAGAGTTCGCCAAGAAAAGGCTAGATATAATGGGCCAGGCATTGTTTAAATGAATACAGTTTGTGTGTTGTTATTTCAGGTGTAAAGTTAGCCCTGCAGGAGCTGGGCAGGACAAAAAGCAGGCCTGCTTGCCTCCTCATCACTACAGGTGTAAGTTAAGTATGAAAGGAATGAAGTCTACATTTATTTAAAAATGTCTGGGGCTTAGTGGGACTTAGTGGCCTCAGCATACCTGAGGACCTGAAACCTAGCCCTCAAACAAACAAATTGCATGCATTTCCCTAATCCAGTTTTTAAAGAGAGCCATGTCTCTAATGGACCTACAGGTGACTGGATTCCTCTAATGATAAAAACGTCCTACTTTAAAACCTTCTAGGGAATTATCTCAGCTGACAACCAACTCTAAAAAGATTCAGGTGGGCAACACTGTGTCTTATAGGAAGAACATTTGTGGTAAAAGATCTATATTAAATGCCTTGAAGTGACACACTTTTGAGAGATGGAACCGTGGGGACTCTGGGGGCATTTCCTTCCCTGAATCTGGGAGATCTCCTGCTTCTCTGTTTATTAGAAGGAATGGTTAGACAGCAAATGACCAAGCATAATATAAACCAAAGTCAGTTCTTAATTCTTAACGAAATTATCCTGTAGTTAAGGATATTAATACTAAGAGTTAGCTTTAGGAGGACTCCCATAGCTGATAAATTAAGAAGTCTGTCATTAGTAGAGACACTGAAAAGTTGGGGTACCACAAATATAGACTGAATAATTCTTAAATGAAAAATATTTGATTTCATTAATCCTTTGGTGCACAATGTGAGGACTAAGGCTTTAAAAAAAAAAAAACATACCTGCGCATACTGGGAATGGGTCACTCCATTCGACAGTACTTCCCGTAGAGTAACAGAAGGTAGAGTCTACACCAATTAGCTTGTACCTAATGGAGAGGGGAAGGCTGCTATATTCAGATACTTAAGTCTGATTTTTTTCATTCTCCAGAACATCATTTTAAAAGATTGAGTATACCAGAAGATGGAGACAAAATGACAGTTGATAAACATATCCATTAAAATTTAAAAGAAAACTGTTTAGTTCACGGAAATGATACTGAAATGGCAAGACTTCCAGACATGCAAAATGCTCTGTTAGCTTACTGTATAGAAAATACTTAAATGAAGAAAACCTTCTAAAATCATGTTTGATGAAACCCTTTATTCTAAATTCTAAAAGAACAGGCTTCATGAATAACAGAGTGCATTTCTATTTAAAGGGTTCATGGTGCAGCATGGCCAAGGGCTTACACTATGGTAAACTCCTGACCCCACTGAACCTCTGTTTAATAAAGGCAGTGGCAAAGCGCTACCTCTTTCCCCGTCTTAAAGTTGGAAATGCATTTTGCTTCATTTGTTTCTAAGAAGACGTTCTGAGAACTTTTCGCATGACTGTAAGGAGTTTTGATCAGCTCCAAAGCCACTTCCTCCCGCTTGCAACCCCTCCTCTAGTCCACTAGGCCCCCTTCTCCCCTAATTCCATGTGCTCCTGGGGACCCACTAAACTCAGTGCTGCCTCCATCTGATACAAAGTGGGGAGGAAGGGCGGCGACCCAGCTTGGAGACACAAAGAAATGAACTGAAGTTTCCCACTGCCTGAGAGGCTGATGGCATTAATTAAAGAACTTCCTTGTTCTACATGCAGATCTAAAAAAGCCTTAGCAACCTTCTATTAGGAGGGCGTCTTCACACTCAGCATTTTTAAGCCCACGACCTAACAGTGTGTCTGTATACAGGAAACTCAGATGCAAATTAATATTTAAGTCAGTTTAAAATTGGCTTGATTTTTAACACTTTAAGGATTGTTAATTTTGTATCATCGGCAAATTTCAATTGTTTCGTCACTAATCATATTTAGAATTACATACGTATTGGAATCTAATAATCCAGAGACGTTAGAAGTATAAAAATCTTCTTTTCCTGGCCCACATTACTAGTACTAAATTTACAATTAGCTGTGGCAAGTGTTCTTTGGGAGAGGCTTTATGTCTTTCCACTTTTGTCCATAGCTTTCATCTGACATTTACATGCGTGTGCATCGCTATGCGCATTTACATGCGTGTGCATGACTATGCACATTTACATGCGTGTGCATCACTATGCACTGTTCATATCACCCCCACTCTCACTATGGGGGATTATTTTGCTACCAACTAGTGAACAGGTCACAAATCTATCAGTGTCTACTGAACTCCTAATTTGTTGTCATTAATTAAACATAAAGCTTTAGTGTGATGAAACTTACCCTGTGTTGCATGAGAAGAATATTTCTGAACCAAATAATATGTCCGTTGTTATGTCGATATTACCATTTTGCAGTTCTCCAGGATTAGGACATGATCTTTCTAAAAAGAAAAAGAACATTTTTTTTTCATTCAATTACTAGACATAAGTAAAACACAAGTCTAACTGTACTGACGATGTTAACGGAGTAAGTGGTAATAGTAATCATATATATGTGTACACACACAATGCTAACAGTGAGGGGGAAGACGCGGTCTTACGGAGCAGCGATGAGGAAAAGGAGAGGTCTACCTGGAACGCGACAGCAGAAGGGCAGGAGACCCGGGGTCAGGAACCAGTGGGAAGGTGAGAGACGGTGAGAGCGGAATAAGACAAAGTAAAATGATCCGATGCATGAAAACACCGCAGAGAAACACATGAGTTCCATTCGAACTTAAAATTTAAATGGGGGAGGAAGTAGAGAGAAGGCTGGGCTGGTAATGTTCTTTGCATGTAAGGGCGAGCACCTGACGTTGATCCCCAGGACACACATAAAAAGCTGGCCATGGTATCAAGCACTTGGCAGGCAGAGACAGGCAGAGCCCTGGGGTTCACTGTGCAGTCAGTCAGGCCTCCTTGGGAAGCCCCAGGCCGATGACAGATCCTGTCTAGATATAAGGTGAACAGTACCTGAAGAATGACACCCAAGGTTGTCCTTTGGTATAAAAGTGTGTATACACACACACACAAACACACACACACACACACACACACACACGCGCGCGCGCGCAAGCAAAAGAAAAACCTGCACGCACATAGAAACAAATACAAAAGAACATTAAGGGCCTGGGGAAATGTCTCAGTAAATGAAGTGCTTGCTTATTGTTTGTGTCACCAGAATCCACGTAAACAGCTGGACACAGTGACACACCCCTGTATTCTCAGTGATAAGAGAGAGACAGAACCTTCTAAAAGCCAGCGGGGAGGGAGGGAGAGGACAGCATGGGCTATGCAGTGAAGTTCCAGGCCAAAGCACCTCAGGACTGACACCTAGGGTTGTCCTCTGACCACAAACACATATACCATAAACATGTACAGTCATACCTACTTATGAGCACATACATGCATGCATCAAAAACATACACACACAAATAATAAAGATATTTTTATGAAATAATACGCACCTCGAATTTACATGATTATAACTTAGGACACATACCCAAAATCATTCTCTAAGCGACTGATAATTCTAACCCTTACATTTTTTTAATTTTACATTCATTTTTTGTTGCTTCAAAAAAGCAACATACTTAGAGTATATTATCATTTTAGGTAACCTTAAGTAAACATGAAATCTGTGAGTAAGTATTCCTATTATGTAAACATGTTTCTTTTTTTAATATTTATTAAGTATACAATATTCTATCTGTGTGTATGCCTGCAGGCCAGAAGAGGGCACCAGACCTCATTACAGATGGTTGTGAGCCACCATGCGGTTGCTGGGAATTGAACTCAGGACCTTTGGAAGAGCAGGCAATGCTCTTAACCACTGAGCCATCTCTCCAGCCCCCCAAAAAACCACTCAGCTGGGCAGTGGTGGTGCACACCTTTAATCTCAGCACTCTGGAACCAGAGACAGGCAGATCTCTAAGTTTAAGGCTAGTGTGGTCAACAGAGAAAGTTCCAGGACAGGCAAGACTACACAGAGAAACCCTGTCTTGAAAGACAAAAAAAAAGAAATTCATGATTATTTGAAGAATCGTTTATATATAAATAATATATGTGTGTGTGTGTGTGTATTTCCAGCACAAACATACAATATTTATGGGTATATATGTGAATAGATGTACTTGTGTATATATAGGTATACATATATATGTACACATATGTATACACACATATATTTCCAGCACAAATGGAAGAGATATTTCCACAAACACAGATGATTGGGATTAGTTATTCAAATTATACTCACTTTTACAAAATTCAGCAACTGTGGACCATTTTAAATTATCAAGACAAGTTGAATTGCCTGACAGTGAAGTTACTCTTCGATATCCTGGCCGACACTCATATTCCACAATGCTACCAATTGGGAAATAATTCAAATTGATATAATCCATTTTGAGGGATGCAAAAGTCACTCTTGTTGGAGCATTACAGCTTTCTAAAAGGATTAACAAAGTGTCAGAAAAAGGAACAACACAGACTGTAAATTAATCGACATCTCATAATATCTGGCAGTTAAACCACCCCCGTTTCATTTAACTATTTACTTATTTTTTGGTATGGATCCTTACCTCTTTATATATTCATTTTTAAATAAATATCGCTGTGGTATTTGTGGTATACAAGTGTATTCACATGCATGCCTTCATTTCCCGGCTACTAAGTATCTGTTTCCCCATTAAATGTTAATAATAATAGGAATAAAAACATCTTGTATTTATTGAATATTCCTAAGTGTTTTACACACACTTTCTCATTTAATCTTACAGCAGCCCTTGGTAACGAGGGCCAGATGAACCAGCTGTGTACATCAAGTATGCACCAAGTGTAAACAGCTGGAGCAATGAGCTCTAGCAAGGCAAGGAGCAGAGTAAGAAACGGTGGCTCAGTAGTTCCGAGGCCCAAGCTTGAAGCCTGGCTTTTTGGCATAAGAGATTCTGGTCTTGTTCATATTATTTACCTTCTGGTAGATTTCCTCAACTTTAAAACTGAGAAGAGTCCCCACATCCACAATTCATGGGGTGACTTGAAGGGGTAGGTGAAGCAATACTGGGGATGGTTACGAACTCTAAAGCGTGGTAAAGGCTGACGGCTTTCTTGCCTTCTATAGCGGCTGAAAATACAGCTGCAAAGTCTCTTTCACATAGGGGTCAAGAGTTCGCTTCGAATGATTCTGAACTCACTGTAGCTTCTCCCAATTTAGGTCGCTCAAAGGCAGCAATCCAGTCTTTTATCTTTACTTTTCTGCAGTCACAGAATGATATTCTGATCCATGATGGGCCACATACATAAATGTGGTTCCTGCAGGTATGTAATGGAGCGAGCTATTCCTGTTGCCTAGCAACACTGCAGCCATCCTAATGTAATTTCTTACTAACATGTTTGCACTGGTGCTGGGGATAGCAACCAGGGTCCATGAAATTCATGAGGGTGGAGCACATCTAATCACACAGGGTAGATAATGTTTGGTAGGAAGTGTGTAGGTTCAAAGTCCTGTTCTTATCAGACTATACTTTTATTTTTGTTGTTATTTTAGAGTGTAAAAAGATGAAAAGGGGGGAAGCCAGGTAGGTTATAATTCCAGACACTTGAGAGGCTGAGGCAAGAGGATTTTGAGAGTCCATGAGTTCAGGTCAGCCTGAGCAAAATACAGTCAAATAAACAAATAAAAAAATATGGTTAAAAAAACAAACAAAAAAAACTAATGCTAGTAGATTACTTTTTAAAGAAAATTAGCATAGCCTCGATGTACAGTATCTGTAAAGCCTAAGTAGTGGGCAGTAATGCCTTAAGCCCTGAGGGCCACTCCTCTCTCCCTGACTAATGAGCTACAAATGCCAATGCAATTAGCAGAGGAACACGCTACACAGGCTTATAGTGAGAGAACAGGCAGCAGGCAACACCATGGAACCCGGGTGGGCAGATACCACCCAGTTCTGAATCCCTGTACTGTGTTCAGATTCGCCAGAATCACCTAGAAACTGTATCTTAAAGCTAACACAGGGCCATATATGTACAACAGATCTTTTTAAAGTAAGATCTTAAAATGTCTCCCAAGAGTTGTGCTCTTTACTTAACAAAATAAAGTTGAAGAAGGCAGATCACCTGGGTGTGTGTCTCAAGGTACTTGCCAAATATATTCACATATAATTTACTCCCTGAACAGGACCTATCGTTTATTTTCTCTATTAGCCTGTGCAACAGAAAGACAAACTCTTAATGAAGAAGCAGGACCTGCTATAGGAAGTACTGCCTTCAATTAGCTGGAGTGTGAACTGCCAACATGTATACTCTGGGGGTTAATAATGCTAGAAAACTATCAATTACCAGTCACTCCAAAGAGGAGTAAAAATAACCTCAACGAGACACACAGTACCATCACATTTCTAACAAGAAATGAAGAACTTACTATTACAGAATGTGTCCGGGCTCGACCACTGATCATTTTCAAGACAGAACACTGTGTCTTGCTTGTTTGGAATTTTTTGATAGTCTTTATTACATGAATATACCACAAAACTTTGCTGGGGAAAACTGGTTTTTCCATCCACCTCTGGCTTGGCATTAGGTATTTCTGGAGGTGGGCCACAGTCACCTAGGAAGATGAGAGCAGAGGTAAAGTAGCCACCCCACCCCACCCAGGATTTTCTTTCCCCACACCTGGAATAAGGAAAGCAGCAATGACTCTTTACTTCCTCCCCTTGCTCAACCTTCCCAACAGGAACTTGCAACGCCTAGGCTCTCATCAACACAACACAAAATAAAGTGAAGAGTAAATATTCCGTCCCCCTAAAGAAGAGGTTCAGAATGTCCTCAAAATCCACGCCCATACCGCGGCCAGCAAGTTCAGACACCAGAGTGTGTGTTGCCAGACGCTGCTCGCCGCTGGACTCTCAGGGGCACAGATGGTCCGCCATCTGCCCTCCACCTTAAGAATTAAAGACCCGAAACAGGGCTGGAGATTCGCACTCAGCTCTCTCTTTTAATTTCCTCCCGGTCTCGGGTAGCGGGATCCAGTCGCAGCTCAGACAGTCCAGCACTCCACACCCATCCCTCCCGCCGGCCAAGGGCACCTGCTCGCGGGGTCCCCCGGTTACGGGGAACAATGCCTGATGAGCATGCGCGCGCCTGGCCGGCCAATGCTCAGCTCAATCCTTGCCGGTGGCGCCCAGCTCTGGGCCACTCACCCCGCACGGTCGGGGACAGCAGCAGCAGCAGCGGCAGCAGGGACAGCAGCAGCGGTGATGGCGGCGGTGGTGAGGACCGAGTCCCTGAGCCCATTGCCCCAAGTAAGAGTGAGAGAGAGAGTCCGGCTGCGACTGGACCTGTTTCGCGCCGCGGTTAATTGAGTGACTGTGGCGGGGCTGGGCGGGGCTCTTGTTACCCTGGGTGGGGCGGGCCTCGTGCAGAGGGCGTTCCCTCCGTGGCGTGGGCGGGCCGGGACTTGAGCGTCACCCTGGGGACCCAGCCTTGGGGTGGACCTGCTATGAGTTATGTCTGGAGAGGGACTATGTGCCTTCTAAAGCAGGGGTAGGCGCGGTGGAATTTCTGGGCCAGTGGGAGCGGAGAAACAGGGCACACCCAGGTCCTCTGTGGCTTCAGCTGCAAGATGTTAGATGAAGGGTGGGAACCGGTGACACAAGAATGTTGTCTTCATGGTCTCTCCATGGTGTCAAAACGGAAAGTAGGAGATGAGCCAAGAAGACAAGACTAGACTAAAAGAGATGTGGAGGCCAGCCTGGCAGAGCCCTCTCAAACAACAGAGTTAGGGAGCCTGACCGTTTTTAGATCTTGTCTGGGTGAGGAGTTGCTTTCTTAGTCCTTATTCAGGTTACGTACCAAGGACCCGTTTTGAATTCTAACTTTAGGATTTAGTCCTGCTATAAAGTGAAATTCAGAAATATGTAGTAGACCCTAAGGCAAAGATTTGTTTCGTGCTGTGCAAAACAGCCAATGATACCCAAAGCTATCCGCACATTGGAATCACCTGAAGTCATTAAAAATAACCATAATAATAATCCAGAGGGTGAAGCTGTGCCAGGACAAGATGAACATCTTTGAGAACAGCTCTAGGAAATTAGGATTATTTAAGGTGTGTCACTGTGCAACCTGGTTTGTGAAGCCCCTGATCCAGGTGATACCATCAGAGCAATCATGTACCCCAGGGTGCTTCTGATGGAGAGGAGGGGGGAACACAGACAACAGAGAGAGGGAGAGAAAGGCAAGTTGCAGTTCCTCAAGTGAAGAGCTCTGAAGTTTTACTGTGTCTGGGTCTGGTTAGCAGAGTCCTGGCCTGAACTATCTGCTCCCATAGCTGCTGTACCTGGTTGGCAAAGCCCCTCAGCTGAAATTCTATCTTTGATGGTGGTCCAGCTGTGAGAGTGTTTGTTACACCCTATGCTGATAGTTTTTCCTGAAGTTTGCTCATAGATTCTTATAGGGTAGTGTGATTTCTGAAGAGGAATCTTGTTTTCCACAACTGTTTGATTTGTTGAAAATACTTTGATTCATGCTATAACACCATGTTGCCCAATGCAGAGATTATAGGAAAGGGTCTCCTATAGCCGCTTATTGAAATCTAACAGTATTTAAACGTTCTGGAGTTGACAACATTCTGTAGTGACTCACGCCTGTAAACTTGGAAGGTTTGAGCAAGAGGTTTAGGGCTCAACGCTTAGAAGTTCCAAGTTAACATGGCCTGTATAATGGGATCATTTCTCAAAAACAAACAAAAACATCCTAGAGTTTAAAAGTCTTACAAAGGTGGAGTGTTTTAAAGCCATCAAGTGTGTTTCTCATACTCGATGGTAAAAAGTGTACCATTCCTTAAGTATGTGAGGGCCCAGCAGAGACTGAGAAGCAGTATCAGTGGGGCCTTCATGTCTTCCCTCAGAGCTTTCTGTGACGTCATTCCACACTTTTCTTCTGCCAGGCCATGGTGTCGAGGACCAGCCTTGACAAAATCACCTCTTGCCAGGGTCAGGGCGTGGGAATTGAAGAAATATAAGTAAAGAATATGAAGACACATAAAAATAATAAGAGAATAGGGGCCACTGAGTCTATAATTTGTGATCCTAAAGAAGCTAAACAAGAGGGTAAACCCAAGGAAAAACATATAGATATCCTCCCAGCTATGGGAAATAGACAAGATTGATGGGCAAAAAATGGGAATCTTGGGGGGTGGGGTGGGATGGGGATGAGGGGAGATGGGGAGAGAAAAGTGTGAAGGAGAGGATGAGGGGAACTGGGGGAATCGGGGTGATTGGGGGTAAAGGAAGGTTGGATGGGGGAGCAGGGAAACTCATACCTTAGTTAAGGGAGCCACCTAAGGGTTGGCAAGAGACTTGAACCTGGAATGGCTACCAGAAGCCCAGGGCAATGTCCCCAGTTAGCTCATTGGGGCACCTGAGGATAGGGAACCTGAAATGAACCTATCCTATAATCATACTGATGAATATCTTGCATATCGCCATAGAACCTTCATCTAGCGATGGATGGAGATAGAGACAGAGACCCACACTGGAGCACCGGACTGAGCTCCCAAGGTTATAATGAGGAGCAGAAGGACAGAGAACATGAACAAGGAAGTCAGGACCATGATGGGTGCACCCAACCACTGAGACAGGGGGGCCGATCTATTGGGAGCTCACCAAGGCCAGCTGGACTGCTACTGAAAAAAACATGGGATAAAACCGGACTCTCTTAATGTGGTGGACAATGAGAGCTGATGAGAGGCCAAGGAGAATGGCACGGGAACTTTCATCTGGCGATGGATCGAGAGAGAGACAGAGACCCAATTTGGATCAACCGTCTGAGCTCTTAAGGTCCAAATGAGGAGCAGAAAGAGGGAGAACATGAGCAAGGAAATCAGGACCACGAGAGGTGCACCCACCCACTGTGACAGTGGAACTGATCTATTGGGAGCTCTCCAAGGCCAGCTGGACTGGGACTGAATAAGCATGGGTTGAAACTGGACTCTCTGAACAAGGCGGACAATGAAGGCTGATGAGAAGCCAAGGACAATGGCACTAAGTTTCGATCCTAATACATGAACTGGCTTTGTGGGAGCGTAGCCTGTTTGGATGCTCACCTTCCTGGACCTAGATAGAAGTGGGAGGACCTTGGTCTTCATGTAGAGCAGGGAATTTGGACTGCTCTTCAGTATCGAGAGGGAGGGGGAGTGGACTAGGGGGAGGAGAAGTGGAGTGGGGATAGGGGGAGGGGAACAGGGGGAGGGGGCAATATGTGGGAGGAGGGGGAGGGAAATGGGAAACGGGGAGCAGTTGGAAATTTTAAGTAAAAAAGAATAAAAAAAAAAAAAACAACCAAAAAAAAAAAATAAGAGAGAAAACACGGAATAATACCAGGAGCTTATTCCAGGGATTACTGAAATCTCCCATGTTTATTTTTTCACAGCTTTTATGCCCAACTAAAGGGAGGGGAGGCAACAAAAGACTTTATTAACATGATACTAAGGTTAACTCACACAGTCAAACCCTTTATCACTCTGACACATCAAATCATTAGTATTGTGTTGTCTAGGTAGCAAAACTGCTATAGGTCATGTATTCTGAAGACTACGCTTCCCTAGGTGACTTCATAGTCACAAAAGAAGGAACAGAAGTATCCTGCCCACCTGTCAGGATGGCTTCAAGCTATCTTAATTTCAAAAGAACCAAGCAGTCACATCCTGAGTTGGGACTGGCAACTCTGCTTGTCAATCTCCAAACACTTTGATATCAGACTAGGTGGACATGGGCCTGCAGTTTTTGGCCTCCACACCATAGGTAGATTGAGTCAAAACCAGCTAGGGAGCTCTGGGAAATCTTTGAAAGAGTTCTCTAAATGTGTGTTAAATGAACACCATAGCTTTCTTTCTGGATAGAACAATGGACTCAGCAAAGTGTCAAAAACTATCTTCATCACCCAGCTTAGAGCAACACCGATTACTCCAAGCACTCACTTTCTAAAGTAGGTTGTTCTCAGGAATAAGTTCTTTTGAAAGGAGCAAGTAGAAGAAATAATGGCTGGACCCCTAAGTCATGTTTGTCAACACCCAAATAATTACAACTCTCTGGAGGGGAAGAATTAAGAGTATCGCATGATTCACTTACTTAATTCAAAAAAGACATGCACTAAAAAGTAAGCATGACTACGAAAAGAACAAAACCTTCAAATTTATAACTTAGTGAGAATATTTTATTTTAAATGCTGGCCCCGGTTTGCTGTATTCCTGTTGCTTTATGTGTGTACCATTTTATCGGCACAGCTTCAGAAAGTGAAAATGCTATCAATATTTCACAGATGAAAGAACAAAATGGTTATTGCTACCAAAATATGTACAGTTAAGAATTGACTGTTAGGAAAAATCTTAAGATGAGCCTCTCCGCTGACACATAATCACTCCAATCAGACCAGGTTAGACCAATTCAAAGATGCCCCCGTTTAATAAATGCAGCCCTCCCAGGTGGTAGAGAGCATGGGGGAGAAGGGGGGGTTCGATATATAGAGAGAGACCACGCAAAACCCAACCACGTGTTCCTTTTTCAGGCAGGAGCATAAATAGCCTGTGGGAGTGGTCCTGGCCCTTCCGGGAGAGGGGTCAGCGTTTGGTGGGCTTTTCTGGAGGTGGAGTCCGGCCCAAGGCAACTCCCAAGCCAGGGACTGGGGTGACACTTCCAACTTAATATTACAGTGACTAGATTCTGCTAGGAAATTTCTTCTCAACCCCTTGAGAAAAGGGGGTGAGAGTCCTACAGTCTGCTCATGTGAGGGCTGCACTGATTGTACCAAACAGGACTAGCGAGTGTGAGCCTGCCCGGCCAAGGATATGGCCTGAAGGAAGGGCAGTGTGAGCAGGTAGGTGGTCCAGCTCGCAGAAAGGGCAGGACTGAGAGAGAGGCTAGAAGATCTGAGGAGCTCGTGTGTACAAGCTGCTCGTGAGAGTTAGCAGACTGTTGAGCTACTGCACGGAAGCACTGGGTAATTGGAAGTTGTGCGGGGATTCTGGAAATGCAGCGACTCCAACAGCACCAGTTCAGAGTTCAACACCAGGGAACAGAAATGTCTTAATTTCAGATTTCTAAATGATGAATCTATATTAAAGAAGTAAACCTGATATTCTTAAAAAAGAAAACCTCACATTATTCTTACAAGCCCTTGGGTTTCCGTTCTTGCTTAGACCAAAGGCCTTTTGAAGGAGGAGTTCACAGAATTTGACAGCTGAACAGAAGCTAAACAATCTGAAAGGGGACTCTAAAATTCGAGCGCGTGTAAGGTGAAGAGGCAGCTGTAAAAGGACCCTTATTCCAAACCCGGGAGGCAACTGAGGGACGAAATCACCAGTTTGGCTTTCTGCTGGTTAAGTTGTGAAAAGTGTCAGCAGCATGTTTAAGGACATGCACAGCATGAGCTGAAGTGTAGGAGAATTGCTGGGGCTAGAGACCCGTCTTAAGGGGATGGGGGTATCCAAGGAGAGGACAAACAGAAACTCAGAGGGAAGTCTTGAAGTCACACCTTAGAATCAACAGTACCGGGAGCAGGTGTAAAACGGAAGAGGATATTACAATTTCCTGAAAGACAAGGCTGCCTTACGGTCAGCAGGATTCTGTCATTCTCGTAGGTGAGGGAGGCCACTGGAATTTAAAGGTGTTGCGAAATTTAAACCACTTAAAGCACTTAGAGCCTGAAGGTCTCAGGACATTCCACCTCTCTCTTCCAGGAAGTCTCCCAGGTCAAAGGTCACAATGGAGTACTTTGCTGCTTTCTGTCCTACACACACACACACACACACACACACACACACACACACACACGTCTCTCAGTCCCTCCTCCTAGGAACCTTCTCTGTGCCTTCCTAGCGGCCTTCAGTATTCCCTCACAAATCTGAGAGCAGCCAACAAAAACAAGACCTTTGGGCTGAGGTTTTCTTTTTTCTTTTTGTCACACAGCTGCAATTCTAGGCTGCTCTGCACTACAAATGAAGTGAGGCATGTTTTCTAGAAGTTAATGGAAACAGATGAGCACACCTGCTTCTTGTTTACTGAAGAAACATCCCATATATCTGACCATGGATTACCCACCCTCCCCACCCACCCGACTCCACACCCTCTCTCCTTCCAGAAAACCAACAGGCAAACAAACAAAAATAACAGCAGCAACCAAAATAAAAAGGGAGAAAAAAAAAAACAAAACCCAAGAAACAGACACATACACCCACCCCCCCAAAACCCCACAAAGTTGGAATTCATAATATACAAGCAAAAGATGGTAAGACAAAAAGAGGAGTTTTTATTTTTGTAATTACTTTTTAAATGTTCATGCAATATTTTTTGGTCATGTTCTTTCCCTTTCCCCAACTCTTCTAGAACCCTCCACTTATATCCTCATTTCATAGTGTTTCTCTTTTCTAAAAAAGAAAGAAAACAAAACAAAACAAATGTATGTGTGTGTGTGTATGAAAAGGACCCATTCACAGGAATTTCATATTAGATATCCTGCATATCACATATTTACAATTGCAGTTATGAAGAAGCAACAGAAATAATTTTATGGTTGGGAGCATCACCACAACATGAGGAACTGTATTTAAGAAGTCGCAGCATTAGGAAGGTTGAGAACCACTGACTTAGCAGAATAATTATAGTAGGTGTTCCCTTGTCCAGTCTCCGGTTGTTGGCCTCATTCTCCCATAACATTTGTGCCACTATTGGCTTAGTAGGCAGGTTGCTATTGTAGCTCAGAGGAGGTTCATAGTTGGATGATCAATGATTGTGTTTTCTTCTACAGTAGCGTGTATAGTACCTTTCAACACTATGAATGCTAATCAGTAGGGGTGATGCTCAATGTCTCCATGAATGTGGTATCTTCAGGAGTCGGGTCCTAATCTCAGGTTGTGGAGGGCAACCTAATAGCATTGGCAATGGCCTGTGAATTTGAAGGACTCTATAGGACTCCTTTGTCTAACAACTCAAAAGATGTAAATGCAGTCCTGATAGTGGGGGTTTTATTAGGTATCATAGGATGTCCAGTTGAAGCATTGTCTCTCCCATCATATGGTAACTTCATTTAAATTATATATGTGTGTGTATGTGATCATATATATATATTATATAGTGTATATATAATATATATTATTTTAAGATGTGCAAGTTTTGTTTATGCTATGGAACATTTGTTTAATACTGTAAAGATTGTTGCTTTTGTTTATGCTTCATTTGTTTAACCCTGTAAAGCTGTGATTCTTTGCTTGTGTAGAACTCATGATGGTCTAATAAAGAGCTAGATGACCAATAGCAAGGCAGGAGCAAGGATAGGTGGGGCTGGCAGGCAGAATAAATAGAAGTAGAAAACAAGGAGTGTGTGTGTGGGGAATCAAGAGAACAAAAAAGGTGGGGCTTAGCCACCCAACCACAGAGAGAGAAGGAAGTGAGATATATAGACATAAGTAAAGGAAAAAGCCCGGAGGCAAAAGGCATTTGAGATAATATAAGTTAGAAAAGCTGGCAAAAACAAGCCAAGCTAAAGCCGGGCATTCTTAACTAAGAATAAGCCTCCGTGAGTGATTTATTTGGGAGCTGGGTAGTGGACCCCTTAAAAAGTCAAAAGAGTAAACATCGCACAAGGGGAAGTTCTAGAGTAGTAGGTTTCCATCTTTCCATCTGGCTTTTCAAAAGGCCTTTAGTGTGAGTTGTCCCTCCCCATATTCCCTGCTTTACCTACACTCACTCACACACACCATTTAATCCTCCTGTTCTGATTTTCTGTTTATCCCTTTAAAACACTCCATTTCCCCTTCCTTGGAAAACCCCTTCTTCCTTCCTGGTCCCTTATTAGCTACCTAACCCCTGTGAATATTCTAAATAAAACACACATTGCTAACACTAACATGTTCATTTAAGAGAAATATAGTGTTTGTCTTTCTGGGTCTGGGTTACCTCAACTGGGGATTGTTTATAACTCCATCCATTTTCCTGTGAATTTCATAATTATGTTTTCCTTAACAGCTGACTAATATATCATTGCATAAATAATATGCCATTTCAATATCCAAATTCATCAGCCAATAGATATCTAGGCTGCTTTTAGTTTGTTTTATTTGCCAAGAATTCACTAATTAAGGTGTGAGCGTGCTACAGAAGTTCGGGGCTTATTTGTTTATTTTTCACTAGGTTCAGGTTCAGAGCTATTTGGTTAGCGGAGCCAATAAGATGTAACATGTCCACCTGGCAGAACCACTTCAGCCTGCTTCTGGTATGCTTGGGGAGAGAGTCTCCAGGCAAGTGGGAGGGTAATGTTGACCTCACATGAGCAAATGCTTCATCATTGGGCCCTGGTTTTATGAGACTCCAGTGGATTGCCACTGCCAAAGCAGAGAAAAAGAAAGGGCAAGAAAATTCGAGCCTGTGGGGGGAAGGGGATTGTGTGTGTGTGTGTGTGTGTGTGAGAGAGAGAGAGAGAGAGAGAGAGAGAGGAGGGGTGAGTGTTGTGTGTGAGAGTAGGGAATAAATGTGTGTGCGTGAATGTATGTGCCAGAACAGGGCAGAGTTCTGAGATTCAGAAAAGCACAGGCTCTAACACTGACACTTCCTTTGCCTTCTGTGTGGCCCACTGTCAGCCACTCTGGGTATAAAATAGGCAGGAGCATAGTCCCGATCTCACAGTATTGTGAGGAACAAAAGAAATAAGAGGCATCAAGCATCTGGTTCTTTGCTTAACTTACAGTAAATACTCCATAATTCATAGGAAGTCATCACTGGCAGTGTCTGACATAAACATTTCAGATACCAAGTGGGACCTGCCCATGGTCCCATGATCTGTCAAGACATAGAACGAATAAACCTGTTCAAACTCAGATTTTCCAAAGGGAGGCAAACGGTGCTGATGTAATTCAGTTGTCCTCATTCTTTCTCCTCCCCAGTAGAATTTATTCTCTGGCAAAGATTATTATTTAGGTCATTTGTGCAAATATTCAAAACTGTTGAATCGCTGGGTTCTTTCTCGATGTCCCAGTCAGCCCAACTGTAGTGTATTTGCCCTAATTTCTGCTCTTGCAATCCACGAAGCAGATCTCCATGCTGTCTCAAGAGGACAGGGTGAAGAGAGAAGTGAGAAACACTGGTAAGGGTGCCATGTGCCCTTCTAGTTTGGGACCTTGCCTGGTTAGCCATCACAGCGCTGCAGTCTTTGTACACAGATTTTACAATTGCTGTGTCATTCTGCCAGGAACGGCACAACCAAAACCAATTTCCCCTGCTTCCTAACTTAGCACCTCAGCTTTGGTAATGCTGACTCTGTATTGTGGTTTGGGTGTCATTCGCGTGCCCCTCCTGGACTCGGGTTTCCTATGTTAGGCTTGTTCCCAGGGAGTAGATATCTGGAGGTACTGGAGCCTCTGTAACTACCATCCTCATCTCCTGACTCCTTATGCTTCTCTTTCACGATTGGTCTAAAAGGAACAGGTGTGGCCCTGCACAGCCCCTGGTTGGAGATGCACTCATTTACATTTGTCCTTAGAATGTCTTAGTTTACATCTGATTAATTATATCTTTTGGTAGTGGGTGTTATCTTTCCTTCCTGTGTCATCTATTTTCTGAGTTCCTTTGGGTCTGCAGTTGTTAGCTTGGCCCTTTGTTTTCAAGCTAAACCTTCCCCAGGTGTCTAACACTCCATGGCTGTCTATGAAAGAGTGACTATTCAGAAAGCTGGTGGGAAGTGCTGGCTACGTGGTTAAGACTGGCTCCCTGATGAGCCGAAGTGCAGGGCTATTAGGACCGGAAATCTAACTGTGTATATAATCATCTGAAAGCATTTTCACTCAGACTCACTTCTCTAGAAACAGAATTCCCAAAGTCCTGTCTAAGTGAACAGAGAAGTAAGTATATGCCGACCATTCTGGATCCTAAGCCCAAAGAATCAAGACCTTGGCATTCAACATCCACCACTTCTATTTCTTTTCCCCTCTGTTTTCCAGTTTCAGGGTTTCTGAGTCTTTTTCCCCTTTCACGTTCCCTACGCCATTGAGACAGGAAGGTCACTCACACACTGCACTAGGGGAGGGTCCTTTGGCTCTGTGCACTCTGAATACACTTTCAGGTGATCCTAGTTTCTTTTTTTTTTTTTTTTTTTTTTTTTTTTTTTGGTTTTTTGAGACAGGGTTTCTCTGTAGCTTTGGAGCCTGTCCTGGAACTCCCTTTGTAGACCAGGCTGGCCTCGAACTCACAGAGATCCGCCTGTCTCTGCCTCCCGAGTGCTGGGATTAAAGGTGTGCGCCACCACTGCCTGGTGGTGATCCTAGTTTCAGTTGCATCCTCATCCTCTTTGCAGAGGTTCCTGGGGCCTTAACATCCTGCACCATCAGTGGTTGGTTGCAGACTGTAACATTTCAGCTTCCCCTTCTGCCCTAACTCAGTACGCCCTTCAACACCTTGCTGTCTGGCATCTCCTCTCCTGTGTTTTAGTGCCTTTAAGACACCCCTTTACTGTCATTTAGTGAGAGGCATTCTTTTTAAAAGGAACATAAATATGTATAAACAATCACTTAACCATTTTAAGCTAGAAGCGGATGTGTTTATTGCTTAACCATTGCATAGAAGACTCTGGATTGTCACCTTGACTGCAGAGTCCATTATCAGTCACTATTTAGCATGTGACTAGAGATTTTGACAAAACTGGTTATGTCAATGAAAACATTAAAAATGAAGTCATAGATTGTAGAATAGTATTTTAAGATGTGTTCCATTTGTTTATGCAATGGAACATTTGTTTTAATGTTGCAAAGATGTGTTGCATTGGTTTTTGTAGCATTTGTTTAACTCTGAAACTGTGTTACTTTGCCTGTCTAAAATACCTGATTGGTCTAATAAGGAGCTGAACAGCTGATAGCCAGGTGGAGAAAGGATAGGCAGGGCTGGCAGGCAGAGAGAATAGAGGAGAAATTTGGGAGAGCAAGGAGCAGGAAAAGGAGAAGGAGAGGAGGACATCAGGGACCAGCCACCCAGCTACACAACCAGCAATGGAGTAAGACAGAAAAGATATACAGACATAGAGGAAGGTAGAAGCCCAGAGGAAAATGATAGACAGGATAATTTAAGAAAAGCTGGCTAGAAATAAGCCAAGCTAAGACCAGGCATTCATAAGAAAGAGTAAATCTGAACTGAGTGGTGGGCCCCTCAAAGAGCCAAAGAACAAAGAGGAAAAAAAAAAACAGTCATAACTTGAAAAAGAATCTCCTGTCCTTATGATGGAGGTGCACAAAATGCAAAGCAAATGATTCTTAGCTCTCCCATTTTATACAGCAGGGGAGAGGGCTCTTACAATGCCGCCTTAAAAGCAGTCGGGGCACCTCTTCGGAGAGCCAGTTATCTTGTGAAGTATAAAGGAAAACACACAGGAGCTACCTATGTTTCTTAATGAACTGGAAAATGTTAACTCCGTGCCTGTACTCTGTACCTGAAGAAGGGCCTTAGGCTGTGTGACTAGCTTTTCTCATAGGTAAAGTAGGAAGATTGTGGAATCTTTCTTTCCTTCTGCAGTGAGTGTGGCCAGTTTGCTGTGAGTGCCATCTACACCCCCCGCAATTAGAATGGTCACACATGAGTTTTGCCTTTTGAAAATTCTCAGTTTAGTTCCACAAACATTCCTTTCAATACCACACTATTATAAGAGCTACGGGAATCTTAGGTAAACAGACATCTCACCAAGAGGGGAACGATTTTCAGGCAGATAATACTACAATGTTCCATTGGGGAATCCTCTCTGGTAAGATTGGTTCAGGAGCTTACAGACTCGACCCACATCCACCACGAGGTCCTTCAGCCTTCAACTGTGGCAGGCTAGGAAGATGGCATTGTGGGAGGTCCCAGAAGCTACTTGAGAGGGTCAGCCAGAGGCTAGCGTTGACAGTGGGCATGCGTAAGCAAGGCAATGTACCAGAAATGCATGATCGCTGAAGCCAGTGCTACAAGGTGGCCAGTCTCAAAGTCCCCTGTGGATGAATATCATCTTAGAGGCTTAAGGTGCCAGCCATACCTTGCTCTTCTAGGGTCTCCTGCAAATGTTCAGTTTTTGTTTTATTCTATTGGGCCTGTAAGTTTTGTTCCATCAGTGTTCTGTTAGGGCTAGTTCAATAACATCAGTGCCCAGTGCCACATTGAAGTTGGTTCATTACCATATCAAAGCCTGCCTTAGGCTTGGTTCCAGTTGGAGCTGGCTTGTGGTTAGCTCCTGTCTCACAAGCTTTACATTACTCCAAGTCACATAAAAGAGTTCGCCAAAGTGGGGATACAGGTGTGGCACCTGCCTGAGAGGGGTGGCCCCAGAGGCCAGGTCTGACTAGCTCAATTTACCCCCCAGGCTCCCATTCAGGGCCTTGGGTTGACCCACCTTAGCATCTTACCCCATCGGTGACCTACGGGAGCATGTGTAGGGACTGGTCCTCAGATGTTACCTGCAGGGTCACCAGACATTCTTTCTTACAGCATCAAATGCTTTGAATTTTCAGGACATATGTTTGATCTGGACCACTTTTGTATATGCATAGGACTGGTTGCTTAAATGACAACTCTTCTTGGAGATCCTAAAGATGTTTTAAAGCTGGGGGAGGGAAATAAGGAAAAAAAAAGGATTTCTCACCATTTCTTGGCACACCTGTATCCCCACTTTGGTGAATGGCTGTCCATTCTCCATCCAGTTTAGGTCAACTGCAGTCATCTTTCCTGCCTACCTCCGTTTGTCTTATACTCCACCTAGAAATCTAACAAATACTCTACTGTCTTCCCTACCTTTAAATTACAGCTCGAATTTGACAGGCTTCCCCTTTCTCATGCGGCAATCTTATGTAAGCAGCCTTCCTTTCTTGCCTGGGCCACTGCAGAGACTCTCTGGGAAGTGTCTGCCTCTCCCCTTACTCTTAAATTCTGAGGACAGGTTACTCTGCAGCTTCTAATGTGTCCTGACTTCCTTGCTTCCCATGACACAAACTTGGACCCAATCACTGACCAGCTTTTCATGGTCCCATTCTCCCTTTCTTCTCAGCCCTCATCTCCCCAGACTCCATGCCCATGATTAACCCCTTTCCCTCTCTTGGCCTTTGAGCCCACTGAACAGAGTCCCAGGCTGAGCAAAGTCCCACTCAGAGACAGTGAGCCTGAAAATAGGTGTCTATGTGGCTCTCTTTACATCCCCCAATGCCTTTTATTTAAATGCTTTGGTAAGGCCCATTTATGCCATTTTGTTTGATACAGAAATAATTTCCAAAATTATAGATCAAATACCCCCCTGTATTCCTTCAGTGCTTGCCTCACCACAAAACTTTTTCTCATTTGTTATTTATACGTATTCCAGCAACTGAGTGTGAACTTCATCCACAGAAAGTCTTTTTGTCTCTTGTATCAAATGCAAAATCCCAAACTCCTAGATTAGTGTCTTATATGTAGTTTGTGCTCAATAAATGTTATTGACTTATTGAATCCATACACAGGGATTTTATAGCCAGAAAGGTTTTCTGTCAGACAATATGCTTGTATTTCCTCCTAAAATATTGGAAAATTTGGCAACACTGGGGATATCTTCCTGGACTAGCAGTCATCTGGGCAGGCTGAGGGGCTGTTTCCGCCTGATGCTCTCCATCACTTCCTGTTGTCCTCCCCATGCTCACTGCACTTGACCCAACTCTGCCATGACTTGCAGTCTGATTCTGTTTCTGTTGATAAGGAAACAACACCCAATCCTTTCCACAAAGGTAACACACTGTTTTACTTTTTAAAATCGCTTTATTATACTGAGGTCAACAATAAAATCATCATGCAGCTGGGTTGAGAAAGCCATTCAAGCCAACCCTTGTGCATTCCCGAACTCTGCCATCTTCCATGAACTTCTGTTGGAATTGCCATCTGATGCTTCACACCGGGTCGTTTCTTCTCACTCTAAGTTCCGTTTGTATGCACTTAGCCTTGCCCCACACAGAAGCCAAATGCTGTGATACAGTTGAAACCAGAAAGACGATTACTTTATATCCTCTTGTGACGCGTGTGTCCTTTTGCCGGCATTCTGTCCCCCCTTTTCACCTAATGTCACCCTTTCTTGGTCTCCTTCTTAAATATTATACTATATACACATACAGATGTTTTTATATATAACATTTATATAGCATATGTATGTATTTTTTTGAATTTGGGTGACCTTGCTTAATATAATCCTAAATTCATCACTATTTTACTTTTTCCTTTTCTTTTTTTAATAAAGAAAATACCCAATCTTTTTTTCATTTTCCATACCAATCCACTCCCTCCACTCCACCCATTCCCTCCACCCTCACCCCAACCCAACCCAACATCCACTCCCCAGAGAGGGCAAGACACATTGCTCCAAGGAAGGACCAAGGCCTCTTTGCCACTATATCTAGACTGAGCAAGGTATCCGAATATCCAAAGAGAATGGATAAAAAGCCAGTACAAGCAGCAGGGGCAAATCCTGGTGCCATTGCCAGTGGCCCCACAGTCTGACCCAGCCATACAACTGTGACCCACATTCAGAGAGTCTAGCTTGGTCCCATACTGGTTCCTTCCATGTACAGCTGGAGTTGGTGAGCTCCCATTAGCTCAGGTAAGCTGTTTCACTGGGTGTCCCCATCATGGTCTTGACCTCTTTGCTAGTATTCTCACTCCTGCCACTGGTCAGTACTCCACTGTGGGTCTGTGCTCCTCTCTCCATCAGTTGTTGGATGAAGGTTCTATGGTGACATTTAAGGTAGTCATCAATCTGACTACAGGGCATGGCCGGTTCGGGTACCATCTCCACTATTGCTTAGGGTCTTGACTGGAATCATCCGTGGATTATTGAGAATTTCTCTAGTGCCTGATTTCTTGCTAGCCCCATAATGGCTCCCTCAATCAAAATATCTCTTTCCTTCCTCTCTGTCTCAGTCCTTCCTCCATCTCAACTATCCAAAGGATGTTCAATCATACTACAAAGACGTTTGTTTAACTATGTTCATAGCAACATTATTTATAATAGCCAGAACCTGGAAACAACCTACATGCCCCTCAACCAAAGAATAGATAAAGGAAATGTAGAACATTTACACAATGGAGTACTATTCTGTGGTAATTTGCTTGCAAGTGGATGGATCTAGAAAAAAACATACTGAGTAAGGTAACCTGGAAAGATGAACATGGTATGCACTCACTCATAAGTGGATACTAGCTGTAAAGCAAAAGATAACGAGTCTACAGTCCATGATCCTAGAGAAGCTAAGTAACAAGGTGAACCCTAAGAGAAACATTTATAGATTACCCCTGGGAAGGGGAAATAGATGATATCTCCTGACAAAATTGGGATCACAGGGGTAGGGGGAGGAGGAGGGCGAAATGGGAGGAGAAGGGGAGAGGGGAGGAGAACTTGAAGGAACTGGATATTTTACTTTTCTTTACAACTCAAGAACAATTCTGTTTTGCGTATATACTACACTCTGATTATCTATTTGTTGATAGGCATCTAGGTTGGTCCATTTCCTTGCTAGTGCAAGCAGAGAAGCAATTCAATGGATGTGCATCTATCCCTGTGGCAGGATTTGGAGTTCTCTGGGTATATGCCCAAGAATGGGTGGCTGGGTCATGTGGTGGCTCTGCCTTTAAGGTCTGTGGGAATGAAATTTCTTTGTGTGTCTGTGTTATGGAGGCTCTGAAGTTAATCTCTCCTGATCCTTCTAGGTTGAGCATTTGTGCTGCATTTTCTTCTCCTCTAGGTATGCTGCTCCTGTGGCCTTGGTAGACCCCTCAATGCTGATCCAAATTGTACGTTGATTGAACTCTGTTGGTTTTCAAACTCAGAGGCCAACTTATTACCAAAGACCACCACTGAGAGTTCTCAGCTCTGTCAGGTCCATCCTGCAAGAGTGACATTTTCTTCCTGCTCCCTAAACAACCACCCTGGCCTCTTCTGCTGTTTTCTCTCCTGTGCTTGCAATTAGTAACATCACAAGACATCTTGTGAATTAGGGATGGATTTCCACAGTCATCTTGGAGTTTTGTTAGTTTCTACCCTGGCTTTTATGGTTTCTTCCCATCTCCTGGACTTTGGATTAATTTGTTATTCTTCTCCTAAGTACTTTAGCTGCACCATCAAGTCACTCACTTGTATTCTTCCTAATGTTTTAATGTATGCTCTTAGAGCTATAAATGTCTGTCTTATGACTGCTACTAATGTTTCCCAAAGGTTTGGTATGTTGTGTCTTTATCTTCCTTTATTTCCAGGAATTTTTATATCCATTTTGATTTCTTCTGGACTAATTCACCTTGCAGTAGTCTGCAATTTAATCTCCACAAGTTTATATAATTCCTAGAGATTCTTTTCTGTTTATCTCAGACTTTATTGGATTGTGGTCAGATAAGATATTCAGTTATATAAATTATTTGAGATTTGTTTTGTGTCTGAGTAAATGCTCTGTTTTACATGGGCTTCTCTTATTTTTTATTTTGAAGGCATACTTTAACTTTATTATCTCAGATTGGAAAGGTAAAATTAAGGTACCTAACACGCCTAGTAAGAATTAGCTGATGTTATTTATACAAAATAGGAAGCAGCTATTATGTTCATCTTTTGTTAACTAAAATAAAAGTGGATTGTCTAACTCATATGTTAACCACAGTTGGTGTGGTTTTGGTGAAATAGTATGAGAAACAATAAAATCTATTTCTTTGAATTAGTTTTCTTACTGACTGAACATTATTTAATTTTCTTTTTCTCTCCTTTATTAGAAATAGATTGTTTTCTCATACAGTCTAACCTGATTACAGTTTTCCCTTCCCTCTACTCCTCCCAATTCCACCCCACCCCTCTTCCTATCCAGATCCACTCCCTGTTCTATCTCTCATTAGAACAGAACAGGTTTCTAAGATAACAACCAAATAATATAAAATAAAATCAAAGTTGGATAAGGTAAACCAACAGAAGGAAAAGAGCCCTAAGAAAGTCACAAGAACTAGAGATCCACACATTCACACATCCAGGAGTCCCATAAAAATAGTAAACTGAAAGTCATAACATATACACAGAGGACCTGGTGCAGAGCCATGATGGCCCTGTGTTTGCTGCTTCAGTCTCTGTGAGTTCTGTGAGCTTTGCCTAGTTGATTTAGAGGGCTTTGTGTTCTACTGGTGTCTTCCATCCCCTCTGGCTCTTACACTCTTTCTGCCTCCTCTTCCAAGGGGTTCCCTAAGCTCTAAGGGGAGGGATTTGATTACAACCCATTTAGATTCTCTCTCCACATAATGTCTGACTGTGGTCTCTGCCTCTGTTTCCATCTACTGCTAGAACCTTCTCTGATGATGGCTGAATAAGACATAGATCTATGAGTAGAGTGGAAAACCATTACGAGTCCTTTCAGTGACCTCTCCCCTTTTCTGTCCAGTAGTGTCTCGTTTTCCCTTAGATTCCTGGGCTATTGAGTATCCGGGTCTTGGTCATCCAAGCAGTGTCAGATATACATTCCATCAAATCAGATATTGGTTGGTTATGCTCCCAAGCTTTGTGCCACCACTGTCCTAGCACATTTTGTAGACAGGAGAGACTGCAGATCAATGGTTTTGTGGCTGGGTTGGTGTTTATGTTTCTCTTTTGGTAGCCTGCAGAGTACCTTCCCATACCAAAGACACTAAAATGTAGGGGTCAAGGTTCTATGTAGGTACCAGCTCACCATCTCCATGTTCAGTGAGTTGTGTGGTGTTGTCCTCAGCAATGGACCTTTCCAGTTTGGGAAGAGCAACCCATTGTCTTGGTAGCAGCCTCCCATTTACATGGGCTTCTAAGAAGAGAGTATATTCTTTGATGTTTGGGTGGAATGTTACACAGATACTGGTTGGGATCATTTGATGTGTGATGTCATTTAATTTTAATGTTTCTCTCTTTATTACTTTTTTGTTGAGATGGCCTGTTTATTGGAGAAAGTGGGGTATTGGAATCACCTACTATTACTGAGTTGGAGATAATACGTGTTTTGAAGTCTTATAGCATGATTTTAATGAAATTGAGTGTTCAAGAGTTTAATGTATTTATGTTCAGGATTGTAATATCTTCTTGGTTAATCATTCCCTTTATTGTAAAGAAGTATTCTTCTTTATTTCTTCTGACTGGTTTTAGTCTGAGATCTATTTTGTCAGATATATGGATAGCAACACTTGCTTCCTGGTCCCATTTGGTTCTAAACTTTTCTCTATCGTTTCACTGTAGTGTCTATCTTTGAAGGTAAGATGAGTTTCTTGTAGATAACAAAAAGATGGATGTTGGTTCTTACTCCATTCAGCTAGCCTGAACCATTTGGTCGGGGACTTGAGGCCATTAATATTTACAGTTGCTATTGAAAGGCTTGTGTAGATTGTTGTCATTTTCTTTTTCTTTTCTGTGTGTGCTTGGTTCTCTTTTGTGTCTTAGAAATTATAATTTCATTTGTTTTCTTTCTATAGTTTCTTGGTTATGCTCATGCTTTTCTTTAGTTTGAAGCATTGCTTCCAGTGTTCTTAGCAGAGATGGTTTAGTAGACATGAATTTCTTTAGCCTGTTTATGTCACAAAAAGTTTTCCTTTTTCCTTGAATTGTCATGTATAGTTTTGCTGGGAGTAGTGTAGGCTTTTATGTTCATATGGACTTTAGGATGGTTTCTTAGAATGCAGTGGATCTCAACCTGTGGGTCACGATCCCTTTGGGTGTTGAACGATCCTTTCACAGAGGTTGCCTAAGACCATTAGAAAACACATATATTTACATTATGATTCATAACAGTAGCAATATTGTAGTTATGAAGTAACAATAAAAATAATTTTATGGTTGGGGGTCACCATAATATGAGAAACTGTATTAAAGGGTCACAGCACTGGGAAGGTTGGGAAGCACTGCTAAGCTCTTCTGGCTTATAAAGTTTCCTTTAAGAGGTAAATTGTTATTATTATGCATTTTTCTTTATATGTGACTTGTGTATTTTTCCCACTTATAGCTTTCAACGAAGTCTCTTTATTCTGTATATTTAGTGTTTTAATTATAACATGCCTTTGGAGTGTTCTGTTCTTGTCTGTTTGGTGTTGTGTGCCTTTTGTGTTTGAATAGGCAAGTTGTCCTTTAATTTGGGGAGAGACTTCCTCTTTGATGGTATTTAAGATATGGTCTATACAATTTACCTGGAAGTTGCCTCCTTCTATGCCTATAATTCATAGATTTCGATTTTTCATGGTGTCTCAGAGTTCCTGCATTTTCCTTTTGTGTTTTTCTTTTAATTATGCTGCTCTTTAATTGAGTGCTTCAATCTCTGATTTTCTATCTTCTACTTGATCCATTCTATAAGTAAGATTTTCCTTTATGTTTTTAAATTGGGTTACAGTTTTTCACTTCCATCTTCATTCCTATTTGGATTTTGTTCAGTACTTCTATCTCTTTATTGAATTTACTTTTGAAATCCTGAATTACCTTTAGCATTTCGTCCAGCCTCATATTGGTGTTTTCTTGAACTGCACTCGGGAATTAATTCTTATTATCATTAAGGTGTTTGCTGCTTGTGTTCTCTTTAAACCCCTTGAATTCTTTGATCATCTTAGTGATTATTCTTTCAAGTTCTGTGTCCTGGGTTCATCTAGACAATTCTCATTTGAGAACATCTCTATGGTTTGGGAGGGGGACATACTGCCCTGATAGTTGATATTGTTGGTGTTTGGGAATGTGACCTGGGTAGGTGAACTCAGTCAGTTCTTCAGAGAACATTTTCATTTTTATTGGAGAGATGGAAGTAATTTCGATTCAGTGGTTACTGAGAAAGCATGCCAAAGTGACTCCTAGTTGGATCAATGTAGGCAGGCAGGGACCTGGGCACTCTCAAGTCATGTGATCCAAGCTAGGCCTGAGAGTGTAGGAATGGTACAGGTGGGCAGAGACCCCTTCAACCTATTTTCCAGTCAGCAGTCCTATATTTTACCTTCTAAACACCTCCTTTTTCTCTCAACACCAGTGTTTTTCTTTCTCAGTCTCTAAATCATCATTGGAGTAAACTCCTGATCTTAAAATCTCCCTGCCTTCACCCAAGTCCATTACAATTCATGTCATTAACATTACAGTTTAAAAAAATATTTCCTATCTTATGTATATTTAACTCTTATCTTAGAATCTAAACCCTGTCATTGTATGTCTTCAGATCCACTCCCTGTCTGCTTACTCATGCATCCCCCACTTCTTCCTTCCACATACCCTGCCCCGTGGCACTTCTTCTCTTCTTTATTTTGTCCCCCCCTCTTTTACCTGTTAGATGCCTTCCTAACATATATCTGCCTGACTTCTCCTATTTCAGGAAGCAAATTAGCCTTTGGCATCTCTGGGAAGTCTTCTGTCCTAGTTGCTGTTTAGTTAAGAAACTAAACAAAAGCCACTTGGGAGGCAAAGGGGTTTGCTTTAGCTTATACGTTACATCTCATCATTGAGAACAGCCACAACAGGAGCTCCCAGAACCTAGAGAGAGGAGCCAAAGTAAAGACCATAGAGGAACAGGGCTTACTGGCTTCCTTCCAACCTCATGGTCAATTGTCTTTCTATTACAGCCCTAGCCCACCTTACCAGGGATAGGACCACCCAGACCACCCAGTACTGAGTGTACTGGGACCTCCTTCATCAATTAGAATTAGTAAGATACCTCACAGATGTGCTCACAGACCAATCTGATGGAGGCCATTTCTCAACTGAGATTCTCTCTTCCCAGATATGTCTAGGTTTGTGCCAAGTTGACTAAAACCAACAATGACTCCTGTGGCTTTTATACAATAGGCAGTGTTCTGTTACAGCAATAGCATGTACTTTATGTTATCATCAGACCATAGCCTTTCAAGAACAAAGATTAGAGTTTAATCTTTTTTTTAATCTCTACAGCTAATACAATGTGTGACATATAAGATATGCTCAATAAACACAATAATGAATGGGTAAAGCTACCTGGATAGAGAGATATTTAGCTTAATCTGAGGCTCTTTCCTTGCCCATCTTGACCTTAGGGATATGTACTCATGGCTCTATAAAAATGAAACCAGAAAATTAAAAAATCACAGAACTTTATTTTTCACTATTTCATACACACTTTTTAAAATCATATTCTTTCCCCCTCTCCCAATTACTCCCAGATCCGCCCCCATCCCCATGTACCGAAGTCTATGAATTAATAGATATCTCACAGATATGCCCACAGACCAATCTGATGGGGTCCCTTTGGGATTGGCTACCTACTGTTGGGCATGGGGCTGGAGTCACTCTATTGAAGAAAACTGATTTCCCTCTTCTGCCAGCTCTCAAGTGGAAACAGCTTACTTCTTGGCTAGGGGGTAGGACTTTGTGCCCACTTCCTTTTCTCAGTGCTGGAATTTTGTCTAGTTTAATCCTGTGTAGGTTGTGCATGCTGTTACAGTTTCTGTGAGTTCACATGTGGATCAGTCCTATTGTGTCTAGGGAATGTTATTTCCTTAAACTCATCTACCACTTAGATTTATAATCTTTCTGCTTCCTGGTATGTGTTGGTCCTTGAGTGAGGACTCTTGAGGGAAGAGTTTGATAAAGGCGGCTCATTTAAGGCTGAATGCTCCAAAGGCTCTGTACTTTGTCCCGTTATGGGCATCAGTCATATAGCTTTAAGTCAGTAATTAAATGTCCCTATGTTTTCCTAGGAACTATGAGTCACAAGATCTGGGTGTTGTATATGATGTATCATAATAGTAAATATATTATGTCATAATAGTAAATATATTATGTAGGCTATACAGACACAAAGAAGAACTGAAAGCATAAAACTCGTAGAAAATCAAGGGCAGAAAGCATAGCTTAAAGAAAACATGTGAAGTGAGAGAAAATATACCTACCATTTTTATAAGATGCAAACTCATTTCCCATTTAAAATTATATTTAAAAAGAATAACAACCCAGCTTCACTAATTCTGTGGTTCTATCAGTGCACAAAAACTTAACGTTTGTTCCCTATAAATTTAAAGCCATTCCTCCTCAGCCTCTCATGAAAGCATTTCTAGAAAGAGTCACATTAAGCACTATCGTTCTACAACTTTGGATTGCTGTCAGCGGCTGATCTCTGTACCAGGGCTAGTCCCTGACCCTGAAAGAATGTGGCACCCCCACAGCACTCCTTTCTACCCACTGACATCCCCAGAATGACGTCATCCATGCTTGATGATTTAGACTTCTTTTCTTGTCTGAGTCACCACCCGTGGAACTCCCTCTGCCTCTTCCCTTTGCTCACTCCCGTGGCTGGCACACCCTGGAATCTGTCATCACCTGAAGTGGTTTCATACGTGAAAACTCCGTTTCAGACACCAGACTCTGGGATAACCTTTAACCAATTACTCTAGTTTGTCATCAGTTGTCGTCACTAAGACCTGCAGTTCGAGGTCGCCTACTTTAGCTCTCCCTCTCTTCCTGTTTACCTTCTTTCCTTCCTCTTTTGATTGACATCTGTGGTGTTCTGCTTCTCCTTCCTTGTTCTTAATGTCCTACATTGCCCTGTTCTTCTCTTCCACTGGACCTCCTGACAGCACACAACACTGAGCCTCGTGGTTTCCACTTTAAAATCTTCAGAGAAAGGAGGATGATCAAATAGATGCTCCACCATCCTCCCAAACATACTTTCCTTGGCCCTCGGTGGGAGATTTTCTCTACCGATTATTGGGTATAAGGCAAGCATGAGCTCCTCCACTCAACACACACACACACACACACACACACACACACACACACACACTCATGGTACTGAAGGTTTAGTTCCCTGCTATTTCTAGAGAAGAAAGTATTGTCTCTCTGCACCCCTGTTTCTCATCACCTTCCTTAGCTTCAGCGAGGCCACACCCTCCGCTGACCCCTCCTCCTCACAAAGACACTGCCTTCTCCAGGAGCTTTTAACAGAGGAGTAAATATAAGGAAGACCACACTTTTAAGGGGGAATGCCATCGTGTAAATCTGTCCCGATACACCAGAACCCCATCTTTTTGAAACCTATACGATGTAAATATTCACTTGGATTTGAGAGAGCCCCATCCCACCTTTATGGGTTGGTCTGGCTATGTGACGATGTGCCCAGTTCACAGGTGATACATGCATGAAGATGACAAAAAGGGATGATGGCCAAGGATAGAGAGGGAGGCCAGGAAAAGGGAGTGGCGGAACATGGTGATGAGGTTCTGTAGAGAACAGGGCCTGCTTAGCCTGCTCTTGTTTCTGGCTCGACACCTAGTATAAAGTTTGAGGAATCATGAAATTTGAGAGTTACTTGAGGTAGTATAGAGATGAAATGGAGACAGCCTCAGTGCGGATACTTCTGTCTGTGCTGTGGATCAAATGTGTTCATATTTCCTACTGACAAAAGCAGACAATTCTTGACTTCCTCTCCTTTCTTTAGCTAACTATCTGTTCCTTATGGGGTTCAGGAAAGACTTCTACAACATCCATTGATTCTTGGTCCTGAAGTTCTTGGACCACTGATGACCGTCAAAATTCCTCCAGAATGCTGTGTTCTTTGATCATATATCTTCAACTTCACATTTAATATCAAATTAATATACATCTTAATCACAGGAACCAAATTGATGTTGACATCCTCATACTGCACATGCTGCCAGCACACAAACCCACCCTGTTAGAGAGGCTTGGCATTGTTGAGAGACAATTCTTTTCCATGTCTAGTAAGAAGAGAAAGGAGTCAACAGGAGCATCACACGAGGTAATAGTCCCCAGAGCTGTTGACCTTAACTGCTCACTCTAACTTTAAGATCGGAAACTGCCACCGTGTCCTCGTAAAACCTGTGTGAAATAAATCAGCACAGAGCCGCTAATTGGGAGGATTGACTTAAACCCACCTCTGTTTAAGAGACAGGCATGGAATCTCTATGAAGAAAGATTTCCATTCAGGAACACACAAGGATCTATGTCCTTTTATTAACACCAGTTTATTTGTTCCTATCAACGAGCCTGGAGCCTTCCAGATGCCTTAAAGTACCTCATTGGGATTCACTTTCCATCCCCGCCAAGTCTACTCTGCACTTCCATGAGCTGGTTGTAGCTTGCTTTACCTTGGGCAGAACTTGGTGCTCTCCAGTTTCTTTTCATTATTCTTTGACACCTTTGTGCTCCAAGAAACTCACCTGGTCATTCCTCCCCACGCATTCAGGAATCCAGCCAGGTCAGTTTTAACCGTCTTCAGAAACATCGAGCATCTAGCACATGGCAAGTCCTGTTTATGGCATATTCGTGTGCAGTTATACTTGGCCATTCCAATAAGAATTCGCAGCACTTCTGCTGGGTTGTGGTTTCCATACCTGACATAGGAAGTTACAGTTGCCCTGGTCAGGTGTTAATGTTTTCATTGAGAAGAACCAGCTCCCACACATCTTCAAAGCTTGCAATTTTTCATTTTCCTGGACCCATTATAGTTTATAATGTTCCTATCATCTAGAGGATATAGCATTCCTTTTTTATAAAATTATATCTTGGGTGTCAAATGAGAGCAATATGTGCATACCACATGTTTATAATAAAATATATTTAGCTTGTAAGTTTTAAGCAATGACTTTTCTATCCTAGAAGCAATGATTTTACTTTGGGCCCAAATATAATCTATCTAGGACTTTGAAAAAGAGGTCAAATAGATACTTCTTCCTACCCACATAATAGAGATACTTCATGTATTTGATTTATAAAATAAAAATGCTCAGAATCAAATTACAGATACACTAGGTACTTTCAAATTCAGTGCCTGCTAGACCTTGCTGGCCTCTGTGGAAGTCCTTGTAACCAAGCAAACATGTTATTGCTATGGTATTGGCTCCTGGAACAAAATAAGGCCCTCAGGTCTTTGGGGAGCTGGGCCACTTTGGACTTCAGCTCAAACTGGAGCCTAAGGAATTTAACCATAGAGCTCACATTCATGTACCCACAAATGTAGAAAACTTGGCACCCACCTTCCTTGTTCCACATGTGAATTTGCTGTTCTAGGCTGTCTAATTCGTCCTTTGATAAAAGATGGAGTGCCAACTTTAAATATGTATCTTTTAAATAAAGCTGTATTTTGTTTTAAAAATAAACAACTAAAAGAAAATATCAAGGGGTAGGAACTGTGTGCAGGAATGTCAAAGTGGAAGAACTCGGACGTGTGAAAGTGGGGTTCAGTAAGACATGAGTGTACCCTATACTAAGTACTGCCAGAGCTGGGGCATTGAGATTATGTGGGAAAGGAGGGGAGGGTATGTACAACTGAAATGTACATTTCCTTTGACGTTTCTCCTTCATTCTAGGTACTAGCCCACTACAAAGGCCTTGCAGAATCAAGGAATCAAAGTCGTAGAGTTGGGTATCATAATTTTCACCAGCCTATTTATATTATTTTGCTTTCTCGAAACAGGGTTTCTCTGTGTAACCTTGGCTGTCCTAGAACTTGCTCAGTAGACCAAGTGGCCTCAAACTCACAGAGATCTGCCTGTCTCTACCTTCTAAGTGTTGGGATTAAAGGCGTATGCCTCTACCACCACCACCCAGCTAACCAGAAGTTTCTTAATCCCATCATTGCATAATGCCACCACAGAAACCAACTGGACTTGGGCCTTTCCAGTCTGTGCCTCCATCACAGAACTGTGATGGGGATGGCATGAGGGAGATAGAGTGTCTTCCTTCTGTGGCCACTTTATTTCCTGAATTACAATGCTGTTTATCACTATTTCTGTTCGTCTCTGATTGGCTCTTGAACAGCCCACATTTCCCTGTTTCACTCTAGTTCTGGCTTTGGTCTTCTATTGATTGTGAAGATAAGGCTCTGTATTAAGTAGCAAATAAAAAGCCTGAAGCATACGTATTTATTCAGTATGTGATAACTAAAATGCTGTATGTGGCTGCTCTATACCAGCTGCCCAGCACTCATGCTCAGCATCCTCAGGAGTGCTGGTTCATCCCGAGGTTAAGCAGATGTCCAAGCACGAAACAAATGATGGAATAGAGACGACGTTTGCATTTCTCTGGCATCCAAACTCTTATTTCCCCATGGAAATGTGCTTTAAGTTAGAAGTGATTTTGAAATGCTTTTCATAATAGTAACCTCTGAATTTTACGCAAGAGACCCCAGGGATGGGTGCAGATAGAGCCAAAGAAGGGACGGCAGAAAAAGCCCAGAAAGCTGGAAACGGTGTTTAACACTGTAAGGGTGCAGCACAGAAAATTTTATTTCATCTTTATCTTCTGTTCCTTCCTCAACCCTAGTTACTGATCTTAATTACGTTCTCTGGCTCCTCGCTGACACCCCAAAGAGGCACGTTGTTCTGTTCTAAGTTAGGTCCCTTAGATGCCTTAGATGCAATAAACTATCCAAATATCTCCAAATCCCTTTTAGCCATTCTTATGTCCTCTCCCTGCTCCCCTCACCTCTCTCTCTCTCTCCCCCTCTCTCGCTCTCCCTCCCTCCCTCTCTCCCTCCCTCCCTCCCTCCCTCCCTCCCGCCCTCCCTCCCTCCCTCCCACCCTCCCTCCCTCCCTTGACAATGTAGGCAGGGGACCAGTTCCCAAGACTTGATCCTTAATGAATGGAAAGCTACAAGCCCTGCCCTTGGGGAGCACCTGAAGCCAGCTCCCTGCAGTTTCTAAGTTCATAGTTGCTGGCCACCAAGGATACCTGGCATTAGAAGTGGCTGCAGTTTTAAATGTCAAATCCTCTAGGAAAAGACTGTTTATACCTTTCTCGAATTTTTCTATAATTTTTAACTCCTGCTGAGCCACTCTTCTTTACACTGCAGCTTGTTCAGAAAGACTGAGTCAGCCGGAAATGACACCTGAAGAACAGACATTCTGACCTGGTGGACGAGAGAAATGACACCTAAAGAACAGACATTCTGAGTTGGTGGACGAGAGCCTCCTGAACCTTAAAGCTGCTTAGCGCTGGTGATTGTCTGTTCCACACAGAGCTCTGTGCAATGAAGTGTGCACTTACGCCCATTCAGCTTCCAAATGGACTGTTAGTGTTGGGGACTCATACACCTCACTGCATCTGAACACCCCAAACTCTACAACATTACAGACAGTACTGCCTCTGAACTTTTTCAAATTCTACTCCATCATACACAGCACTGCACATAGGATCCCCCAGTCTCTACCGCATCATATACAGCATCATGTCTAGACTTCCCAAAACTCCACCACATCACATACAACATTGCATGTGGGCTCCCCCAGATCCCATATCACACACAGACTGGTTCCCCCAGTCTCTACCGCATCATATACAGCATCATGTCTAGACTTCCCCAAACTCTACCATGCCACATACAACATTGCATGTGGGCTCCCCAGACCCCATATCACACACAGCGCTGCATCTGGGTTCCCCAGACCCCACATCACATACAGCACTGCATCTGGGCTCCCCCAGACCCCACATCACACACCACTGCATCTGGACTCCCCCAGACCCCACATCACACACAGCACTGCATCTGGGCTCCCCAGAACCCACTTCACACACAGCACTGCATCTGGGCTCCCCAGAACCCACATCACACACAGTACTGCATCTGGGCTCCCCAGAACCCACATCACACACAGTACTGCATCTGGGCTCGCCCAGACCCCACATCACACACAGCACTGCATCTGGGCTCCCCCAGACCTCACATCACACACAGCACTGCATCTGGGCTCCCCAGAACCCACATCACACACAGCACTGCATCTGGGCTCCCCCAGAACCCACATCACACACAACACTGCATCTCGGCCCCCCAGGCCCCATTTTCTACTATATGATATTTTCTTTTTCTCTGACACAAATACTGATCACTTTATACATATTCTGGGCAGAGAAATGATCTGTTTTCTCTTAGCTCAGTATGAAAACATATGACTTACAGATGTTCCTATTGTGATATAAACTGATTCAGAGCTAAGCTCCAACATTTATAGTACCCATGATTTACAAAGTACAGGCAGTTATTCCTTACAAACCATTTTTTTTTAATGCATAATAAAGCTAAGATGTGATCTTGTGAAATCTTTTTTGGCACTCTTCCATTTGGAATTCACCCCTGACTGAGTTTTTACCCGTGCAGCCCCAAAAGTACTGCTCTTTCAGCCAAGTCATCAAAACCAAGATGCTTGAATTTAAAAATAAATAAGTTAAACCAAATGTAATTTTCAAGTGCTTGGCATTACAGAAGTTTGAATGCTGTCCTAATTCTCCAAGAGAAAGAAATCTAAGGGGGAAACTGAAAATTATGTATTATATAATTATCTGGATATCATACTACTGGTATTAAATAAATTTGAAAAATATAAAGGATAGGGGATTTTTTTAAAAAGTCATTTCTAATTGATATTCAGTGTTCTGTTGTCTTTTCTCCCAATATTTTGTCCTTTAATTTTACTTAACATTGTGCTATGACTATAACAAAAACCCTTAATCATGAAATTGTCTATTTCTCACTGGTCATCTTATATTCCTCCTCCTCTTGTTGGGCAGTTGGGTTATTTCTACTTTGTCAGTGTAAATGAGGAAGGGCCACATGTCATGTGCACCTCTACAGTATTTGAATTATTTAATTGCACAATCCCTATCTTACCTCACATATGAGAAAATCAACACAATGGATTATAGGCGTGAGTGTAAGTGCTGAGACATTAGAGCTGCTAACAGAAAGCACTGAGGAGAGGTCTCCAACATTGGTCTTCACCGTGATTTCTCAGAAATGAATTGAAAAGCACAAGAAACAGAAGAGAATGGAAATGGGAGATTTCCAAAGCTTAAAATCTGCACAAATGAAAAACAGCCTATAAAGTACGAGAAAACTAATATTTGCAAAACATTTATTTAATGACGTGTTCATATCCAAAATCTAGAAGGAACCCCCAAGATCCATGTGACAAAACAAAACCCTGGAGTAATAATTTTTAGCGTCTGTAAGAAGTCCCCAAAAGACCACCAGCCATGATGCAGTCAGCAAGAGCATTTATTAGATGCACATGGGGTCACACACCTGTACAACATGGTGACAACCCTGAGAGGTACCTGTGAACTCCTTTTAAGCACAGCTACAGGATTTTTTCTTTATTTTTTTGTGACAAGGTTTTTTGTAGCTGTGGAGCTGTGGGAGCCCGCCATGCTAAGCTAAGTATGGGCAGGTCACCCAAAGGAAGTTCTTTACTTCCAACCTTTATCACCTGTCAGAGTAGGACTCAGGCCATCGATGAATTTAAATGAAGGCCTGAGTCTCAGTAGTTTACCTTGAACGGATATCTGGTTGCAGGAAGAACCACAACCTGAGATTACCCGACCTTTACCCAAGAACAGACCATTCAAGGAAATGCCTAACATTCCAACCGCTGTAGATAGGACCACCTGCCAGAACACACTCAGCAGGACACCCCTAGACAAATGTCAGTCAATTGGGTCCTAAAACCTCAGAAACCCCTCACCCCCACCTTTACTACTATAAAACCCTATTTTAATTGAGCTCGGGGCTCTCCGTGTATTCCAATATGTTGAACAAGCGGAGGGACCAAGTTTGCAAACTTGCTTAAAATAAAGGCTTTTCGCTTTTACATATAGGACTCAGTCTACTTGTTGGCTTTTATGGGAACTTCATGGATTTGGGCCTAACAGAGCTTAACCCAGATCTTGCTTTGTAGACCAGGCTGGCCTCCAATTCACAGAGATCCACCTGCCTCTGCCTCCTGAGGGCTGGGATTAAAGGTGTGTATCATCAGCACCTGGCTAACTATAGGAATTTTAAAAGCAGTGTAACCATTCTATTTAGGATTGGCTTATGCAACCATATTAGTACATTTCTAGTTGGTTAGGGCTAGCAGGGTGGGCTAAGGCTATAGTTTTTCCACTCGTGGGCAAGTCTGGTCAAGACCCAGGCTTTGTCTTTTATATGGTTATCACATATTGGGGGGATGGTGTTTGACCTAGGACTAGTACGTGCAGGAACTGTGGCCTAGTTCTTAACTGAGTTATTAGGGGCCTGTGATGATATTTGTCTGGTTCTTTCAATAATCCAGCTAAAAATTAGCAAAGGAAATTATCTTTTACTGTTTTATTGCTGTCAAGAGAGTCCATGACCAATGCATCTCTTATAAAAGAAAGCATTAATTGGAGCTTGTTTAAAGTTTCAGAGGTTTAGTTCATTATCAGCATGGGGGAGTGCATGGCACTGGAGAAGTCGCTGAGAGCTGTATCCTGATCTGGCTCCAAACCCAGTCTGAAACTTCCCTTGACAGGTGAAGGTCCGAGAATAAGAAAACAAAAATGTAGATTTCAGAAATAGGAATGTAGAAATAAAATAACATAAAGTTGTAAGCCTAGGAGAATGAGAAGAGACTGTCAGCAGCTTTCTCGGCAGCTTGAGGATTAACTACTAACAGTGAGTTACTCTGCTTTACAACCCATAACTCTGTTCACAAGGCTGAAGTATCTCTCTCTAAACTGAGAGCCTAACACCCTGGACATCCTTGATTAACACGGATATGAGCTGAGTTACGTTTTAGGAAATAGATCTATGACCTCTGGGTTACACATTATCCCTGCTATGGGAAACGGGCAGCACCAAGGGGGGAGCACAGGGCTTCAGTAAACACCACCTGGAAGTACCAAGGAAGAGAATAGATTAAGTGCAAACACTAGTTTAACTAAAAAAAACTCTGTTAATGGAGATTGTAAAATGAGGCAATTTGTATCTAAGTTTTACCTTGAGATTGTAAAAATTCTTTTGTTCAGACCTAATGCTTGGTGCCCCTACTATAAAAAGATGGATTCAGAAACCAGCCTCTGCCCCAGCCTAACAAAAACAAAAACAAACAAAAACAAAAACAAACAAACAAAAAAAAAACATCTCTGGCTGTGGCCTCAGCTAGCTGATAAGCTTTCTGTGCCCCATGGAGAATATTTTTATTTTATTTTATTTTTTTATTTTTATTCCTGGATTCTGGTTTCTGTTTTCTGGAATAAAGTTTGCTTCTGGTTTATTAGACTTTGGTGGTCTGTCCCCATCTTTACACAACCCCCCCCCCCCCCCCCCGGAGCCAACAGCAGGAATCCCATAACTCTGGCAGCTCCAACATTTTTGGGTCTCTAACACAATCCAGGCTTCACCTTCACAGCTTCACAAAGTGACCTCTCTGAGCCTCCCTGTAGGGACACCCCTGACACATACCTCCTAATCCTTCCCAAATAGCCACTCCCTGGTGACTAAGTACTCAGTATATGAGTCTATGGGGGTCATTTTTATTCAAGCACCATAGAAATGAATAGAGATTTCCCCCAGAGGAGATAGGCAAATGGACACAGGAATAAAGGAAGGAGTCGGAGAATATGACTCATAAGGGAAAAACAAATCAAACCATCATGAGATTAAATTTCAATTTTATTAAAAATACTGTTTTCAAAAAAAAAAGATAAAACTGTTGCTAAGGATGTGGAAAAAAGTGACCCCTGTACACTACTTGTGGAAACCGGAATTGATAACAGTCAGTTATAAAAACAGTAAAAACGCTTCAAAAATTAAAACTAGTATTGCTACATGGTCAAACAGTCCCACTTAGGGGTGCTTCTTTAAAGGAATTATAATCAGTATCTCCAAGAGGTCTCTGTAGTCCCATGGTCCTTGCAGCATTATTGACAATAACCAAGAAATGGAAGCACATAGAGTGTTCGCTGTTGGACGAACGTCTAAATAAAATGTAGTAGGTACATTCAATGAGCATTATTCTTTTTAAAAGAAGGAAAACTTACCATTTGCAACTACTGGATGACTGTGAAAGAAAAATATGCTGTGAAATATAGACAAATACTGTATTTATACAAACAATCTTAAAAAAAAATTCATAGGTGTGTAGAGTAGAATATTGACAGCCAAATACCCAGGCTAGGGGACAAGGAGAGTTAGTCAAAGGACACCAGGTTTCAGGTGTCAGAGTTAGGAGAAATACCAATACAAGATGAATGGGACTATAAATTTACTGCTGTGAGCGTAGTTGAGCACATGTCCTTGTAGTTTGATTGAGCATCCTTTGGGTTTATACTTAACAGCAGTATTGCTGGATTTTGAAGTAGGTTGTTTTCTAATTTTCTGAGAAATCACCATACTGATTCCCAAAGCATCTGTACCAATTTGCCCTCCCACCAGCAATGGAGGAGTGTTCCCTTTTTCCTACAACCTCTCCAGCTTAAGTTGTCATCAGTGTTTTTGATCTTTGCCATTCTTACAGGTGTAAGATGGAATCTCAGAGTTGTTTTGATTTGCATTTCTCTGATGACTAAGGATGTTGATCATTTCCTTAAGTGTCTTTCAGCCATTTTAGATTCCTCTGTTAAGAGTTCTCTGTTTGGTCTGTACTCCATTTTTTTTTTATTGGATTATTTGTTCTTTTGATGACCAATTTCTTGAGTTCTTTGTTTGTTTTGGAGATCAGCTCTCTGTCTGATGTGGGGTTAGTGAAGATCTTTTCCCATTCTGTAGGCTGTTGTTTTGTCTTATTGACCATGTCCTTTGCTTCACAGAAGTTTCTCAGTTTCAGGATGTACCATTTAGTAATTGTTGCTCTCCGTGTCTGTGCTACTGGAGTTATATTTAGAAAGTGGTCTCCTGTGCCAATGTGTTTATGTGTACTTTGCAATTTCTCTTCTGTGAGGTTCAGTGTGGTTGGTTCTATGTTGAGGTCTTTGATCCATTTGGACTAAATAAAATGCTCAAGTAAAGCCTTAAACTCATGAGACTCAAGATCCTCTACAGGAGGATTTGACATAAGTAGAACTTCCTTTAGAAATGATGGTGAACTGGGTGTGTAATGGAAGAAGTCACGTGATTCCGGTCACTATTCCACTAAAACCAGTAATGTCCATAGTGTTTCAGTTAAAATAGATAAACATGGGCGTTCTCCTTTGCAAACACTGTTGATTCTTATCTATCACTTTCTCACAATGTAATGAGGTGACTCTGATCCCTACAGTGCAGCCCCCAAAAGGAGCAGCCAAGGCCTTAGCCTACTAGGATGTAAGCCCTGTCTATTCACATGGCAAGCAAAACAAAAATGAAAAGATAACCCGGTTATATCTTGGTGACATCTCTTTTTCTCAATCTAGACACTGAATCTAGAGACTGTTAACTGCAGGAAATATAGAGCTACATAAATTTGCTTTAAAATCATTGAAAATATTTCAAATTTAAAATTTAGTTCCTCATTTGTATGAGTCATGCTTCAACTACAGACTATTCCATGTGGCTCGCACACAGCAAAGAGCATAGACAGGAGGAAGGCCATCACTGCAAGGAGGTCTGTTAGACAGGCTTCATCTAGTGCTGGGCAGCCAAGCGGCTCATGACCATTGTTATTTTCGTGCACCAGCTCTTGAAAATAGGGCATGAGGCTCTCAGTAATCTATAAATTTTATAATTATGGATGTAATATTTAAATTTTAGGGATAAGGAAAAGGGAACTGTTTCTCCTATTTTCTATTATTAATTAATATTAAATAATATTATTTAATATTATTGTAATATTCATGGACTATCAATTATTTCTAGGACATACTTTTTTTTTTTTTAGAGTATTCTGCAAGCTAGGTGCGGTTGCACGTGCCTGTAATCCCAGCGTTCGGGAGGCGGAGAAAGAAGTGAGCACTAGTGGAACCCCTGTCCCGAAACAAATAAACTTTGATCCAGAATAAAAGCAAAGACTATGAAAACTCTAAAGATTGCCGTATACAACTCTGCTAAGGTTGTTCAGTTATAGAGCGATTGTCTGTCCGGAGTGTTTTCTTGCCTCAGTATGAAGTTTTCCCTTTCGTTTGGGTGATGTTTTTGGATTCTCCCCATCTTATGACTACCGGGATCACCTTCTCATCCCAGTCAACCTCCCCTAGTGCCGCAAGTCCTTTTAGAAGATCCATGTTTTCTCTATCATTTTGTGGCATATAATCAGGGCCATCTCTGTGCCCATTGGTTTGGAAGTTATCCACTGGAGCCTGCTGCAGTCATCAGTGGCTACACAAATAGAAGCAACGGTTTCCTTTCTCCCTGAAACTATCTAAAGCAAAAAGCTCAGAGGTGCGGGCCCCTGAGCCCCTGAGCCCCTGTGCCGTCCACGCCTGATTATTGCTAGGCCCATTCTCGTGTACGACCAATTCAGGCAGCCACAGCTGCTGTGACTTCATGTTCTTAGTATCTGTGTCTTGCCCAGACGGCATTTCACAGACCTCCCTTTCTTCTGGCAATTAATACTCTTCTCCCCTGTCTTTGCAATGTTCTCTGAGCCTTGGAGAGGACGGTATAAATTCACTGTTCAACCTGAACACTTAACTCCCACTTATTCTCTGTACCGTGTACAACCGTGAGACTTTGCACTCCCCGTCATTCATCTGACAGGGCCTTCTGTGATTAAAGCCGAGGGGGTGCACCTGTCTATAGTTATGAACACCTGTATTTGAAAGGGACCTCAGAGTTCCGTTAGATAAACAATAGCATTAAGTTCCCCCTAGGACCCATGATCTCCCTGGATCTAAGTTTTTAGCCAGGTTTACAGTCCCAGGCATAGAGTGCCCCCTGTGGAGTGGGCGTCTTCAATCCAGTGAGAAAGCAGTAGGGGTTTCTCCTTTTTGTGTCTTCTCCCTGTGGAATTTCTAGAGAGACAAAGATGGTGGACACAAAGCATTCGTTTTGAGTCACTGTGAATGGTTGAAGTTCTTTCAGCTCCTTAAATAAACCAGTCTGTTTGTTTGTTTGTTTGTTTGTTTAAGTCATGCTTATCTATGACTTCCACATGGTAATCATCTTTGATTTCTTTGAATCGGGTCTAGTTCTTCATGACTTGTACATCTCCTCATCAAAGCAATAAGCTTTACTTTATTGTCTAAATTACCCCAGAGAATTTAAGCCTAAAATTTATGTCTATTTAATCTGCTTTACATCATCAGTGCTAGAAGATAATCCACATAGTTAACACTGAGATGTATTTGTGGGGTAACTGGAAGTGTGAAGTTGAATGTAGGTCTTTCTGTAAGATCTAGTGCCAAGGAAAGCCCATTTCTTATTCTGAAGCAGTGTTTGGTTCAGACTCAACTATAATGGTGTTAACCCAGGGAAAATGAGTTCCTGGAAGAGGTACAAGAATTCTGTAGCAATTCAGAAGGAAACAATGACACAGCAGAAAGTGAGCATTTAAGAAGTTCTTAAAGCAAAGCCAGAGGGGACAGTGATGGCACAGACCTCTAATCCCAGGACTCAGGAGGCTGAGGCAGGTGGATCACTGGGAGTTAGGCCTGGTCTGCAGAGTGAGTTCCAGGAATGGCTCCAAAGCTACACAGAGAAACTCTGTCTTTAAAAAGAAAAAAAAAAAGCAAGGTTGGAATATTCAATTTTTGGTTAACCTGGTATGCATGGAAAGATATTGTTTTAGATACTTAGTATGATAGTTAAATTCTATTGTCAGTTTGGTTGGGTTAACGAACACAGACAATCCATGGGGCACACCTTTGGGTGTATCTGTGAGAGTGGTTTCTGCGATCTTTAACTGAGGAAGGAAACCTCCACCCTTGAGTGTGGGTGACACCGTCCCGTCGGCTGAGGTTCTGGACTTACTGAAAAGAGGAAAAGGAGAAAGGCAGCCGGGAAATGATATTCTCCTTCTTCTGTTTCCTGGTTGGATGAAGCCACTCCAAACAACACACCTACCCCTACCTTGATGGACTTCATTTCCCTGAACCCGAGCAAAAGGAAGCCCTACTTCCCGTAACCTGCTTTTGTTAGTCTTTCGGTTAGAGCAAAGGGAAGAGTAGTTAATACAGCTAATAGAAAGTGTTAAAAAACAAACAAAAATGGCCCCTGCTTTGAAAAGGCTAAGTGATTTAGTTGGGAAACATGTACTGAGAAACTACGCTGTAATTTAAAAATGTATTTTATATCAAATACTAACAATGTGAGCAGAGTGCCATAGGAAAAAGGGTGACATCTAGAAGGGGGTCAGTTCTGACTGGGTGTCTTTTCCACTGGAGTAGAGAATACAACGATAATGACCTTTGTGCAAGTTTAAATGACCTTGGAATTAGCCTTTGTTACTTTCTGTCACCTGGCAACCCTCAATCTAGTTCGTGGGAACAATTTTTTTAGGTTAAACTTTTAATCCCCCATTTAGACACAGACTACATTGTTAAGTTTCCTCTAGACAGCTGCCTATTCAGGCCATCATCTTGGCTATGTTATGAAGGCTCCAAGCATATTTTACCTTAACTCGGTTTGATGAACCAGCAGGAATTTCTGCTGGGCTTGTAACGTTGGAAACTATTAGGGACATCGTGAAGTTGGTCTCTTCCACAGAGAGTTAGCTAGAACATTCTTGAGTTGAGATCTATTTATTTCCCTCCCTCCTGATGCTCACTTTGGGAATTGTTGGCTTCACTGCTCCTGCAGAGTCCCTGTGGTACCTGTGCTAAACGGCAGCCTGCTCCATTTGGTGCCTCTGCCCTTGAGATCTTTGGAGGTTGCTCAGCAGCAGCCTGAGCACAAGATTTGAGGGAGAAAAAAGCAGAACTTATTTTGGTCATCAGTCATCTAAAGATTCCAATTCTTACCATGAAGTCACATGCACCATATTTGTGGATTGATGTCCAGGAAGGCTGGGGCATGGATTTTAAGGACAATGCAGTCATAGCTGATTTGACTGTTCCTAGAATCACTGACCTCATCCTCTCTACTACAATAACCTGAGATAAAGAGCATTTATCACTCCAGCATTTAACTATGATTTCTTTAGAAGTGTTCAGGGCCTTGGGAGACAGCTCAGTGGGTAAATGTTTTCTTTCTCAAGCCTGGGACCTGAGTTCAGATTCTAAGCACCTATTAAGAGCCGGTCATGGAAGCATGTGCCTGTAACCATGGAGCTGGGTGGTTAGGGAGTAGAAGGAACAGAGACAGCAGAAAACAGGGTTCACTGGACCAGTGAGCTTCAGGTTCTCTGAGAGAACTTGTCTCAAAAGGAAGGAGGGAGGGCCACTGATAGGGATCTGTAACAGGCAAAGGCGTTTGACACACAAACCTGATGACCGAGTTTTTAATTCCTGGAACCTACATAGAAGTGGAAGGAGAGAATTGATGCTACAAAGTAGGCTTCTGAATTCAAGTTCATGCATACATCATGCATACACACATGCACAATAATATTATAAAACTTTAACTTAAAAATAAATTTGGGAACAATGGAGAAAGACAGCCAAATGCTGACCTCTGACTTCTACTTATACACGATAGGCACACACATATCTTTATTCATATGTTTTACACACACACACACACGTGTTCCAGATATATAAAAGCTACAGATTGTTCTGTGGTTTCTAGAAATTTTCCTCCAAAGTAATCCTGGAAAGCTGAGAAAGGAAATAGTGACTACTCATTCCCAGTCGGAAGGAAAGGGTATTACTATATGAAATAGTAAATAATCTACGTATCTGACGTGGTGGGTGGTATGACAGAATTATGAGACCATCTCTTATTGCCCAAATCTACCTGCTTTTTGTCAAAGGCACTAATGCCATTTACTAAAACATGTGACAGCCATTATTCTGTGCTGTTGGTTCTAAGTGACTTAAGAAAGTTTCTACTTTCTACTGTAAAGAGGCTGCTTTGCAAATGAACTTTGTGGTTATTATAGTTTAGAGAAATGGGTAAGCAAGCTGGAGAGCTTAGCACCCTCCAGGAGGGAAATTGGTAAAAGAAAGAAAAGGTCAGAAGTATTGCGTTAGAGATCAAGGAAGCAGGCGCTCAGCACTGGAAGCAGCTGGAGGAGCTGTCTGGTGGAGGGCGTCAGAGAAGAACAAGAATACTCTGAGTCCAACACAGTCATCAGCTTTAGCGTCTGGGTCAGTGTTTGAAAAATGAAGATAGAAAAGGAGAAAAGAAAAGTTAAGTACTTTCTGACTTAGAACTCAGAAGTGGGCAGACGCAGCAACTAGCATCTGTAATGAATCAACCAAAGGAGTTTCTGGGTGTAAGGAGGTTTGGCCTTCCTGGCAAGAATAAAGACAGTCTAGAGGCAATTATGCCCACCCTTTGGCTATTGGACTTTTGAAAACATTGAACCAAAAGAAAATGGTATTTCCCCAGGAAGCTCATGTTGGGGGAAGGAAAAGGCAGGTCTTCAGTGCCACCCAGATGATGAGCTTTTCTTCTGAAAATAGATTTTCCACTTGCCACAGCACCTAGTAGGGAGATGGGAGTAGAGATGCCGAGATGGTGGGTGGGGCCATGCGGTCAGCAACAGGGCTTGGTCATGCACACCCCTTAGCCTTTTCACATGGTAATCTTGGTGGAATTTTCTGCTACCACATCTCACCCCTGAGCACCGTGTTCCTAAAACAGTTTCTTTTGATGAATGGAAGGGGGATATCCAGTCATTTTCCTGTAATTCACACTGATAAATTCCTGCCTGAGAGTGATTTAGGACTCCATGCTGTTTCATCTGTTGCATGAGCAGGACGTCGGGTTCTTTTGTAACAGGAGTTAGATGAGATCTCTGTATCATGGGGAGTTTAGTTGCTGTTGTAATATATCTTACTACAGGGTTTAAGCAATAGGAATCAGTGGTTTCAAAAAGGGCAAGAGCCAGGATAATGGTGGTCATGCTTGATCCAGTACAGCCATCTTCTGTAGTTAGATTCCAGGGATGTGTTCTCTTGTATTGCTTAAGAAAACAAAACAAGCAAACAAACACCATAGTGATGGTTATATGTTGATAGTGTAGCAAAATATTGACAGTGTAGCGAAATTAAAAAGAACAAAAATGAATCCAGTGGTGGAAGAGCATAGGGAAGACCTTCCTTTGTATAGAACAGTTCCTGATACTGTAACTCCACCCAAGATCCCATGGCTGGGGAACACCTAGGCCCTAGAGGAGAACCTATTAGCAGTCTGTTTGGATATAAGGATTGAGAGTCAAAAACAGAGAATAGATTCCTTTAGGCAGACAAATAAAAGCTCTGTTTGTTGAAACATCTGGCATTTTTCTTTATCCAAATCATTCTGAATAATAAGGGAGTTCTCTCTCTCTGTAGTGGGGAATTTGAATGTTTCCCAGCATAAAGAATTTGCTTATATTGCAAAGACCCACAGTCAAACATTAGGTGGAGCCCAGGGAAACCAAAGGAAGAGGGGAGAAAGGATTGTAGAAGCCAGAGGGCTCAGGGACACCACAAAAACACCACCCACAGAGTCAACTAAACAGGGCTCAGAGAGACTCACAGCGACTGGAATGACAACCAGGGACCCTGTGTAGGTCTGACCTCTGCACCTATGTTATGTCCCTATAGCTTGGTGTTCTTGTGGGACTCCTAACGCGGGCGGGGAGGGGGGGGGGCATTTCTGACTCCTTTGCCTGCTGTTAGGACCCTTTTCCTCCCGCTAGGCTGCATCATCCAGACTTGATCTGAGGGTATGTCTGCAGTCTTACTGTAACTTGTTATACCATCCTTAATTTACATCCCTGGGAGGCCTGCTCTCTTCAGAAGGGAAATGGAGGAGGAGTGGATCTGGGGAAGAGGTAAGGTTGTGAGAAGGGACTGAGAAGAAAGAAAGGAAATTGTGGTAGGGACGTAATGTATTAGAGTAAAATAAATAAGGAAAAAACAACAAAAGCAACATACTCCGAAAGAAAGAGAGAGAGAGAGAAAGAGAGAGAGAGAATTGGCTTGAATAATATGAGAAGTTTGGGCGATCAAATAGCATATGAAACACACGGCTAATTAATGGGTGTAATATTAAAGTCTCTAAAAAAAAAAGACTTTATGTCTGCCATCTAAGGAACTATTATCACCATAAAGATCCCCTAACATTGGTCAGCTTATAGTTTGAGTTTCTAAGTCGTAATTCTTTTTTATTGATTAGGTTTCCACAGGTGCATACACGTATGTAATGCTTTCTGGTTGCTCTCAGTATCACTCTTTGTCTTCCTCCCACCCAGCCAACACTCCCATCCTACGGACCTCTTTCCCACATTCATGACTTTCTGGGTTTTTTGTTTGTTTGTTTTTATTCACTCTGTTTAACCCAGTGACCATGGGTTTGTGATTATCAACTGGAATCTGGTGAGCTCACCCGGAGGTCCTCAACTGAAGGACCTCCCCTTCTCCCACAGGCTGTCTATAGCCAATAGTGGAGGGGTACAACTTCATGAGAGCCAGCCTTGTAAAGGCCCAGTTTCTCATAGTTACTGTGATTTCATAATCTCAATGGCTGTGTGATACCCAGAAGATGACAATAAAACATTTATAGTGCCATTAATTTGTTCAACCAATTCAAAGAATTAAGGGTGGTAAATGTAGTGAAATTGTTATATAACAGAATAATTTAACAAAAAACACTTGTCTGGCAAAATGAGTTCCATGATAGCTATAGTATGTGCCACGTGAAAATACTTCTTTCTAACTCATTTTTCCCCTGCTGAGATAATGGCTTTCCAGCAAGGAAAAGCTTGAACCCAAGAGAAAAACAAATTCATACTAAGACATATTTACATAGTTATATCAGAGACATTTGGACAAAGTCTAACTGCCAAGTTTCCCAAGGTCCTTTCAGTTAAGAAAAATTGTGTCCAAGGGCGTAGTAAATAAAACACTGAGATGGCTGCTCCATGTCGGGAGAATGATTTTTTTTGTGGAAGAGAGAGAGAGAGAGAGAGAGAGAGAGAGAGAGAGCATTGGGAAGGGTCCAGGTGCAGACAGAGAATAGACTGATCATGGCCAGCAGACTTGACATGGCCAGGGCTAGGGAAGCAGGAAAAAGAAGCAAAAGAGAATCATGAGAATAGTGGGGGAGGGGAAACCCTTGTCATTATACAGAGAATGGATGGGTATCAGAGGAGGAAGCCTGGGGGGGGGTGTGTGTGTGAAAGGGGCCAGGATCCTAGTGCAGACTTTGAAATGTGTAAAGGTCCCTGTGAATGGGGACTGTAGGGTCCTGAAGGATAGCGTGGACCTTGTTGTGCTGGCAGGTACCACAGGTGCACATTCATGAAGAGCCATATGTCCTTTCTGCCAGAAGCAGGAGAAATGGTTCATTTTGACAGACGGGAGCATGTTTTACAAGTTCATGAGTACACTGACTTTTATCGAACCACCAGAAATCCTTTTATAGTCCAGGCTGAGCTGAGCCAAGATTGTCATTTCTAGATGCAGGCATTCCTGAGACCTAACAGAAATACTCTTGGGTCCCATGTAGTGGCTCAGCAGCCTTATGTTTGGGACAAACAGAAGACCTTGAGTTTATCTTTGGAGTTATTGTTAAGGAAAGCTTCCAAAAATATTGTTTTCCCCAAGGGACTATATTTTCTGATGCTCAGGAAGTTGGTCTGATCCTCAGGGGTATTGTGGGATTAGGGGTATTAAGATCACATCCAAAGCTTACGTTGGAGATTGAATCTGTTCCCCTTCTATTATAAAACATTTGTGTCTCATTTGGGCACTATTTCTGACCATGGCAAAAGGTGGGGATGAGTGTAATGAACAGGACCAAGTCCTTCAGGGCTCACTGTTCCATACAGCACAGACATCTTTGCTGTCCCATCACCCATGTTGTTCCCTTAGCTTCTTTAGTGCTTGTTTTAGAATGTTCTAGGATCTTAATAATGACTAATTGAGTAAATGGATAGCATCCAGAAATTCTGAGATTTGCTGACTTCTCTAAAAGGTTGCCTAGATTAATTCAGAAATTCTTTCTCATGCAGCACTCTAAATCTGCGGTGACTTGGGGTATGTGTGTGTGTGTGTGTGTGTGTGTGTGTGTGTTATGGCTGTTCTGTTTTCTGATAGGGTCACTTTGGTTATGGCTCTGAATTTGTCCACTTGAACAGATTTACTGGTCAGCAAAAGATCATAAACCATTGCATCACGAGTGGAAGTGAGTGCATATCCTGCCTCCAAATGCTCGTGTGCATCTCAAAGGTAAGAACTAACAGTAAGGAAAATCAGTTCTACACTCTCCATAACAGTTTCAAATGTCTCTCCTAGAAGCAAGAAGCATATGAGTACTGAGCACAGCTACGGTCCTCTAGTTCATCTGCTGAAGGGCATGGCAAGGCTGCAGGATTGAGAGAGTTGTAGAGACCTAGGGAGACGAAAGCAGAAGCTTCTCCTGGGAAGCTAGAGCAGTGCTGGTGTGAGGTGAATGGGAAGGTAGACCCCAGGTGCTGGTGTGATGTGCATGGGAAGGTAGACCTCACTGGGCGGTGCTGTTGTGCCATGAATGGGAACCTAGACCTCAATGGGCGGTGCTGGTGTGAGGTGAATGGGAAGGTAGACCTCATTGGGAGGTGCTGGCGTGACATGCCTCTAGCAGAATTCCTATGGAGTGGGCGTCAGTGGTGAAAGGAGATGCTCCAGGGACCTCTTCAGATCTTTTCAGGAGCACAGCAGTGGCAGCCATGGCTCTCGGGCTAGGAAAATGTCCACTGGCTAAGGGTGACTAGAGAACCCAAGAGTCCTGTGTACCATGTCTCCCTCATCTCCCGCCACAGCCCCCACCATGGCCCCTCCCCCATGGTTCTAATCAGCATCCCCTTTCCAGTCAGGAAACAGAGAAGCCTGTAGACTGCCTGCCTCAGGGCAGGGCCTGTGTTAAACCTATCTTTAAGGCCTAAATTGCCACCTTTTCCTCCAGGCCTGGCTGTGCAGCATCAGATCCGGTCCTGTTTGCAGCTGTTCTATAGTAATTAGGCAATTACTGAGTAGTTTGGAGTTTAATTTCAACAGCACCCTAGGATCCTTTAGCTGTTCTTTTGTTTGGGGTACAGGGCATTGACTAATACCAGAGGCACCATTCCGAGGGTTAAACCTCAGAACTGCAAGAAGAAAACCCTGACTGCTCTTTGGATTGGAGAGGTAGGGGGAGAGGAGTGGGGGGAGGGAGAGAGGAGGGGGAGGAGGGGGAGGGAAATGAGAGCCTGGGAGGCGGCAGAAAATTTTTTTTTCAATAAAAAAGAAAAAAACAAAAAGAAGAAAAGCCAAATCCACAATTGTCCAATTAAAGCAAGGTTTTTGAGGGTACACCTGGGACTGGCCAGTCTGGCTGCCTCTCCTAAATGGGTATTTTAAGGAGCAGCCCCTGTTGGCCTCTCGAAGTCCCTGTAGTAGGAGAGGTAACCAAGTGTTCAGGGTGAGAGAGTTGGCTGTGAGCATTGTTAGGATGACACAAAGGGAAGGAACGAGGGGACGGACATACAGTCTGTGGATGGCACTGCAAGGCGAGTGTGGGTTAAAAAAACGTGTTTGTAGTTTACATCAGATCTAAGAAACAGAAATTTTATCTTAATTTACTAATAGAAACTTTAATTGCAAGGGCTTCAGCAGGATAAGCAGGAACTTAGTCTTTAACTACAGACAGAAACCTTTACCTGCACAGGGAGAATGGGAACTTCTCTATTACAAATGGGAACCTTAACTTGCAAGCACTTAGCAGAGGACAAACAAGAGCTGTTCTTAACTGTCTTAGCTGCAGACAGAACCCTTAACCTGCAAGGGTATTTCTCCTGTTGTGGTCTCACATGGTATATTAGCCATCCTGAAGGAGTCACCATATAACACAGGTATTTAGCCTCCTGTGGGTAAAGCTGCATTTTGTATTTTGATACCTTGTTGCCTGTCTTAGCTAGTTGCTATAATAAGAAAATTTGACCTTTGAGTTAAGCATCCTGTGAGGGAGGAAAGAACAGGTCATCTGCAAAGGGATTCTCAAACAGAGAAACGGGACACCCAGGCTTCCTGCCATGGAGTAGCTTTATTTGTGCTGAAACTGGCTCAGTAGATTCCTATCTGAAGGCCGAGCCCCAAGCTCAGAAGGGTTTCAGCTTGTATACATTTTAGCCCCTTTGTCCCCCTCCTATAACAACGCATATTTCCATGTGTCTATGCCTCTCAGTCTATGATATTAAGTTATAGGAACGAGTTCCAGTTGCTATGGCTTTGTGATGAGGGTGAACATGCACACACCAGTGCTGACCAAGCCTCTTGTCTCTCCTTTGTTCTAGAAGGACCCTGACCACAAGCCACACCCAGAATGAAATCAGACTCCTAAAAGAATCATAAATATCAGGAGACTTATGAGTTTGAGAAAACCATATAGGAATTTTGGTGTCTGGGCCTTCACATTTCATGCATTTGTTGTCTCGTTGGAAGATCAGCAAGCCCTGGCTGTTAGACACAGCAGAGGTGCTCAGAAAGGCACCTGCAGTTCTGGACCCAAAAATGGGCTGGACCTAGTGAAGTATGGGATCACAGGATGTGAGGATTCACGTCCACTGAGATGGCTATCCTATTTGGGGCTTGCAGGTCTACCAGAAGTCTCCTTCTTCTTCCATCTGGCTTTGTAATAGCATTGGGATATTTTGAGGGTTGGTGCAAGGGATGAAATGCTCCTTTTCTTGGTATTCTTGTGTGATTTGTTTAATTCCTATAAGCGCTTCTTAAAGGGTATTTTTATATTTTTATTTGTATATTTTACAAAGCTCAGGGACTAATTACAATGATCTTGGGCCATCTTTAGCCCCCTAAATAGCCATTCCTTGCCCACCTCTCTGTCAGACCTAATGTCCTGTGACTAATACATAAAACTTTTTGGAATGTATCAGCAGAACCATGCTTTGCCACACAGCAAAAGACTAAGAGTCATCACAAACATCCGAGACCCATAGTTGATATTTCTCTGTTAATGCCAACCCTGCCTGATGTTCCCATTAACATATTTGAAAGACATCCTAATTTACAACTTTCTCTGTCCTGTTACTATAAAAAACTTCATAAAAATGCCTCCATGCTGGAACATGCGATTTGGGGGTAACCTAATCCTGTGTTCCTGGGCCATGGTTTCTCATAATTGGCTCCAGAATAAATGATCTCCTTTCCTTTTGGAATCAAGGGCTGTGCATTTGTGTCAATATCACTGACCTGTTTCCCGCTCTTGCCGCCTCAGAACCACTTCTTCTCCACAGGGGTTGGTTTTCTGCTGGTGTTTGTATTTGACTCATTGTGGTGTTCTGTTTTGCTCACATGCATCTGTCTGTCAGCAACATACAAAGCCACAGTCTTTCTGCTAGAAGTTAGACTTTAGTTTAAGGGGTCACACTACGTCTTTCAAGGCCAGCTAAGGGGACTGAGTCCCTGAAGACCTCAGTGAATTTGACAGTGACTTCTGAACTCTTCTCCAAGATCAACTCTTATATGTCTTAGATCTTATAGGAAAAGGGATGTCCATTCAAGTGTTTCTCTTTGTTTGGTCAATCCCTGTCTCCCATACGAACAGGATATTCAGCAGGGAAAATGAGTTCTGGATGGGCTATGGATGCTCAGAGTGAGAAGGAGACTCCTTTGCCTACTCTGGGTAGTTGTACCAGCAGGAGATCCTTAGCAACTTGGGAACCTGTGGTATTAGCAAAGCAATGAGTTCTGGGTAGATAAAGCAGTCCTTGCTTAAGTCTGGGTTATCTCTAAAACAAATAAGGGCTGTGCACAAGGCCCTTCAATTATATGCCTTTTTAAACAAAGGGTATAAGAAATAATTTATTCTGGAGCCAAATATGGGTGACCATGGTCTTGGAACTCAAATTTTGTTTACCCCAATTCCGTTTTCCAGTAATATAGAAAGCAATTCCACTAAGTTTTGTGTAATAACAGAACAAAAAAAGTCATAATTGGCGGAAACATTAAGAAGGAAGTTACAGCAATCAGAGAAATCTCAGCTGTAGGCCTCGGGAGCTACATGATACCTCTTAGCCTTTTGGTTGGTGAAAATTCTGGTTTCTTAATAATACATTCCAAAGGTTTTCTTCTGTGTTAGTACAGGAAGTTAGGTCAGTCACAGGTGGGCTATTTAGAGGACTGAAGTGTTAGTAGGCTCTGGGCCTCCAAGCTCTCCACGTTGTCATCAGTCAATCAGCCTTTGAAGACTCAGCTTCTCTCCAGGAAGTCTTACCCAAAGTTGGGTGGGGCGATCCCCCTGGAGGTTATTTCAGACCTAATAAGGTTTTTTTTTTTTTTTTTAAAGGTCTGTGCATTGAAGTGATCCCAGTGAGTAAGGAATCCGTGGCGAGAAGCTTTCATTGAAGATAAATAGCTCTCCATCTGTAAATTAAAAAGAAATAAAAAGTAAAAAAAAAAAAAAGTTTGATGAGTCAGGAAATCAGGAAATTCCAGAGTTTTATATATGAAAAATGAAAACTCACAGCACGGGTAAGACTGCAATGACCCATAAAAGGTCAACGGGCACCTCACTCCACCTCCCTTCTCTCCCCTTCTTCTCTTCCTGGAGCCAGGCCACAGGGAAAGAAAGCATGGAACACCTCCAGGTTCCTGTGGCCTCCCGTCAGTAAATGATATTTTCTTGTGATTATCCATGTACCTCTGTAAAAGACATCATGAGAAGAGCATGAACCTGGTAACCTCAGCATTTGCCATCAAGACTCAGTCACCCTCTGGAGATTTTCCTTTTTCTTCCCTGGCTTCATGAGCAACTCTAAGGAGAGAGCAGCCTGTTAGACTAGTCTCAGGAGCTCCCCATTGTCCCTGTCCTTCTTCCTGAGTTACCAGCAGGAAAGGAAACCTATTGGACTAGCCATTCCCACCATGCTAACTTTGATGCCTGCTGACCTTGTTGGACATTTCCTGCATTTTTACAGCTAGTATTGCTCTGCCTATGATGTATCCAACTCCAACTGAGCCTCTCATGTCAGGGATGTCAGCCAGCTTCTAGTGATTGTGTGAGTCAAGGGAGGGTCTCAGCTACCTTCTTAGATATCCCCTCTGACCCGTTTCCTCAGCTTCATAACTCACAAGTCCATGTTAAGTTCCTCAGTCTAGATAGGAGGCAGCACCTGGAGTCAGGGTTAATCCCTCCATTAATCCCCCCCAAGGAGAACTGTCAATCAGCTGCCTGGATTAGGAGGTGCTCATTGTGACTGATCACATGAAACATAATGTTAAGTCCCTGTAGTCTACAGACACAGGACATAGAAAACAAAACAACAAAAGTACAGAAAAATTACAACCCCTACACTTAAGGCTCAGGGAATATCATAGAAGGGGTGAAAAGATTGTAAGACCCAGAAGACCAAGGAGCTACAGGAGGATGTGGAATCAGGGGTTAAATCTGGGATTGGAGAGTGGGAGGAGTGGGAGGTGAATTTGATCGAGATACATTATGTGAAATTCTTGGAGAATTAACATTTTAAAAAGCTTTATGCAGAAAATAAGCATCATGCATGATCCATCCCTCGCTCTGAAACTCTCCAGTGTGAGCATGGACAAACAGCTGTGTGTTCTTCCTAAAAGCCTGTGTTTGCAGGAAAGCACAGCTGTGAATTCCCGTCCATGCTCACAGATACAGACCTACTCACCTGCACACAGATCACTGTTCACTGCCTTTCACTTTCTTCTAATGGGGAAGAAAAAGCTCGTTGAGATGTGATTTAAACAGGAAGGCATGACAAAAACAAAAGTCAGTGGAAGTATCTAGAATGGTATCAGTGATGGTACCAAGAATGGCCACCATCCTTCCCTGTCCATGTCACAGAGCTGTTGTGGGGATCCACCAGAGAAGACTGCTTGGGCATGAATTTAAGCCAATAGAAAGTCCTTACACTGGGTGTTCGGGATCCTGATGTGGCACCAAGCCTTTCTCAGGGTGCTTCTGGAGCATAAATACGGTCTACTGGATTGACATTCTTCCATTATCAAGAGCAGTCAGCCAACATGGAACTACAGAATACAGAAAGCAAGGGTAGTTATTTTGGGAGTTTCCCAGATGTATGGGCTATGATGAATTAGGGTTTTGTTTTTATTCTAGCAGGTGGTGCTGTCTGTGTGCTCAGTTACGGCTTGAGTGGTACTTCCATCATGGAGTCAGTTGTGATAAGGTCTGGGTGTCTGTTGCAAAGTGATTTGTTCTCTGACCTCGACATACACACTGTGGTGCATATGTGTCCCTTACCAATAAATAAATACAGGTAAAAAATACTTTAAAAAAACGTAAAACTGGTTGAACTGATAGCATACTGTTGTGATGGTTACTCCTGTGGCCTTGACTGGATCTCTAATTGTCTGGGAAACAGGCCTTGGGCAGACCTGTGCATGATTCTCTTCATTATATTATTGACATGAGAAGACCAATCTCAGTTGTGGGTGGGACCGTCCCTGGAAAAGAGATCTTAGACTGTAGCTGGAGACAGCATGCTGAGCTGCAGCTTGCATTTATCCCTGTTTCGTAGTTGTTCATGTGCTGGGACAGCTGTCTGACTTCCCCATCAAGATGTACCTTAAACTGTGACCTAAAATAACCCCCTTTCTCCCTCAAGTACCTTTTATCAAAGTGTCTTGCCACAACCACAGGACAGAAACTAAGACAGGGGTAGAATAACTTTTATGTGTGCGATGATTCCTGAAGAAGGACGCTAAAAAGAAATCCCACACTAGCTCAGAATTAAGTACAATAAAGGATTACTTATTTAGGGGTAGGCTCACAGATCACAGTCCTCTGCAGGAACAGGAAACAGGAACCGAATCACAGTGTATAATATAAGAGGCCATGCTGAAGTGGGCGGGTAAGTTAAAGGCTACTGGCTGTGGGAATTCCTACAGCAGATCCCTGTTAGTTTCTTACATATGATTTTCTCCAAGTTCTTCTTTTTCTCTGTCTCTTGAGATCAAATGGCTCAAACCCATACAGAACTTTGAGTTTGTTTAATGAAGCCTCCGGAGCCTTGGCAAAAGGACCTAAGAAGTCAGGAGAAACTGACATTGTAAAGGCTAAGTTGAAGTTGTTCAAAGAAAGGACTGGATTCATTAGGGCACCTTGAGCTGCATTTTTGGTATCGTAATTCACGGCCAGAGTCAGGAAGCTCATTACAAGGCAGAGGAAGGAGACCAGTGAGTGCCTGACTAGAGGGCAGGCCTCAAGGTCCCCACCAGGGGAAGCAGGCCCCTGCTGCTGGGGTTGCAGTCTCTGCTTGTGATCTCCTGGACCTGCTCTCCCTGCCCCCTATTTCCCTTGGTCCCGGGCTCATTGGGGCCACCAGGAATCCCTGCATAGGTGCTGAGAAGTCCCATCTGGATGGGTGAGTGTGTGCTATCCTGGGGCGCACTGTCCCGGTAGAGAGCACAAACGCCCCCCCCCCCAGCTCCTGCTGCAAGGCTTTCTTTCCTACACACCCGCCCCCCACCCCCACCCCCAAGCCTGCCTTGTCTGCAAGGTCCTTAGCTGTGGAACAGTTTCCTGCCCTTTCACTAAGGCTACCAACCCAGAGCAGTGAGGGCCTGACTAGAGGGCAGGCCTCAAGGTCCCCGCCAGGGAAAGCGGGCCCCCGCTGCTGGGGCTGCAGTCTCTGCTGTGATCTCCTGGACCTGCTCTGCCTGCGCCCTACTTCCCTTTGTCCCTGGCTCATTGGGGCATCCAGGAGTTCCTGTGTAGGTGCCGAGAAGTTTCATCGGGACGGGTGAGTGTGTGCTATCCTGGGGCGGACGGTCCCGGTAGAGAGCACAAACGCCCCTCCCCCAGCTCCTGCTGCAGGGCTTTCTCTCCTACACACCCGTCCCCACCCCCACCCCCAAGCCTGCCTTGTCTGCAAGGTCCTTAGCTGTGGAACAGTTTCCTGCCCTTTCACTAAGGCTACCAGCCCAGACCAGTGAGTGCCTGACTAGAGGGCAGGCCTCAAGGTCCCCACCAGGGGAAGCAGGCCCCTGCTGCTGGGGTTGCAGTCTCTGCTTGTGATCTCCTGGACCTGCTCTCCCTGCCCCCTATTTCCCTTGGTCCCGGGCTCATTGGGGCCACCAGGAATCCCTGCATAGGTGCTGAGAAGTCCCATCTGGATGGGTGAGTGTGTGCTATCCTGGGGCGCACTGTCCCGGTAGAGAGCACAAACGCCCCCCCCCCCAGCTCCTGCTGCAAGGCTTTCTTTCCTACACACCCGCCCCCCACCCCCACCCCCAAGCCTGCCTTGTCTGCAAGGTCCTTAGCTGTGGAACAGTTTCCTGCCCTTTCACTAAGGCTACCAGCCCAGAGCAGTGAGTGCCTGACTAGAGGGCAGGCCTCAAGGTCCCCGCCAGGGAAAGCGGGCCCCTGCTGCTGGGGCTGCAGTCTCTGCTGTGATCTCCTGGACCTGCTCTGCCTGCACCCTACTTCCCTTTGTCCCTGGCTCATTGTGGCATCCAGGAGTTCCTGTGTAGGTGCCGAGAAGTTTCATCGGGACGGGTGAGTGTGTACTATCCTGGGGCGGACGGTCCCGGTAGAGAGCACAAACGCCCCTACACTAAGGCTACCCAACCAGAGCAGTGAGTGCCTGCCTAGCGGGCAGGCCTCAGCAACCCCCGAAAGGGAGTGCAGGCACCTCCAGCTTGTACTGCAGTGTCGCCTGTGTTCTACTCGACCCCGCCCGACCCCTTGCATTCGGCCTTCTTTACGCGGGTCATTGGAATACCACGCATCCATGTTTTGGTGTTGAGGAGTTCATCTGGAAGGGAACGGTTCCTGCCCCTACACTGAGGAGATACACCTAGAGAGTTAGTCACAGCAAAGACTGGTCCAAGACATCAGGCCTCTCCTGGCTCCATTTGAAGGAAAAGATGGGCAGGCGCCAATGCAAGAATTCCCCCAACAACTTGAAAGGCAACGTGACATCACCAGGATCCAGGAATACCGAAATGAGAAGTGTACACCCTAATCCAGAAGAATTAGAAGAATTCGACTCAAAAGTGAATTTTATGAAAATAATAGAGGACCTTAAACAGGAGGTGAAAAACTGCCACAACCAATTAGAGATTACAAACAAAAAGGTAGAGGAAATGAATAAATCTCTCAAAGATACCCAAGAAAACCAAGAGAAACAAGAAAAAGTAATCAAACAGGTAAGGGAAACGGTTCAAGACTTGAAGAATGAAGTGGAAGTAATAAAGAAAACACAAACCGAGGGAAGGATGGAGATGGAAAATTTGAATAAACGAACAGGAACTACAGAGACAAGTACCACCAACAGATTACAAGAGATAGAAGAAAGAATCTCAGACACTGAAGATACCATAGAGAAAATAAACACTCTCATCAAAGAAAACAGCATAACCAACAAATTCTCATCACAAAACATTCAGGAAATCTGGGACACAATAAAAAGACCAAACCTAAGAATAATAGGGATAGAAGAAGGAGAAGAAGTACAGCTCAATGGTCCAGAAAATATATTTAATAAAATTATAGAAGAAAACTTTCCCAACCTTAAGAAAGATATTCCTTTGAAGGTCCAAGAAGCATACAGAACACCAAATCGACTGGATCAAAAAAAAACATCTCCTCGTCATATAATAATCAAAACACAAAACATACAGAATAAAGAAAGAATATTAAGAGCTGCAAAGGAAAAAGGTCAAGTTACCTATAAAGGTAAACCTATCAGACTTACACCTGATTTCTCTATGGAAACCATGAAAGCCAGAAGGTCCTGGATAGATATACTGCAGAAACTACGAGACCATGGATGCAAGCCCAGACTACTATACCCAGCCAAGCTTTCATTCACTATAAATGGAGAAAACAAAATTTTCCAGGATAAAAACAAATTTAAACAATACGTAGCCACAAATCCAGCCCTTCAGAAAGTAATTGAAGGAAAATCACAAACCAAGGAGTCCAACAATGCCCACAATAACTCAGACATCTAATGACCCTTCACCAGCACAACTTGAAGAAGGGAAACACACAAACTCTACTACCAAAAGAAGGAAAGAAAGAAAGAAAGGAAAAATGACCGGAGTTAACAACCACTGGTCATTAATATCACTTAATATCAATGGACTCAACTCACCTATAAAGAGGCACAGGCTAAGAGATTGGATACGAAAACAGGATCCAACATTCTGTTGCTTACAAGAAACACACCTCAACCACAAAGACAGACATCTACTCAAAGTAAAGGGCTGGGAAAAGGTTTATCAAGCAAATGGACCTAAGAAACAAGCAGGTGTGGCCATACTAATTTCTAAGAAAGTTGACTTCAAACTAAAATCAATCAAAAGAGATGGAGATGGACATTTTTTACTCATAACAGGAACAATTCACCAGGATGAAGTCTCAATCCTGAATATCTATGCCCCTAATATAAAAGCACCCACTTATGTAAAAGAAACGTTACTAAAACTCAAGGCAGTCATCAAACCACACACACTAATAGTAGGAGATTTCAACACTCCTCTCTCACCAATGGACAGGTCAATCAGACAGAAACCTAACAGAGAAATAAGAGGATTAAGGGAGGTAATGAATCAAATGGACTTAACAGACATCTATAGAACATTCCACTCAAATAAGAAAGAATATACCTTCTTCTCTGCAGCTCATGGAACCTTCTCGAAAATAGACCACATACTCGGTAACAAAGCAAACTTACACAGTTACAAAAAAATATCGGTAACCACCTGTGTCTTATCAGATCACCATGGATTAAAGTTAGAATTCAACAACAATGCTATCCCCAGAAAGCCTATGAACTCATGGAAATTGGACAGTCAACTACTGAACCACACCTGGATCAAGGAAGAAATAAAGAAAGAAATTAAAGTCTTTCTTGAATTCAATGAAAACGAAGACTCAACATACTCAAACCTATGGGACACTATGAAAGCAGTGCTAAGAGGAAAGTTCATAGCATTAAGTGCCCACATAAAGAAAACGGAGAAAGCACACATTGGAGACCTAATAGCCCACCTTAAAGCTTTAGAAAGAAAAGAAGCAGACTCACCTAGGAGAAGTAGAAGACTGGAAATAATCAAATTGAGGGCTGAAATCAACAAAATAGAAACACAGAAAACAATCCAAAGAATCAATGAAACAAAAAGCTGGTTCTTGGAGAAAATCAATAAGATTGATAAACCCCTATCCAAACTAATCAAACGGCGGAGAGAGAATACGCAAATTAACAAAATCAGAAACGAAAAGGGAGACATAACCACAGACACAGACGAAATTCAGAGAATCATTAGATCTTACTACAAAAACCTGTATGCCACAAAATTGGAAAATGTAAAAGAAATGGACACTTTTTTAGATAAGTACCATATACCAAAGTTAAACCAGGACCAGGTGAACAATCTAAATAGACCTGTTAGTCGCGAAGAATTAGAAGTTGTTATAAAAAACCTTCCCACCAAAAAAAGCCCAGGTCCAGACGGCTTTAATGCAGAATTCTACCAGAACTTCCAAGAAGACCTAATACCTATACTCCTTAATGTATTTCACAATATTGAAACAGAGAAGTCATTGCCAAATTCCTTTTATGAAGCTGAAGTTACTCTGATACCAAAACCACACAAAGACACAACCAAGAAAGAGAACTACAGGCCAATCTCACTCATGAACATCGACGCAAAAATACTCAATAAAATACTGGCAAACCGAATCCAAGAACACATTAGAAAAATTATCCATTATGATCAAGTAGGCTTCATCCCAGAGATGCAGGGCTGGTTCAACATACGAAAATCTATCAATGTAATCCATCATATAAATAATCTGAAAGAAAAAAACCATATGATCATTTCATTAGATGCGGAAAAAGCATTTGACAAAATTCAACATCCCTTTATGATAAAGGTCTTAGAGAGATTAGGAATACAAGGGTCGTTCCTAAATATAATAAAAGCAATTTATAGCAAGCCGTCAGCTAACATCAAATTAAATGGAGAGAAACTCAAAGCTATTCCACTAAAATCAGGAACACGACAAGGCTGTCCACTCTCTCCATACCTCTTTAATATAGTGCTTGAAATTCTAGCAATAGCAATAAGACAACATAAGAGGATCAAAGGGATTCAAATCGGAAAGGAAGAAGTTAAACTTTCATTATTTGCAGACGATATGATAGTGTACATAAGCGACCCCAAAAACTCCAGCAAAGAACTCCTTCAGCTGATAAACACCTTTAGTAGCGTTGCAGGATACAAGATCAATTCCAAAAAATCAGTTGCCCTCCTATACACAAAGGATAAGGAAGCAGAGATGGAAATCAGAGAAGCATCACCCTTCACGATAGCCACAAATAGCATAAAATATCTTGGGGTAACCCTAACCAAGGAAGTAAAGGATCTATTTGACAAGAACTTTAAGTCAATGAAGAAAGAAATTGAGGAGGATACCAGAAAATGGAAGGATCTCCCTTGCTCTTGGATAGGGAGGATCAACATAGTAAAAATGGCAATTCTACCAAGGGCAATTTATAGATTCAATGCAATCCCCATTAAAATCCCATCAAAATTCTTCACAGATCTTGAGAGGACAATAATCAACTTTATATGGAGAAACAAAAAACCCAGGATAGCCAAAACAATCTTATATAATAAAGGATCGTCTGGAGGCATTACCATCCCTGACCTCAAACTCTATTACAGAGCCTCAGTATTGAAAACAGCTTGGTATTGGTATAAAAACAGAGAAGTTGATCAATGGAACCGAGTAGAAGACCCTGATTTCAACCCACAAACTTATGAACACCTAATTTTTGATAAAGGAGCTAAAAGTATTCAATGGAAAAAAGAGAGCATCTTCAACAAATGGTGCTGGCAGAACTGGTTGTCAACGTGTAGAAGAATGAAAATAGATCCATATCTATCACCATGCACAAAACTCAAGTCCAAATGGATTAAAGACCTCAATATTAGTCTGAACACACTGAACCTGATAGAAGAAAAAGTTGGAAGTACTCTACAACATATGGGTACAGGAGATCACTTCCTACGTTTATCCCCAGCAGCACAGACATTAAGGGCAACATTGAATAAATGGGACCTCCTGAAACTGAGTAGCTTCTGTAAAGCAAAGGACACTGTCACTAAGACAAAAAGGCAACCCACTGACTGGGAGAAGATCTTCACCAACCCTGCAACAGACAAAGGTCTGATCACCAAAATATATAAAGAACTCAAGAAACTAAACTTTAAAATGCTAATGAACCCAATAAAAAAATGGGGCACTGATCTGAACAGAGAATTCTCAACAGAAGAAATTCAAATGGCCAAAAGACACCTAAGGTCATGCTCAACCTCCTTAGCGATAAGGGAAATGCAAATTAAAACAACTTTGAGATACCATCTTACACCTGTCAGAATGGCTAAAATCAAGAACACCAATGATAGCCTTTGCTGGAGAGGTTGTGGAGAACGAGGCACACTCATTCATTGCTGGTGGGAATGCAAACTTGTGCAACCACTTTGGAAATCAGTGTGGCGATTTCTCAGGAAATTTGGGATCAACCTACCCCAAGATCCAGTAATACCACTATTGGGAATATACCCAAGAGATGCCACATCAAATGACAAAAGTATCTGTTCAACTATGTTCATAGCAGCATTGTTTGTAATAGCCAAAACCTGGAAACAACCTAGATGCCCTTCAATGGAGGAATGGATAAAGAAAGTGTGGAATATATACATATTAGAGTACTACTCAGCAGTAAAAAACAATGACTTCTCGAATTTTGCGTGCAAATGGATGGAAATAGAAAACACTATCCTGAGTGAGGTATCCCAGACCCAAAAAGAGGAACATGGGATGTACTCACTCATAATCGGTTTCTAGCCATAAATAAAAGACATTAAGCATATAATGTGTGATCCTATAGAAGTTAAATAAGAAAGTGAACCCAAAGAAAATCATATAGTCATCCGCATGGAGAGGGGGAAGTAGACAAGATTGCAGGGCAAAATCTGGGAACTTGCGGGTGAGGTGGCATGGGGCAAAGGGGAAATGGGATGAGAAATATGAGAAGGGGAGGATGGGAGGAGCTCGGGGGATTGGGATGGTTGGGATATAGGAAGGATGGATACGGGAGCAGCGAAGTATATATCCTATCTAAGGGAGCCATCTTAGGGCTGGCAAGAGACTTGACTCTAGAGGGGTTCGCAGGTGTCCAGGAATATGTCCCCAGCTGGTACCTTGGGCAACTAAGGAGAGGGAACCTGAAATGACCCTATCCTATACTGATGAATTTCTTGCATATCACCTTAGAACCTTCATCTGGCGATGGATCGAGGTAGAGACAGATTCTCAATTTGGAGCAACGGTCTGAGCTCTTAAGGTCCAAATGAGGAGCAGAAGGAGGGAGAACAAGAGCAAAAAATCAGGACCACGAGGGATGCACCCACCCACTGTGACAGTGGAACTGATTTATTAGGAGCCCACCAAGGCCAGCTGGTCTGGGACTGAATAAGCATGGGTTGATTCCGGACTCTCTGAGCATGGCGGTCAATGAAGACTGATGAGAAGCCAAGGACAATGGCACTAGGTTTCAATCCTAATACATGAACTGGCTTTGTGGGAGCTTAGCCTGTTTAGAAGCTCACCTTCCTGGACGTAGATAGAAGACCTTCGTCTTCCCGCAGGGCAGAGAATTTGGACTGCTCTTCAGTATCGAGAGGGAGGGGGAATGGTGTGGGGGGAGGAGAAGAGGAGTGGGGATAGGGGGAGGGGAGTGGGGGGAGGGGGCAATATTTGGGAGGAGGGGAGGGAAATGGGAAACGGGGAGCAGGTGGAAATTTTAATTAAAAAAGAATAAAAAAATAAATAAAAGAAAAAAAAAAAAAAAAAAAAAAAAAAAAAAAAAAAAAACAAGGCAGAGGAAGACACTGACTTATGTGAGAGGACCTGCTCCTCTTTGCAAATCACACGAAATAGTTGCCTGTAGTTCTTTGTCTAGGGGTGGGATACTCAGAAAATTTCCCTCTTCTACATTAAGATACCGTTGACGATGTCATCGTTCTGGTCTTGTCTATGCAGTCATTTCTATGAGACTGTCTCATAGCCACAGCAGTATTGTGACTTCCAGGTACTCTCACTCTCATTTCCTCCTGCCCCCTCTTCCTTGATGTTCCCTGAGTGGTCAGCCTTCGAACCACACACACACACACACACACACACACACACACACACACACACACACAACCACTTCAGAAAATGTTCTCAACAGGGTCTATTTAAACACACACATATTTATGTATGTTTCTGTGCCTATGTAACACACATAATCAAAGAAACAGAGGATATAAACTATCAATATTGGGAGGAGCATGGGAGGAACTTAAGAGAGGGTATCTGGAAGGAAGTAGAAGGTGGAAAGGGAAGTGATGTAATTCTATTTCAATTAAGACACTTTTCTTTAATTTTTGGGATTATAATGACATCATTTCTCCCTTCCTCTTTCTAGTCTCAAATTCTCCCATCTACCCCTCATTGCTCCTTTTCAGATCCATGGCCTCTTTTCCATTTCATTCATTGTTTTTACATGCATATTTGTATGTGCACACACACAGTCTGTGTATTGTTACGTCTCTGTGTGTCTTCAGGGTTGACCATTCGGTACTGAAAAACCAGTTGTTTTTTTCCCTGGAAAAGACGATTTCTCCTATACTCAGCACTTCTTAGTTATCTCTAGTTCTTTGTAGGATGGAGGCCTCAGAGACTTTTCCTGCCCTGCTTTGGTTTGTCTGTTGGTGTCATCCTCTCACCCCCACACACTTTGGGATGTCCTTTGGGGTTGTTCTTTTTCAGCTATTGTTTAGGCAGTCATGTTGGTGAGACTTTTATGGATGTACCTTTTGACATTACTCAGAGACACTTTTTTTTTATTAATTAATTTATTTAATTATTAAAGATTTCTGCCTCTTCCCCGCCACCACCTCCCATTCCCTCCCCCTCCCCCAATCAAGTCTTCCTTCCTCCTCAGCCCAAAGAGCAAGCAGGTTTCTCTGCCCTGTGGGAGGTCCAAGGACCACCCACCTCCATCCAGGTCTATTAAGGTGAGCATCCAAACTACCTGGGCTCCCACAAAGCCATTATGTGCAATAGGATCAAGAACCCATTGCCATTGTTCTTCAGTTCTCAGTAGTCCTCATTGTCCATTATGTTCAGCGAGACCGGTTTTGTCCCATGCTTTTTCAGACCCCGGCCAGCTGGCCTTGGTGAGTTCCCGATAGAACATCCCCTTTGCCTCAGTGTGTGGGTGCACCCCTCGCAGTCCTGAGTTCCTTGCTCGTGCTCACTCTCAGAGACACACTTTTTAAAGGAAAAAACCCACCACATTCAATGATCTATTACTCAGAGACACACTTTTTAAAGGAAAAAAAAACCACCACAGTCAATGAGCTGGAATGAAAGACTCGACTCCCCACTGTGGCCTCCTGAGCTGAGCACAGTGTGGTGCTCACTCTGTTGACCCTAGAGAGAAAGGCAGGATGTGGTCTTCTTATCTGCTGAGAGTGACCTGGGAAAGTCAAACAAGACAAAGGGACTGTTATTCACCGAAGAAACTGTTTGTTTTTTGCTTTTTTTTTTTTTTTTTTGTGTGTGTGTGTGTAGCCTTAGCTGTACTGTGCCTAGCTCTGTAGACCAGGCTGGCCTCGAACTCACATACTGTCTGCTTCTGCCTCCCAAGTTCTGAGATTAAAGGCATGTGCCACCACTACAGGGATGAAGAAATAGTTCTTAAAAAAGATTATCTTTAGTTTGTCATGGTGGCCCCTGCCTCTAATCCTCGCACTAGGGAGGCAAAGATGGGGATCTCTGTGAATTCAAGGTCAGCCTAATCTATATAGGAAGCTCCAGGCCAGCCAAGGCTGTTTAGTGAAACCCTGTCTCAAATACAATAACAACAAAGCAACCAGTCTACCAAACAAACAAACAAACAAACAAACAAACAAACATCGCTCTTTGCTGGGTACACCTAAGATTTCAGCTCTTAGAAGTTAAGACAGGAGAATTGCTGGAAGTTGGAGGTTAGTATAGGATATACAATAAATTACAGGCAGTTAAAACATGAGACACACCTCCCGCAGCTCTCTCTGGGACAGTGAAGAAGCAATCTGCATTGTGATTTGACTGCTCTACTTTTGGTTCCCAGCTTCTTTAAGCTCCATGTCATGTTTGTTATGCTTATCCAAATCTGTGATGGGAAACTACCTACCATCCCTGTGAGTTTATACCATCTATGGGAGTTTGAATGTAATTGGTCCCCATAAGCTCATAGGGAGTGGCACTATTAGGAAGTGTGGCCTTGTTCAAGTAGGTATTGCCTTGTTGGAGGAAGTGTGACCCTGTTGGGGGTGGGCTTTGGGACTCATACACTCAAGCCACACCAGTATGAAAGTTCACTTCCTGTTGCCTGCTGATCAAGATGTAGGACTCTGAGCTCCTTCTCCAGCACCATGTCTGCCTGCACACCTCCATGTTCTGCCATGGTAATAATGAACTAACCCTCTGAACTGTACGTCACCCAATTAAATATTTTCCTTTATAAGAGTTGCTGTGGTCATGGTGTCTCTTCACGGCAATAGAAACCCTAACAGCCTTTATACCCACACACAGGCAAAAGCCCAGGCTCCTTTGTAGCTTCATGGCTAGGTGGCTTCCCTTTCACAGCCCTCTCTTGTAGAGGGCAGGAGACCTTTGTACTCACAGAGAAGCACTAAGAAAAGCAGGAATGTTAAACACACAGGGTTGCATCCACAATGGAGGAGATAAAATCTGCTTTCTACCCAGAAAGCTGAGAATGGAGGTTGCTAATGACCTGGTGACCTTTTTCTATCATCATTGGAACAGACCTCACCCTAATTCCCCAGAATAATTATCTCAGAGTCTTCCACCCTAGACTGTTATCTTTAGCCCTTAGTTTATAGAACCCAACCTTAAGGGAGAAGTCACAGGTATTTTATGACCTGCTGACCTACAGGCTGTCTCAGTCAGAGAGCAGACTAGATTCTAGGCCTTTTAGCTGTAGAACCCACTCTCAAAGTCACAAATGACTTGGTAAAAAATTTCTAAGTGGTCACACATTGAGCTTTGCTGTGCATCTGGATTTGGAATGACTGTTGCTTGGAAACCCTTTCCAAACTCTCCTGTGTTTAAATATGCATAAAATAACCTGCCTGGTGTGGAGACTCTCTTGAACCAGTCTTGAACCAGGTTGATGGAGTCGTCCTGATCTGGACGAGTTTTTACTCTGACCTCCTCACAGTCCACTTCCTGACTGACAGCTGCAGAGACCCCACGCTGTCTACCCACACCTACTTTGCACAGAAGAGAAACTTGTAGAATTCCTTCCAACCAAACTCTCCCTTTGTCCTTCCAACTTCAGGTCCTACATTTCCTTTCTCTCTGGGCTGTAAATCGTGATTCTGTGACTTTATGGGTAAGCTTTCCTCTTTCCGGACATCGTCATTCGTATCATGGAGTAACTCTGTAAAACACTCCTTTGTGGCAAGACTCTTTTAATTCGTCACAGCATCTCTCCAAAGACGGCTTTTACTCCAGTTTAGCTGGAGATCATCTGTTTTGCACTTTCAACCAGGAAGCCCACAGGACCGTAATATCTCCGAGCCCCAACACTCTTGTTTCCATACTCTCCTGGTGAACTGTCCTCTAGCGTCTTCACCACACTTGTGCCATTTCCCTCTGTGACAGTTGCAGCATCACTAATATTGGGATCAAGATGTCTTGTTTTAATTTTCTATTATTTAAAACAATTTTTAAAGTTAAAGATAATTTGATCATATTCTTCCCCTCCCCAAAGTCTTTCCAGGTTGTCTCCCTATCCCAACTCTCCAAATTTTAAGTTCTTTCTAAAAAAAAAAAATTAAATAAATAAAACCCCAATATAACAACAAAACCAAGAAAACCAAAAAAATCCCTTCAAAACACACACACACACACACACACAAAACAGACAAACAAAAACACAAAGCCCACCAATTTGTAACTAAATAAAAGTACACACAAAGACTGTAGAGTCCAATTATACGTTGGTCCACTGCTACTGAGCATGAGCCTGTCGTGGAGTGGTTGCTATCTATCCCAGCGTCACTAAGGAGAAAACTAACGGTTTTCAAACTCAGTTCTTTTCCATTGTCACACAACTCAGGATTTAAGCCTGACTCCAGGCTTTCCAGCAGATTCCTGTCATCTGCACACTCATTCATTCTTTGAATAGTAATGTTTTAAGCACTCACAAGGTACCTGTTGTAATGGTCTGCTCTGTCCCTTTAAGAGACACTCCCTCCCCATCTACCTAGGCTAGTTGATCTTCAGCTTCCAGCCTGAGTCCTTTCATTTTCCATCTCCCTCTCCAAGAAGCAGCTTCTGTCTCTCCCCATTTTCCCCTTCCCCTCCCCCCCTCTCTCTCTCTCTCTCTCTCTCTCTCTCTCTCTCTCTCTCTCTCTCTCTTCTCCCTTCTCTCCTTCCCTTCCATAACCCACTAAAAATATCCAACCTCACTCTGCATGCTGTGCCTATCCATGTCTCTGTCTCTTACCCACCGCTGTGTGGCTCCTTGCCCAGGACCAGATGCCTTCAGAGACCTGTGGCGTGGTCTCATGGCATGCCCATCCATCTGTCTCTCCTCGTGGGACTTGCTGCCCATCGTGGTCCATTGCAGCCACTTGGGGAACTTCACCATCCCTGCCTGTGACTGGCTGCTCTTGGGACCTGCTGCCCACTTCTGCTTCGGGACCTACAGCATTTCTGCCCCTACAGCCACTCAAGAGATTCGCAGCATTTTACTTAATCCATTACACCTGTTTTCAAACTAAATGCTGGGATGAGATTTGGGAATAAAAGGCATGATCGCTGCCTCCATAAAATATACAGTTCAACGAATAACACAATAAGTAGACCCTGCACAAATAAATATAAAATTGTCAAATGCATTGTTCCAAATGAAGGCTGATGAAAGGCACTGAGAGGGAGCCATGGGGATCCACTTTAGACTGTGCGGGTTATGAATGCACTCTCTAAAGATTTGGCCGTTAAGCTAATGTGTGAGAGAACAGGCAGGAATTGATAGAAATGAAAATGACTACAAAACAGGAAGTGAAAAGGGTGCATGTGGGGCCTACAAGCAGCCAGTGCTGAAGTACTCCAGAACGGGGACACGCAGGGTGACAGGATAGGACTGGGATACAGGTCAAGAGTTAGATGGGACTGTAAACCTACAGAACCTGGAGGTGCGTGTAGGGTGTTTGGAATTTTCAGTAACAGATGAATGTTATGAAATTTAGGAAGCTCTCTTGCTCTGTGTGGTAGGGTGGAAAGGCAGAGAAGTTAAGGAGACAAGGGCGAGATGAAAGGGCTTTTCCCCTTTGTGTGGGGTTTCCATTTCCAGGTGGTTGAGAGTCAAGACCATCAATACATCTGACAGTCAGTGACGATTGTCTACACAGAGGTGATGTGTATTTTTGAAGAGACTCAAGCAGTATTAAAACAACAAATGTGCTTGTGTAGGGCTAGAAGGTATGTGACCTTTGAGCCTAACCTTATCAGCACTAGCCCTGGGCTGCAACCTCATAAAGCACCCTGCAGTTTCATCTACAAAAGAAAGTTCCTTAAGACAAGAAAAGCAAGTGAGTCATCCCTTGTGTGTTTGTACTTAAATCTCAAACTTGGTTTTCTGTTTGAACTTGGTTAAAAAATGTATTCTTTAAGCATTGCAACTTAAGAAGCAACAAAATTGTATGTATAGCTGGTAGCTATTGCTAAAACATGTCTCTCTCCACTCTCTACCCCCAGCAAATCTAAAGCAAGACTAGTTCTGCCTTATCAATATTTAATAAGCCCGTTTCATATCTACTCACCTGAAATCCTATTCTGTGTAGAAGCCAGGATCCTGACTTTGCCTTGTGATGCCGGGCAGGGGTGGAGGACAGTGCAGAGGTTCCCCCATCTTGTATTCTTGCTGAGGCTGTCATCAGTTTAACTAGAATCTGATCTTGATGGAGAATCCCAACAAGGAGAAATTCCAACTCTATCTAGGAACCAAAGGTCCCTGCTAACTTATCTTAGCTTTTGTCTAAACTGACTGTTTGTGCAGAACCACCTCCAGCTAACTTATCTTAGCTTCTATTAAGACTGTTTGCTTCAACCTGTTTACCCTACACCCTCTGCCACTACCAAGCAAGATGCCTGGACGAGGTCTCTTCCCTTAAAACCCCTGTATTCTGGACACTCAGAGTCACACCTGGGTCCCCAAATACTTGGCTATGATCCCAGCCTGCTGTAATAAAGACTTTAATTGGCTGTACATTGTGTCTGAGTGGTCATGTCTTAGGAGCTTCCCATCCCAACCTGATGAGAGGCTCTGAAGTAGGGGGCAACTACTCAGGCAACATCTGTTAGCATCTGGTTGTCTCTATGGCCAACAGGAATGTGACAGGAGACTATACTAAATATTGTCCATCATAGTTGATGATAGCTTAGACTGGGGAAGTGGCAGAAAAGATACAAGTAGGAGCACTTCAAATAATTATATTTTGGAAGTGAAATCAATTTGCGAATGCATTAAATTCAGGGGGAAAAGAGATCAAAAAACTGTCAAGAGCAAGCCCCAGGATTAATGGATGGTGCTATTGACTAATGCAGGAACGAGGGAGGAGAGAGAATTGCCAGATTTGGGCTGGGCATGGAGGATAGAAGAGGTAAAGTGGGGATATGCTAAAGTGGGGAGCCTCTGGTATTCCCCACAAGAAGGTGTGCAGCAGGCAGGTGTCCTGCATAGTCTAATGTGGTAGTGTATCTCTGTTGTCGTCATTACTCCTAGGATTCAGTACTTAAAATCCAACTCAGCCTGGTGTGTAACAGAGACAGCTAGCCACCCACCAAGTGTCTGCTGTCCCCATCCCAAGGAGGTATTTAGAACAGACATCAGCAACTTCAGATACAGGAGAACATGAAGATGAGTGATAGGTGCATCTCCAAGAAAAGACAGATAACTCCCTTCCTCTTCTGGTTTATGATAGACCTCGAGACCTTAGCACAACTGACTCCATTGATGGGATTCCCCTCTGCATGCTATGAATATTTTATTACCATTTGTTAATAAAGAAGCTGCTTTTGGCCTATGGCAGGGCTGAATAGATCTAGGTGGGAAAACTAAACTGAATGCAGAGAGAAAAAAAGCAGAGTCAGGTAGACATCATGTAGCTGCAAAAAGAGGAAGACACCAGAACCTTACCAGTAAACCACAGCCTCGTGGTGATCCACAGGTTAATAGAAACAGGTTAACTTAAGATAAGAGCTAGCTAGAAATATGCCTGAGCCATCAGTCAAACTGTGTTGCAATTAATATAGTGTCTGTGTGATTATTTGGATCTGGGTGGCCTGGAAACCAATGTACAGTCTCAATTTACATCCCATGGTGGAAGTATCATTCAGGCTGTAAAACTCAGCACACAGACAACACTGCCTGCCAAAATGAAGACAAAGACCTAACCCATCAAAGTCCAGACATCTGGGAATGTCTCTAAATGTAGTAACCTTACTTTTAACTTCTGTAGTTCCGCTTCAGCTAACTGTTCTTGTTTACCAAATTGGGTCAACCCAGTACATGGTTTTTGTGCTTTAAAAGCTCACTCTGAAAATGCTCGGGGCCACACTGGGATCCCAAACATCTATTATTGTCACCATCTGGCTAATAAATGCTTTCTATTGACTGAAACCCATATCTAAACAGTTTTCTCTGGTGACTACATCACTGAGGGACCCAGGAAATCCCTGATCCTTAGCTCCTATGCAGATCCTGAATAGCTCGGCTCTTAGCTGTCACTGCAATTGCTGCTAGCTGGGCACACTCTTGTACCTATAGGTGTGCCTAGTTAGAAAAACTTTTGCAAGGTGGTGGTGGCACACAACTTTAACTCTAGCACTCAGGAGGCAGAGGCGGGCAGATCTTCATGAGTTAGAGATCAGCCTGATCTACAAAGAAAAACTTCCTTTGTTGCTTGCAACACTGCTTATGTGTTTAACATTAGAGCTATGGATGAAGAGGTAATGGTTAGCAGTGGGAAAGTTGGGGGCAATAGAGGGATTTGGTAAAGGAAGGAATTGCCAGTTATTGTAACCATTATTAGAAAAAAGGAAATAAATAACTGTAAAACTGTTAATACAACTTATTGAAATTATATAAATAAAAATAGTTCAGCCTATCCGGGGACACATGTTTGAAACAGGTGGTCACAGTTTCTTCGTTGTGCCAACTTCACACATCCATCCCAGGTCATCAGACCCATTTTGGAACAAGGCTCCCTATGCGGGGGAAGGCAAAAAGGCCTCAGAGCATTTCCACAATGATGGGGGTGGTTTTTGTATTTTATCTGTTGCTTTCATTGGTTAACTAATAAAGAAAACTGCCTTAGCCCATTTGATAGGCCAAACCTTAGGTGGGTGGAGTAAACAGAAGAGATGCTGGGAGAAAGAAGCCGAGTCAGGGAGTCGCCATGATTCTCCCTCTCCAGACAGACGCAGGTTAAGATCTTCCCGGGTAAGCCAGCTCATGGGCTACACAGAATATTAGAAATGGGTTAGATCAATATGTAAGAGCTAGCCAATAAGAGGTTGGAACTAATGGGCCAGGCAGTGATTAAAAGAATACAGTTTCCGTGTAATTATTTCGGGGCATAAGCTAGCCATGTGGGCGGCCGGGTGCCGGGGACGCAGCCCCGCAGCTCTTATTACAACACCACAAATCAGGAATAAGACGAGGATGTTCACTCTCTCCATTCCTGTTCAATATGGTGCTGGAACTCTTAGCTGGAACAGTATGACAAGAGTAGATGGAGGTCTGTAACTAGGAAAGGAAGAAGCCAAAGTAATCTTATTTACAAATGGTATTATACTATATATAAATGACAGGAGTCTACCAGAATAGTCTTTCAGATGATGAAGGCATTCAGTTCAGCGACATAATAGGACACAAGATTAACACACAAGATGTGGTAGCCTTCTTACGTACTAACTTAACCTGTGCCGAGGAAGAAACCAAGGAAAAAGTCATTCACATTAACCATCTCCCCCTCCCAAATTTTTGGAATAAATCTAACCAAGGAAATGAAAGACATGCACAATGAAAACTTTAAGACACTAAGAAATTGAAGAAGAGTCCAGAAGTCAGATAGACCTCCTGTGTTCATGGATTTGTAGGAGTAGTACTGAGAAAATGGTTTCCTACTGAAAGCAAATCTTCTGCGAGCAGATTTTTTCATCTGTGCCAGGTAGCTCCCGTCCAACTTTCAAAGTATAAATTGTAATTTAGTTTTGGTTAAGAGATATCAGGTTTTTATATGGGTCCTTCATGTCCCCTTTGTTTTGAACAGCCGACCCCAACTTTTTTTTTTTTTTTTTGGTTTTTTGAGACAGGGTTTCTCTGTGGTTTTGGAGCCTGTCCTGGAACTAGCTCTTGTAGACCAGGCTGGTCTCGAACTCACAGAGATCCGCCTGCCTCTGCCTCCCAAGTGCTGGGATTAAAGGCGTGCGCCACCACCGCCCGGCCGACCCCAACTTTTTTATTCATAACCCCTGCCTCCTTAAACCTTTCAAGTCACAATATTCCCATCTCTATTTACAATCATGTTCTCTATACCCCACCTCTCCTGCTGATTTATTCCTGGTTTCCCAGCTCCTGTACTCACTCCAAGTTGAACACAAAGCCAGGATCCACTCTAATGGAGAACATGGTGCATTGATTTTTAAGTGCCCACGTCATCTCATTAAATACAAGGTTCTGTAATTTAATCCATTTGTTTATGTGAACAAAAGTTCCCGGAAAGAAGCTGTGTCTGCTGAGACTGATTGATTAGACCACAGTGCTGTAGAAAGAAGGGAATGTTACAGTTCCAAACGCTCATTACCTTATTGTCAGCTCGTTTCATCCCTTGGAAAAGCCACCTATTTCCACCCCTGCATAGGAATTAGCGTTCTATGACTAATAGATAAAAGCCTTTGGAGTATCTAAACTTAGTAAATCACTAGCTTCTACCGATCCAAATCTAAGAATGTCATCAGGGGGCGCGTGAAACCTGTAGGCGAGCTTTCCCTAGCTTGCTGTCACCCCCTCTCTGATATGCCTTGATTTATGACTCTCTTGGTTCTATAAAACTATGAACAGAACTATGAATCTGTTTCCACACAGGAACATTGGATTTGAGGTAACCCAAGTCCGTGTTTCTGGGCCATGGGTCCTCAAAATGGCTCTAGAATAAACCACTTTTATTCTCTTTAAAATGAGAGCTATAATTTTTGCATTGACATCTGTACATTTAGCTTGTTTTGCTGCTGAATAAAACTCTGCTCTGTGTATGTCCCTCACTTTCTTTACCTGTTTATCAGCTGGCGGCCACCTGCCTGGATCCCACTCCTGTGTGCTGTGAGCAGCCATGAATATGGATGAGCAATAGCCATGCAGCATCTCAACCATGCAGCAGAGTGGAGAGTCCTCGGGGGACATCTCTGCAATGGAACAGCTGACTCACACAGACATCTATTTCTAATGTTGAGGAGATGCCATACTGATCGTCACAGTTGTCAAACCAGTTTTCACTCTCGCCACCAAAATGTGGGACTCTTTGCCCTGACGTCGAGGTCTGAATTTGTTGTCATCAGATTTTCTGATAGTCACCATCCCAACTGGGGTGAGATAGAATCTCAAAGTAGTTTTAATTTGTCTTTATCTGATGACTAATGATATTGAACACTCTTTACATTTTTATTAGCTATTTTATTTCTTTCTTTGGGAGTTCTTTGTTATGCTCTGTATACCATTTTTCCCCTTGGATTGTTTTGTGTTCTTGATGTTACGACTTTTTTGAGCTCTTAGTGTATTCTAGATGTTCATCCTTAATCAGATATATGGCTGGCAACGCGTTTCTCTGATTCCGTAGATGCTTCCTCTCAACTGACTGTTTGAGTTTCTGGGCAGAAGATTTCTTAGTGTTCTGAGTTCCCACTTGTCAGTTGTTGGCTTTAGTTCTTGAGCAGTCAGAGTCCTCTTTATGAAGCCCTGGCTCCACCTCTGTGTTGTAGTGTGCACTCCCTGCCCTCTCGTCTGGCAATGTCAACTTTCAGATTTTACAGTGAAGTCTTGGATATATTTGGAGTCAGGTTTTAAACATGATGAGAGACAGGGTCTAGTTTTATTCAATGTATAGATGTTGAGAATTGTAATATTGCTTTTGAAAATTGTTTACCTGATCAGAATAAAAGGTCTTTCTTCAACTCTTCTGACAGTTTTGGCCTGGTGTATTTTGCTAGGTACTAGAATAGTAATGCCTGCTTGCTGTTTTTTTTTTTTTTTTTTAGATGCAAGGCTTTATGAGATGAACCTAAAGCTAAAATCATGCTAAATGAAGAAAATGCTCACTATTGTTACTAAGCTCAAGTGCAAGACAAGGCCATCTCCTCTCTCTGCTCCTATTTCATGTAGTGCTTGAAGTCTTAACTAGAACTGTAAGACAGGAGAGGGAGATAAAGAGGATACAGAAAAGAAGGGAATCAAATAATTCTTATTTGAAGACAACAGGATGCACAAAAAGCCCCTAAAAACCCCACCAGAAAGGTTATAGAACCAGTAATGACTTTCAGCAAAGTGGAAGCATCCAACAGAAGCAGAGAAGCAAGTAGCTTTCCTCTATACCAAATACAAAAGCAAATAGCCTTCCCATAGAGTAATTCCAAACATTCTGGGGAAGAAATCAGAGAAACAGTTCCATTCTCAATAGCCTCACAAACATACCTTGAAACAAATCTTCCTCAGAAGTAAAACTTGACAATGAAAGCTTTAAGACTCTGAAGAGAGAGATTGAAGAAAGTAGAAATCAGAAAGACTTCCCATGTTCATGGACTGCTGGGGATAATATTGTGAAAATGGCCATCATACCAAGAGCAATTTGTAGATTTAATGAAGCATCAATCAAAATCCAGTGCCATTCTTCACAGAAATAGAATCTTAGAGTTTATATGGAAACACAAAGACCCCAATACCCAAAGCAACCCTGAACAAAGGCAATGCCACCATATCTGATCCAAGTTATACAGCAGAATTATGATAATAAAAACAGGATGGCATTGGCTAAAAGGAAACAGACACATTAATGCATAGAATATGTAATCTAGATATAAGTCCAAACAACTACAGTCACCTGATTTTTTCAAAGTACCAGAAATATTACCTGAAGGAAAGACAGCATCATGAACACAGAGTCCAGGAACACTGGTGTCTCTCTACAGCAATAGAAGCAATCTTCTCTCACGCCCTACAAGAACCAACTCCTAATGGAGCAAGAACCTCAACAGAAGACCTGAAACTGAAGCTGCCTGAGGAAAAAAATATGGCATGCCCTTAATATATAGGCATATGTAAGGAATTTCTGAACAGAATACTAATACTAAAGAAATAAAGAGAACAATTAATAGATGGGACCTCGCGACACACACACATACACACACACACACCCTTCTGGACTACCAATCTAGTGAAGAACAAACTTACAGAATGGGAGGAAATTTTGGCTAACTTTCCATCTGACAAAGATTAATATCTAGAATATACAAAGAACTAAAAAAATTAAGCATGGAAGCAATCCATTTTTAAAATGAGTTGAGGGACTGAACAGAGTTCTTAGAAGAAGAAATACAAATGTTTAATCAGTATGTTTCAAGTGTGTTAATCCTTAGCCATCATGGAAAAAAAAAATTAAAACTACTTTGAGAGTCCATCTGCCCTAGAGAGATTATTAGTAAATATAGCAGATGCCAGCAAGGATGCAGCAATGAGGAGCCCGTGTTCACTGTTGGCAGGAGAATACACTAGTTGGTGTTTGTTTCACTGACTCAGAAAGCTAAAAAACCTTCTTTGTTCTGATCCAGACGTTCACTCCTGGGCAGATACCCCCAGTACTGTCTCTTACTGTAGAGATATTGCACATCCGTGCTCACCAATGCCCTATGCACAGTAGCTAGGTTGGCAAGAATGAGAAAACCCAGAGACAGATACAGGGGTTCAACCTGAAGATCAGAACAGCAAGAGCAGCCAAGCTGGAAAGTCCCTTCCTGTTGGCTAGCTTTCATGTTGTTAGGAGGTGCTGTGTGTGACAGCACTGGAGGAGAAAAATCCTCAGCAATCTAACCCAGCTCCTGTTATGCCCACCAGCCAAAAACAGCATGACAATTACCAGGAAAACAAAGACTGTCTGTCTGCCTGTCTGTCTGCCTGCCTGTCTGTCTGCCTGCCTGCCTGTCTGTCTGTCTGCCTGCCTATCTTATTTATCTGTCTGTCTGTCTATCTATCTGTCTGTTTGTCTGTCTATCTATCTACCTACCTACCTATCAGTCAATCAGATTTGAAACCTGTTCCACAGCAGAAAACCCGTGCCTGCACAGTGAACCGGGTCAGCCTGTGCTCACAGGCTCCCATGAAGAGCCTCCTGCTGTTGTTCTGTTGAAAGGATTTAGTATCAAAGTCCTTTCTCAATGCTTCCTGTTGACACTCACAGGTTAGTGCTGTGCTCAGCTTCCAGGAAGGAAGGGTTTTGTGGATGGAGGTTGATTCAGAGACCTGTAACATACAAAGCACGGTGGCATGCTTGACCCTGAAAAAGACATCCGTATCATGACCTTCAGGGCTCAGAGAACACCGTGGAAGAGGGGCAGACAGAGAGTATCACTGTGGCATGCTCGGTCCTAAAAAGGACGTCTGTATCATGACCTTCAAGTCTCAGAGAGCACCTTGAAAAGGGACAGACAGAATGATACCTCTGGAGGCAAGGAAGGCCCGCTGGAGAGCGGTGGCTTCTGAACGTGTTCTCACCAGCACATTGAACTATGGACATCTGCACAAGACCAACCCAAGAATGGGACGGTCGCCATTTCACCACACAAGGGGCAAAGCTGATCCTGCCTCCACCCTGGGTGAGGGCAGTTAATGGATGCTCGGGGAGAGGAAGTCACTTTCTTCAGTGTGTGACCTCAAATAAGCACCCCTCAGCTCATGATCAGGCAAATAAAGATAATTGAACTTACGCGGTTCTTAAAAGGGTAGCAAAGCAGGAGGGGCTAGTTCCAAGGAAGAAGGGTTTCTGTGGTGGAGAGAAAAGTGTGATGAGGGATGAAAACTGAGCACGCACGCGTATGAATGTGTCCGAAGACAACACAGGAAAGAGTGTACTAAAATCCTGTTTATCTTGCTCACTGGGGATTTTTAGTTTCCTGTCTAAGTTTGATGCCCACCGGAAGTGTCTCACTTGCCTAACTCTTGGCGTGTGACTCCCAATGCTACAGAGCACAAATCATAAACCCAATTAGTGCAAAGAAGAAAGGTGGTGGGTTTTCTCATTCGCGCCCCAGCTGAAGGTCCTCTGTGTTACTCTTTAACATTAGCGCCCCAGCTGACGGGCTCTGTGTTAATCTTTAACTTTAGCCCCAGCTGACGGGCTCTGTATTACTCTTTAACATAATGGAGAATGTTCTGCAGTCTTTTTGGAAAATCTTTCAGGGTTTTATAAAAAGCTGTGTTTAAGGGGTTGTGTTTACTGGGTGGTCAGGTGAGCTTCATGTACTTGGCTCTCTACATGACAACAGAGGCTCTGTCAGAAAAATTGGTGCTGCCGACTGCAAAGCTAATTTTAGCCAGCAGAGGACGCCAGAACACAAAGGATGGAAGCCAATCATTGCTCCTTCCTGTCACAGGAGGGGTCAACACAGGCTTGTTACCAGTTAAGTTCCCCTAAACCACCTGCTCTATGACACAACCCACAGTGTCTCTCTGACACTTCAGGCTTTTCTCTGCTGTTTAAAGACCCCCGTGTTCCGGCTTTTTAATTAGTAGTTCACTTTAATGTCCTTAAGTAACTGCTTTCGTTTTACTCAGCCAAGCGCCCATTTAATTTTGTTTATGCATCTCTTCATTGTTGGGCAACCTTTCTTGGTCCTGTTTCCACTTTTACTCCTTCTGCCATACTTTTCATAGCACTTTGAACTTGCCTCACAGCTCTGTGGGATTTTGGCTTGTGTTTTTTATTCTCCTTACACTTTTCTAATTTTGCATTGAAATAATCTCATTATTGAGATACTGTTTTTGTCATTCTTTAAAAATATTTTTAAATTTTCTACTTTCTCTTTCTTCCTAGACCATTATTCTCTATTCTTTCTCCTCGTGTTTCATACACTCTTTTTCTGTTTTGTTTTGTTGCTTTTCCCTCCTCCTTCCCTCATTTTGTTGAGTTCTTATTTCCACATTATCTTGAGTAAGAGTTTAGATTTATTTCCAATTATGTGTACGTTGGTGTTGATGGGTGGGTATGCGTGCAATGAGTGCAGGTGCATGTGGAGACCGCACATTGTAAAACTGCCTTCTAGAATTTATTCACAGATGCTCTTTCTGCACTGGGAAGCAGTTATTGCAGAGATTCCTAACTGGCCATGAGAATGAGCGACTGTTGGGTGCCTACACTGTGGAGGCATCTTTCCCTACACCGCCGGGGTTCAGGTTATATGGAAGGGTGGTGGGAAGAATGGAAGAGCCAGTGGATGGAAAGGAGGCTGTGAAATGCCTTCTTCTGGCTATGACACGGTTGGTACAGGATGACCTCACAGGAGCTAGGGCGACCTGCACGGAGTCAGGCCAACAGACAGCTCTAATGGGAATCGGTGGGCTACAGAAACATACAAGCATTTACAAAGGAAGAGAGGGCATTAAGGTGGGAGAGGGCTGTGCTGGGGTTGTCTGGGAGGATGGAGGGGGAGCTGGGGTAGATATGATCAAGGCATGTTGTATATATAGATGAAATCGTCAAGGAGTAAATTGCAGACATTTAAAAATAAATAAAAATTAAAAAGTAGCTGCTCACAAGAAGACCCCCATGTAAACCTGGAAGAGATCCAAAGCAACAGATAGCTAATTGAACAGAGAAACACGAAAACACAAAGTAATGTGCCTCTCCCCGGAAACAATGTCTCTTCAACTACCAAAATACATAAAATGCCAGATGACGGCCAAAGTTCACCACCATAAATCATCGGAGTCCCCCATGATGAAAAGCAAGCCAACCAGTGGGCAGTGGTGCACCTTTAATCCCAGCACTCAGGAGGCAGAGGCAAGTGGATCTCTGTGAATTCCAGGCCAGCCTGGTCTACAAGAGCTAGTTACAGAACAGGCTCTTAAAACTACAGAGAAACCCTGTCTTGAGAAAAACAAATTAACAAAACACAAAACAAAACAAAACAAAATATAAAAAAAGAAAGAAAGAAAGAAAGAAAGAAAGAAAGTAAAGCAAGCCTGTGAGTTCAGCTCAGGACCTCACAGGAAAGCCAATAGCATTGAGGGGAAGTCAGCGACATGGAAAAGAAGCCAGCAATGGGACTTCCAAGTCAGCAAAACGGAAGAGAACTGCAGGAAGAAGCCAAGACTGAAGCAGAGCAAACAGGAAGCTGGGCTTGGACACGGACAGGGGAATGAATCCAATTTCAAACAGTTCAAGTCACTGTTAAGAACAAGCTGAAAAAGAATACCAGGAAATCAGGAACAGAGAGAACGTTTAAGGTTTTAAGAGAAAATTGCTGACTCATCTAGGCATCAAAGTAGCATCTGATCCCTGACCAGAGAACTTGAGATAATCTATATAAGCCCTGGAATGTAACCACCAATCATGATTGCTAAATTCAGAAAAGTTCTCTTTGAAAATCAGTGAAATCATTGGGATTTATAATTTACATAGAACTAAGAATGAGCTCATTTTTAGTTCACTTAAAATAAGAAATATAATGGACTAAATATTTCCAGTTTTGATAAAATAAGAAACAAAATAAACATATCAGTTCTATGGGGAATCCATTTTTCTGTTATGAAAATAGAAACTTGTGGCACGGATTACTTTATAAGGAACACTGAATCTCATTATCAGTAATGTCTATAGCTTTATTTGATAAATTTCTCAGAAAACCAAAGATCTCATCTGTGCAAACTAAAAAATAAATACAGTAAAATATCAGCTGATACTTTGACAGAAGTTAGCTATTGAGAATATATATTTGTATATGCAAATATGTTATCTATCGATCTAGAGTCTTTCATCTAGGGTGTGGGGCCATGTGAGATTCCCCCCATCCTTATTGGCATGTCAGTTGGTATTGTCATTGTACATGTCTTGTTTAAGCAACCATATTGCTTAGAGGCGATGGGCACAGCTTCTCTGTCACAGGCAGAAAGCACTCTGGAGCAGCAGACACCTGCCTCTGTCTCCAGTCTTCACCCCTCCCCTCAGTGTTCCCTGAGCCGTACAAATACAAGGTCATGCTAGAGCTGTGTCAGTTGGCATTGGACATCCATGGTCAGGTTGCTGCATTTGGCCAGGTGTGGGTGTTTGCAATCATCTCCATCTGTTTCCGGAGGAATCTTCTTCAAGGAGAGGGAGAGCTGTGTTTATCTGCAAACGTCATGAGATCATCAGAAGGATTTTATTGTATTTCTTCTACTTTTAACCATACAATATACCAGAACTTAACATAAATTATAATTGACCTCATAAACCCCCCTGAAGTGGCTATCTTCAGTATTGTATAGATGAAGAAACAAATTTAGATAGATTGGGTAAACTACCCCAAATCTCTAGATAGTTAGCAGATAAACCAAATGTTAATCCCCCAAACAACATGCAAACTCCAAGCATCTTTATACAAATATCACTACTGGACGATCGTGATCACCGTCCATACACTGACCCCACTGACTTGGTAGCAAACTAATATTGTTGAGTTTTTCCTAGCAGACTGCTGCTCCATTCCCTGGGTACTGCTGGTGAAGCAGTTACCCATGATGATGCTCAGAGAATGTTCTAGAAGGACCAGAACCATCCTGGTAGGAAGTTCTAGCTCATCACTAGGAAGTTATACATCCCTCTCCCCAATTGATCAATGGCAGAGGAATCTCTTGACTCAATTCTGGATGACTCTATGCTATGCTTCATGGCTCGTGGTTTGGTAAACATTGTCCTTTTCCTGAAAATGTGCTTTTACTTAGCTCATTTCCCTCCCTATCTTGCAGCTTCCGGTCCTTACAGATTTTGATTTGTTTTGTTTCCTTTTCAATAGAAGGAGTGAGATGTGGGTAGACGGGAGTGTTCTGACCTGTAGGACCCTGTGTGTGACTAAAAGTATCAGCCAACCTGGGCATGAATAGAAAAACGAGATTGAAAATGAATTAAGAATAAGATTAATCACTCTAACGAAAGACAATATCTGTTGCCTCTTACCTTGTTAATGACTTTTTTTCTTGACAATTTTCTAATATTTGAACTGAAAACAGGGGCAGGTCAATATGAGGCATATACAGTAGAAATTCTTCAGTTCTGCCCCAAAGGAACCCTCAGCAATTGGTTTGCAGTCTTTAGAAATCTACTGGATTTGATCTATTTCTGCTTCCTGGAGACATCACAGTGGGGCCATCACCATGACCTGAGTTAAAGGACAGAGAGCAGACAACACAAGACATCTTACAGTGGTCCATTGAGGACAGAGAGCAGACAACACAAGACATCTTACAGTGGTCCATTGAGGACAGAGAGCAAACAACACAAGGATGTCTTACAGTGGTCCGTTGAGGACAGAGAGCAGACAACACAAGGATGTCTTACAGTGGTCCATTGAGGACAGAGAGCAAACAACACAAGGATGTCTTACAGTGGTCCATTGAGCCTGTGGACCCAGCCGGGACCATTCCTATGGCTTCCAAATGGCTCATTGACCCTTAGAATGAGCGGTAAGAATGCTTATGGAAAGCACAAAGAGTGTGACTTATGCTGAAATGTTGAACTTTTTCCCTCTTCATGGTCATGAAGGCAAGGCTGGCTCTATTTTTATTAGGAAAAATGTAGAGGTCATAGGTTATAGACTTTGTAATAAGGCAAGAAAATAAACAAAAGTCATAGATTTGAAAAGATAGAAGCAAAATCGTGTTTATTTGTAGATGATACAATTATTTATGTGGAAAATAAAAAACTAGTTTATAAATAAAATAAAATAAAAAATAAAAGGAAAAGGTTTCAAGTGGCCAGAACAATTTTTCAAGGGAAATAAGTGTTCAAGAACTTGTATTTCCTGATTCAAGACTTTCAAGTGTTGTAGTGTCATAGGGAAATGGTAGTTCTTTAGATAAATGATCCCAGGAAACGCTGTTTGGTGAATGATATCCATATGCAAGAATAAAAGGTAAAACTAACTTGGAAATCAGCAGTTTGAAAGACTGTACAAGATCTATATTTTGTTAAAGCATATTTAGCGCATATATATATATATATATACACACATACACATATATGTATATACACATACATATTGTCAATAGCTAACTTCTGTCAAAGTATCAGCTGGTATTTTACTGTGTTTATTTTTTAGTTTAAACAGATGAGATCTTTGGTTTTCTGAGAAATTTATCAAATAAAGCTATAAACATTACTGATAATGAGATTCAATGTTCCTTATAAAGTAATCCGTGCCACAAGTTTCTATTTTCGTAACAGAAAAATGGATTCCCCATAGAACTGATGTGTTTATTTGTTTCTTATTTTATCAAAACTGGAAATATTTAGTCCATTATATTTCTTATTTTAGGTGGACTAAAAATGAGCTCATTCTTCTATGTAAATTTAAATTTGGGAAATTTCTGTATGTTTCCTAAAATCATTTATTTAATTTTATTTTGTGTGTGAGTGCTTGTTTACATTGTATGTACATTGCATTCATGTGTGGAGTCCACAAAGGCCGGAAATGTGTGTTGGATAATCGGGAATTAGAGTTATAATTCTGAGTCACCATGTGGGAGCTGAGAAGCAAACCCTGGTCCTCCGCAGGAGCAATAAGCATTCTGCGCCATGGAACCATCATCTCTTCAGCCTCTTCATGTTTTCTTTCTTCATAGTCAAGGCTACACTGAGAAACCCTGACTCGAAAAATAAAAGCAAGCAAACAAGAAACAAACAAATAGCAATCAATCCTTAGGTTCTATTCGTAGGTAACTTTGATTTTTCCAGACAAAGTTTCTCTGTGTGAGAACTCTGGCTGTCCAGGAACTCAGTCTGTAGACCAGGTTGATCTTGAACTCACAGAGATCCGCCTGCCTCTGTCTCCCGAGTGTTGGGATTAAAGGTGCTCCACCACTGCCCGGCTCGTAGATAACTTTGGTAGTGTTTTGTTCTCCAATTTCCTTCTCTCCAGCCTCTTTCATTAAACCAGAAGTCACTTCTGACCACACAGAATTGTTCCTCTGTAGTTTTAGGGAAATATTTAGTAATAGAAATTTGTAACTGGTGTTCTGTGAGATTGAGTACGTACCTACACAGTCTCTGTGCTCATGATATAATAATTCATCAGTGCTGCGGAAACACAATGATGAAATAGTCACAGCAAAGGGAAATGCATTTCCCTGGAAACAACTTGATGAACACAATTAGTCTCCCATCTGCCAGGGCGGCATTCCTTCAGAAAGAACACAGATGGGCTTGGTACTGCAAGACGAGCACTGGGCTGGAAACAGGCTGGAAGAGGAAGTGTGAGACAAAATTCAAGGGTAACGTAAACCTAAGTGTTTCCTTTTTCCTCCTTCATATTACACACGTCCTCAGTCTTAGAAGAAAGCAGACACCTGTAAGGTTCTTGCTTTGGCACAGCCTCATGTGGGATGTGGGAGGTGTGAGACACTGCACCAGACAACTGGGGGTCATGCTTGGCTGTGGAGAGCATCTGGGCAGCAGTGTAAACTCGTTACATCTATCACTCATGCAACAAGGCTAAGTGCATGAAGCAGAGAGAAGTCAGAAGTCACACTCTGAGTGGCAGAGCTACAGTTTGATCTATGACATAGGGCACCAAATGTCACCTCTTGATGACCAAGGCTTGAAGGAAAACCACACAGTACTCTTGACTCGGGCTCACTAAATGAGGGCCTAGAAATCCAGCCCACCACATACCATTTGCTCTGTTCCTCCTCTTCAGTCCCTCAGACACTAGCCCAGCTCCTGTACAGCTGAGGACACCTTTCAGTGAAAGGCCACATGTGTTTCCAAATGGGTTGCTAAGCTTGAGGTTTAGGCCTGGAAGTTGTTTGGGGATAATTAGGACTCCGCATTTGAAGAAAGGGTGCATTGGAACTTTTTCCATTGGCTACATTTGCAGTTAAGTTCTTCCTTGTTATGCCTTGAAAACCTTTGTTTGTTTGTCTTTTGCCTGTTTGTTTCCTAAGGAGAAGAAAGAAGACTTGGATTTGGGAAGGTCAGGAGAACCTGGGAGGAGATGGGGAGAGAAAACACTCACCAGACTATATTGTATGAAAAAATTATTTCAGTTTAAAAAGGGGGGATTAAAAAGGGTCTGGGACTTCCTGCCAGCCTGACAGAGCTTGAGGAGGAGAGAGAAAGACACCCAGAATCTCCTTTATTGTCTGTCTTTCCCATGATAAGTACCACCTTTATAGAAGAGGGACCCTGCTAGGATGTGCTCTTCCATTTGACACAGTTTCTTTCATCTGCACATCTCTTTGCAATTTAAATTGGCTGCTTGCACTGGAGCAGCAAATGAGTGCAGTTAGTGAGTGATTAATGATGGCTGACCCGGTCCCCAGAGCTTCTCTGAGCTGAGTCAAGAGAACTCACATGCAGTGAGCAGCATTGGCTCTGAGAGGGAGAACCTCAGCCTCTGCTCAAGCTCATGGAAGTGCTCGGGCTTCACAGAAACGATGGGTCTGCGCTATTTTAGAGCCTGAGTAATTTTAGAAGGCCTTCTAGGGCTAGATATGCTTCCGGGTTCATTATAAACAGGAGGCTGGGATAACACAGAGAGAATCTGTGCCTGTGGACTTGCAAACTCTTTAACGAACCCAGAAGCCTTTATATCAACTTCCAGAACATTTAGCAGGATACGTTTATCCTTGAGCAATGAACTAGCCCATCTTTGGGAATGCTTTTAGATTTAGGGTGTGAACAGGCGTCTGGAAGAATATGTCATGCTAAGACACTTGTCTCTGGAGGGTCTTAAAAATATTGATAATGGGGAGTAAGTGTGAAGATTTGGCTCTGTGTGAAATATGAAGTGTCCCATCTCTTGAATAGACTTGGAATGTAGAAAGAGAAGAAAGCAAAGACTTCTGACAGCACTGAGGGAAATCCCAGCCTCTGCAGGAGGAATTCAGCTGGCCATGTGTCTGCATTAAGGGCCCAAATCTTGTTTGTATTTGTCTGTATTTGATTTTAAATAGCGTACAATTGTGTGCTGATCTACAACTGGGACACTCAGTTAATATTTAATATTCCTTTGCTGGGCATACAAGCCATAGACTTCAGGTGTCCTCATCTCTAATCAGTAACAGAGCTGCTGAATGTGAGGATACAAATGGAAAAGAGGATCTTCATCAACCAAGTGAACCATATGGAAGACAACTGGAACTCAGAGCTGCTACTGCGTGCAAGTCAGGCAAGACCGTGCAGAGGTTCCTTGTGAACTTGCGGAGGCTGTATGAAGTTTGACAAAAATTCGATATACTTGATGGGAAATTACCCAGCTCTATTCTAGGAACCTGAGGTCAAGATCTCCAGCTTGTTTATCTTGGCTTCTGCTAAACCGACTGCTTGTGCAAAGCCCTCAGCTCCATCTAACTGCTTGTCTCAGCTTCTGTAAAACTGCTTGTCTGTGCAAAACCTCCCCCTGCAGCTGCTTTGCTCTGAACAGTCAGGGCACATGAGTCCCGAAAGAGAGTAGTCCCAGCTGGCTGGAATAAAGACTTTCAATTTGCTATTGACTGTCTGAGTGGTCTACTCCGGTAGGCTCCCTGTAACAACTGTTTCTGGTACTATGTTCCAATCCCAAAATTTTATGAGAATACAGAATAAGAATTAATAAGCCTAGCAGGTTTACTACCACAGAACACTGGTGTAGACTTCAGTTCTGAGATTAAACCTGCATTTCATAACTGTATTAGTTAGGGTTATCAGAAGAAACAGCCCACTATATGTATGTGGAAGAGTCCATGTACATGTGAGGGATATATGTGTATTTATGTACTCACGTGTGCATCGTGATGTGAAAGAGAAATATACATGAGATCATAGGCCGACAAAATTTGTCAAATTCCTGTAGTTAAATCTGTAGTTGATTGGGTTGATACTCAGGAAGAAGAGATGTCTCTGGTATGTTCCCAAGGCAAAAAAAAAAAAAAAAAAAAAAACTCAGATCAAAAAACAAGTGAGTGGATGAATTGTCTCCTACACAAGGGAGTGCTAGGGCTTTCTTCTGCTCAAGTCTGCTACTGAATGGAAAAGCCTCTCAACATCAGAAAGTAATCTGATGTTTTTGCTATAATGATTTAAATATAAATACACCAATGACCCCTCACAGAAACATACAGAATAATATTTGACCAAATACCTCAGCTGTGACCTCATCAGGTTGGCAAGTTGAGTATCACAACCTCCTGTTCCAGACTTTGGACACGGTCTCTAACTGTGATCTGGAATAAATATGGCCTCTAGGATGGTGCCACATCTCTCTTTAGTGGTCGTTTAGGTGTTACTGGAACGGGAATAGATAGAAGCCTTATAGATAATCAGTGAACTGAAAAATCTTTTAATTATTTTGCAGACATTGCTGTTAATAAATGTCAATGTGTGTGGCCAGTTTGTTTTCAATGTAACTGACATTCTAGTTGTATGTGTGAAGGATGCCAATTGTCTTCATCTACCTCTGAACTAGTGGAGACTGCATAAAGTCCACCCCAGCACCCCACAGATGAGAAAATCCACAGGGCAGTGTAGTTCCTGTGAAGCTATGGGGGGGGGGGAGTGACTTTTTTTGAAAATCCCTTTCCATTTTACAGAGGACCCCAAAGAGAGGCTTCATTGACAACAGGCCGAGCCCCAGGCATCAATGAGGGACCAGAGCTTGCAGCAGCCCTGTTAATCTGTTAATCTGACAAGATGAAGATCATAAAGTTAGCACCCATTAGAGACCATGGGGTTGGATCCAGGCTTCTGCAGAGCCCTGTTGCTGAAGGCCATCCAGAACACTAATGGGAAAACAGCCTTCTAGTCCTCAGGGGACGCAGATGTGGTAGGACTTCCCAGAAAAGAAACCAGAGAAGCCCAGATTTAGCCAATTGTCACAGTACAGAGCATTAAAGTCACATTTATCGGAAAAGTCAAAGCATATCAAAACCACCAGATTGCTTGAGAGTTCTTTCTATGTGAAAATTAACTGTTATGCACTTCTTATTGTCTTTCCTTCATCCTGTCAAATACGGTGCAGTTAAAGAGATCTTTACTTTTTTTTTTTTTTTATCTTTTTGGTTTTTCGAGACAGGGTTTCTCTGTGGTTTTGGAGCCTGTCCTGGAACTAGCTCTTGTAGACCAGGCTGGTCTCGAACTCACAGAGATCCGCCTGCCTCTGCCTCCCAAGTGCTGGGATTAAAGGTGTGCGCCACCACCGCCCAGCGAGATCTTTACTTTCTGCTGCAAGATGAATGGACAAGAGCTTGAAAATGACAGTTAAGATTCCAATGTCAGCGCTGATGGCACAGGTAAACAGCTCTGTATGTTAGTGATGGAGCAATAGAATATGAAGGGAAGTCTGGTTTAACAAAACTCAGTTTTAACTTCCCTGCAAAATTAAGAACAGGATCCCAACAAACAGAATCAATGAATAGTTCAAAGGGATAGATGTTTCACTTAACATTGTATTTTTAATTTTCTGAATATAAATTTGTTTTTGTTTTGTGTGTCTGTGTGTGTGTGTCTGTGTATTTGTGTGTGTGTGTGTGTTTGTAGTTAGCATTGAATGCAGCCTTCTTGTGGCTAAGGAATCTCCAGCAAGTCTAAAAAGTGGAAAGAAAAAAAAGAGATGATGGAATTACTTTCATGTTTCTCCCTTAAGTGGCTTTGCAGTACAAGAAATATTTGGTTTAAGACTTAAAAGCAAGTGTTTCTGGAAGACAGGAAACCAAGCTAACAGGAGTTCTTGCTTTACTGAATCGCTACATCAGTAACTAGCGTTGAACCTAAGTGGAAACTAGTAGATCATTTCCTTCCTAGAAGAGCATCTTGTGTGATTGACATCTTTTGCTCGATCTACAGCCAGCCTTCTGTTCATTTCTTCCTATCTTATCTCCTTGGAGCAGCTGGGAAATATTTGAACTCTTCCTATTTCCTTCTGAGATATTTTCCCCTATGCGACTACTTATCATGCTGATATGAGCTCCTGAGTGACTCTAAGCCATTGACATTAAAGGAGGAATGTGTTCTGGTCTGATCCCAATGGGATGTCTGTGCAAAGACAGACCAGTGATCACAGCCTGCTCTGTGCTCATCCACCTCCTCAGGCAGATTCTCAGGGTGGGTTACAATGAGCCTGGCCATCCCATGGGCAAATCAGAGCAGCTTTGACTGCCAGTGTCTTCTTTGTCATGAATCAATGTTATTGAAGTCAAATATTTGGGTGGAATTTACTCCACATTCTCATAAGCAATGTACACATCTCTGTGTTGTACTGAAAAGGTAAACACCATGGGGGTCTTTGTATCATTCGTAAATTATGTAATTGGAGTTTTATTTTCTCAGCAAATTAAGCCTTTCTATTACATAAAAGGCTGCATGCAAGAATCAGTAAGTTTAGTAAGAAGAAAAGGCACCTTCATGTAGGAGGTCCTTCCATACATGTGTTGCTTTCATTGGTTAATGAATAAAGAAACTGCCTTGGCCTAGTTGATAGGGCAGAACTTAGGTAGGTGGGGAAGACAGAACTGAATGCTGGGATGAAGAAAGGTGGAGTAGGGAAGAGATACCATGGATCCTCCAGAGACAGACATGCTGAATCTTTCCCATAAACCACTGCCACGTGGCGATACACAGATTAATAGAAATGGTTTAAATTGAGATGTAAGAGTTCGCCAATAAGAAGATAGAGCTAATGGGCCAACCAGTGTTTTAATTAATACAGTTTCTGTGTGATTATTTCAGGGTTAAGCTAGCCAGGTGGCCAGGATGAACAAGTGGCCCTCCTTCTAAAGCACCTGGCATTTTAACAGTTCTGGTGGAAGAATTTAGCTAACAAATACAGGCAAATAAAATCTTTGTGAGAAAAACTCAAACTATTTGTTGTTGTTGAGTTTTTTTTTTCCCCAAAATTTAAGGATCTGGGTGGAGCTCTCTGCCTATGTTAGAAATTCACTCACTAATAATGAGGCCAAATTAAAAGAAAGAGAGAAAGAGAGAGAGAAAGAGAGACAGACAGAGAAGAAGAGAAAAAAGAAAACAAAAGAAAGGAAGGAAGAAAGGACATCTATAGACAAAATAATATCACCTTTATATTGCACCTAGCATCTAGCTTGTATCAACTCCAGTATTTTTATTTTTTCAAATATATTTTAGATCGTCTTTTCACTTTTTTACACAATATTTCTGCTTACCAATAACAGTAAGATAAAATAATAAACTCTAATATAACTACTTGCTTAGTCTTTATAATTTTTGCCTTGAAATGTTCAGGCAATTTAAGACTCAATTTTAGAACATCCATATGCAAATTAGTTGTGTGCCTACTATGCATCTTTTTGTGAGCGGTACATCAAATTGGGGTTGTACTTTTAATCTAAACTGACAGTGTATAGCAGTTTGATAATGGCCTGTATGCCATTTTTATATTAATATGGATGTAATAAAACTACCATTTATTTTCCATTTGATTCATTTTTTCTTGTGTTTTCTGTTGCTTCTTCTCTTTCTACTCTTAGGGTAGCAATATTTTTGATTTCTCTCCTGGCTTTTTGTTCTACCACCTAACTTTATTTTCTTTAGTGGTTGCTCTACAGAGAATAGTATGAACCTTGTAGTATTTATAAAGTACTTAGCATTGATATACTTCATGTAAACTATAGAAATCTTGCATCAGTATATTAATTAAGCTTAAAACTCTGTCCTTTGCACTACTTTCATATGTTCATATCTATATTCATGTATATGGTATTGACACACTGTGAGATTTTGCTTTAAAAATATAATTTATTTTTTAAAAATATTATATTTGTGTAAACATTTTTTAAGTAAGAAAGTGTTTGACTTATGATTCCAGAGAGATAGTCTATCAGGGTGCGGACAGCGTGGCACAGGGGACAGAGCAGGAAGCTGGAAGATCATACTTTCATCCATACACAGGAAGCAAATATGTGGGTGTGTCAGGGGGTCTTGGGGAGAGGTTACCTTCACAGACCTCCTCCTACAAGCCCCTACCTCCTAAAACTTCTATAACCTCCATACGGTATCAACAACTGGAAACCAAGTTTTTTAGTACACGAGCCTATAGGGCACATTTCTTATTCAAGCACCACAAAAGTCCAGTTTGTCAGATAAAAGCATGGCTATCCTTGCTTTTTTGTCTTTTGTTTGTTTGTCCATTAATTTATTTGCCTTTTGTTTGTTCATTCATTTTGTTTTTTCTTAGGATCATCATTGGATGATGGGATAATAGATTGGTATTTGTGAGTTATTATTTTTAGACATTGTATTGGTATAGATTCTTGTGTATTGATACAAAGTTAAATTATATTGAATATTGTATGTTTGTTTGCTTCTACCTCTGTTTAAAACATTGTTTATGTATTGATATATATATTTACCATATTGCAATGTACATTACTACCTCTGATCAAGATACTTATACATTGTTTACATTTAAAGGTCATTGTCCTTATTTATTGCACAGTTGTTTATTGCCTTAGGCTTTAAGTTAGATAGGTATTAAAAATTATAGATCAATAGTTATCTATGTTTGTCATATTTATAATTAGACTAATCAGGTTCTTTAGATACATAAAGATTATATTCAATATATATAGATAATCTTTAACCTCTTCAAAGTGCTATAGAAAATGGCATTTAATCTAACTTAGAGTTCCGTGATAATGAGACACAATTGCTCCTGGCATCACCGATCTATTCCAGAGAGAATATTGAGCACCAAAGACACTCCACCTGAATCTTTTTTTCTTGACAGAGCTGGCCTTTGAGCAAAGAAATGCCCATACCTCAGCCACTAACAGAGATATATAGAATTCACAAATGGATAAAACAGGGCTGTCATATCATGCCAAGGTGAGATAAGATAATTTTGAAAAGTTTCTTGTCTTTGAAAATGGTCTGTCAGTTATGTTAGGCCTTAGCCAAAGTCGGTTACTTCAACATTGCAAATGAGACTTTGGATGATTGCCCGGGTAGCCACTTGTTTCTGTCATTTGTTGCACATTTTGGAAATTTACTCAAGTAATATTGTTTCCCTTCTCAGATCTTCAATGGAGTTGAAGAGTAGATAATTATAGTTACCTTCCTCATGATTTAGCCAAACTTAGTTTCAATGAAACATTTAGACTCCTTGAAATTGTTTGTAATTTTATATTTGGTATCTGTTCCTATTGTATATAGTTGTATTGGGTTTGGATCAATCTTATTTAGACAAAAGGGGGAGATGATGGGGAAACTGTCAACCAATCACATCCAGTTAAGGTGTGGCTGGCTACCTGGCACCCAGGAAGAAAAACTGGAAGGACCCAGGTGCACACTCTCTGTATGACTCCCGATGGACAGATAGGAAGTCGGATCTCACACTCTTGTAGCGTGAATTTCCCCTTATAACCATTAAAAATATAATTACTATCCTTGAGCTGGCTTGGTTATTTATCGTGCTGACCTAATTCGTGACAATCATCCATTTACTATAACACAAAAAAAGAAACCTTAAAGTTAAAGTATAAAGATTGCAGCATTGGCCAAAGAATGTCTTCTTTATTATACAACATATCACTTGGCAATAAAAAACAAACCATTTTTCCCCTTTCCAGTAAAACAAATGGCATGACTTGCCTGTTTGCCTGCCCAGTCTAAAACTTAAGCTGCACTGTTACTATGAGAGCTCCTGCTAGGTGCTCTGCACAGTTCAGCATGGCAGAGCCACTTATGCCTCTGAGCTGCTTGTGTGTCTGAGCCACACACACTGCCCCACTTCCAGGCACATAGTGAGTCCACGTTGCCAACAAGCAAGTCATTGCACTTTACTGACGAACCTCATACAAATGCTCTGTCTCCTGCAAGAGCCAGAGGTCACGCTAGCAGCATAGCCCAGAAAGCCCTTTTAAACTGCACAGCTTTTTTTCTTTTTCTTTTTTTTTTTGTATATGTGTTGCTTTTTTTTTATTAATTAATTTATTTAATTATTAAAGATTTCTGCCTCTTCCCCACCACCACCTCCCATTCCCTCCCCCTCCCCCAATCAAGTCTTCCTTCCTCCTCAGCCCAAAGAGCAAGCAGGTTTCTCTGCCCTGTGAGAGGTCCAAGGACCACCCACCTCCATCCAGGTCTATTAAGGTGAGCATCCAAACTACCTGGGGTCCCACAAAGCCATTATGTGCAATAGGATCAAGAACCCATTGCCATTGTTCTTCAGTTCTCAGTAGTCCTCACTGTCCATTATGTTCAGCGAGACCGGTTTTGTCCCATGCTTTTTCAGACCCCGGCCAGCTGGCCTTGGTGAGTTCCCGATAGAACATCCCCATTGCCTCAGTGTGTAGGTGCACCCCTCGCAGTCCTGAGTTCCTTGCTCGTGCTCACTCTCCTTCTGCTCCTCCTTTGGATCGTGAGACTTCAGTCCAGTGCTCCAATGTTTTTTCTTTTTCTATGGCTGAGTCAGGAAAACCTCTCTTAAAGGAGCTGTAGCATGCTGCCAGCAAACAGCAAAAAGCTGTGTTAAATTCTGTGTTTTTGTGTTTACAATTAAGCGCTCTCAGGTTTTTAAGTGGATTTAGTCCATCACATTGGTGCCAATTGTTGCAAGGAGGGGCTACTTTTTTGTCCCAGCTGCCCAGTTAGTTTAGCCCCAAAACAACCACACAGAAACTATATTAATTACATCACTGCTTGGCCCATTAGCTCTAGTTTCTTATCAGTTAATTCTTACATCTTAATTTAACCAATTTCTATTAATTGTGTATTGCCACATGGCAGTGGCTGACCAGGTAAAATTTCCAGCATCTGTCTCCAGAGGATCCATGGTGTCTCTCTGATTCTGCTTTCTTACTCCCAGAATTCAGTTCTGTGTTCTCCACCTACCTAAATTCTGCCCTATCAGGCTAAGGCAGTTTCTTTACTCGTTAACCAATACAAGCAACCCGCAGAGGGGACTCCCACATCACTAGACTATTTGGATTAGTCTGCCTTTGAGGGGCTAAAGAGGACCCCAAACCAATGTTTTCAACACAATAATGATCCCTTGGATGACTGATCCTGACTCCACCCATTAGAGATCTGTTCAGAACAAATTAGACAACAAAGAGTTTCTGTAAATTTTATAAATATCCTTGCCTCTTTCATGCTTGAACTTTCTGAAGTAAAAAGTCTAGGTTTAAGAAGACGAAGATTGGGGGAATAAATGGCATTACAGAAACAGACATATGACACATTTTAGTTTCAGTGGTGCAGAACTATTTATGACACTTAATGTTGGAACCACTCAGACAGAAGAAGAGATACAGGAGGAAGAACTTGATCTGCTCAGGCTTTAGACTTTGCCTGGAAAGCATTTTTCTCATAGAAGTCCCTGACTTTGTTCCTCTAAGATGACATAAGCTCTTCAAGATACCTGACTGCTTAGTCTACTGCGCCTTAAACACAACCCCTCTGTAACCACAGTTTGGTCCTTATGTCCCTCAAAATCACTACAAAGTCTATCTGAAAAAAGGATATCTCCTCACTCCCTCCCATGTGGGAGATCTGCCGACACATCCAGGTGTCTCTTCTCATCCCTGTCTCATCCTCCATTCTAATTGCTACTGATCTCTATTCTAGCCTTTTCCCCAAGAGAGAATAATTCTACCAACAGGTGACATAAACACAGAGGGAATTTCAGGCCTACTTTTCTCAGACAAGTCATCAAATCAAGAACCGGACCTAGTGAAATGTCTAGTGTCCAGTCAGTACTTACATGAGAAGCCCTCTCTACTTACATCCCTCACATTATCAGTTTAAAACAATACTCTATTGATGTGGGATTCCCACCTGTATGCTGTGAATACCATTGGTTAATAAAAGACTGCTTTGTACCTACCTATAGCAGGGGCAGAACATAGCTATGTGGGGAAAACTAAACTGAATGCTGGGAGAAGGAAGGCAGAGTGAGGGAGAAGCCATGTAGCTCCACTGAGGACAGATGCTGGAACTTTGCTGGTAGGTCACGACCTTGTGGTGATGCACAGAATAATAGAGATGGTTTAAATTAAGATGTAAGAGTTAGCAAATAAGAAGCTAGAGCTAATGGACCAAGCAGTGATTTTATTAATACAGTTTCTGTTTGATTATTTCGGTTCTGAGTAGTCGGGAACCAACAAGAGCCTCCTTACAACACTCTATTTCTTTGAGTGACATTCTACTGATGAGTTGACCTGGAGTTAAATAATTTCTTCCTGAGAACATGGATCTTATTCTAAAAGACTTCCATGAATTTAAAGTAACATATATGGGTTGTGTAGTTCACTGGTAACCGTGAAAATGTCTCCAAAATCTGACAACTTTAAGCTCCCTGAGGAGGTGCCTGACACCTAATAACAAATGATATTATTGATGTTTGCCCTGTGGGCAGTTACCCCACAGTGGGAAGAATCTGGGTAGAAACTTGACCCTGATTTTTCCAGAGTGATGGATGCTACCAGTTCAATTCTGGAGCATATTAAGTTTATCTGCAGACAGTGATGTGGGGATTGGCGTCAATGAAGGAAATGCCTCAGATATTCTCCTTCTAAGACAGTGAAGTCTGTGTAATCACTGGTACATCTTATACCTGATTAGGGATTTAAACAAAGAAGAATATCAGGCAGAAATTTAAGAAGGAAATTACCTGGGTGTCTAAGTGAGATCATAATGGTTTATGGACTTGATTTATCTCCCTGCTGGAAAACATGACAATTTTGCAGATTGATCTGTTTTTGCTCCTTGTAGTCTTAGTGATGAAAGTCTTAATTAAGTGATACATGAAATAAATAGACGATATCTCCCCCCCCCCCACACACAGTGTAATTTAGATTGTTGAGAGTGGCTAACAGAGTGACATAGTAATTGGAAAATATGAAGGAAGCCAAGGGGGACTAGTACCCTGGGTCAGATATTGTTGGAGAGCCCTTCAGGGAGTCCAATGGTTTATTTGTCTTTGGAGAAGTGCTGCTCTTCATTCTGTCACTTTAAAGATGTCTGAGTAGAGATCTAGAGATCAGTCCTTGAAGATGGGAATAGCGCTCCCATACAGAGCAAAGAAAACTCACTGTTCCTGTCAGATACAGTGACCATGTGGGGCAAAGACTAAGTATGTTTATTGCCTATTAAAAAAATAAGACCCTAAATACAAGGCTCCTTTCTTATCACAGGCTGCAGCATGTGCTAGGACTTTTTGTCCCTTATCATATAACCATAGGGCCTGGAGGCACAGGATAAAGCTGCCCATGTCCTCACTACCACTGACAGCACTAATGCAACTTTCTAAGCCAGGAATCCTACACAAACTACCAGCACTGATAAGACTGTTATCAAACGATCTTGTTGGTGAAGTCCTGGAGCCTTCAGAGTTCTTGACAGTGGGATAAGGTATAGCATTCTAACATTGATTCTTTTCCTAGTGCTTATGATTTGGGATTATGATTCTGGGATTCTCAAAGTTGGGTTTAAATCATTATCTAAGTGTTTTGTAGCTTCATAACTCATGTTGGTAAGTTTATTCTGATAGCACGACAAAAAGCTGTTCATATGAACAGATGTTCATATGTCCAGATGCACCTATCATATATGAGCAAATTATCATTTGTCAAGGACCTATATGCTGTAACAGAAGAGGAAACTTGAATCTCCTTCACTAAAATCAAAGTTGAGACATGAATGTTCTTAGCAACATTAGTATTTATTTAATTGATCTGATTCCTCTTTTGTGTAGAAGAAGGTTGGGATACAGACTCCATTACATTTTTTTTTATTTAAAGCATATTCTTTACTTTTTTGGGAGCGTTATATCTGCACTGTATTTACTTAATCCTGCCCATAATTTGTTTTAGGCAATAATATACAAACTACAGAGATGTGTACCTCTGAGTTGGGGATTTTGAAACCATCATGTCCTGCTATTGTTCACTTTTCTTCTGTTTTAACATTGAATATGCCCTGTGGAGGTATCATTTCTTCATCTTATGTATAAATTGAGAACAAAAGATAACACAATCCTTGATTGAGGCTGAATGCAAACTGTGATGGCTGATCTCGGCTGTCAACTTGACTATATCTGGATTCAACTAAATCACAGCTGAAGAGTGATCCTGTAAGAGATTTTTTAAATCAGATTATTTGAAGCAGGAAAGTCCATCCTAAGTCTGGATCATGCCTGCTGGTGACAATTCAGGTAAAAAGACATGGAATAAGGAAACTTTGCTCTTTGCCTGCTTGCCATCACTCTTGCTGGCAAGTTCCTCCATACTGTTTTGCCATTATTAAATCCAGCTATTTCTGGATTCCAATGTAGAGTAAGGACCAGAAACTCCAGGATTCCAGTGCCAAACTGAGACTGCTAAGGCATCCAGACTCATAGTCTGAACAACTACTGTATTCTCAGTCGTTAAGTCATGGGACAGCAATTGTTGATACCTGAACCACATCCTGTAAGGCAGTCTAATAATGCTCTTCAATTGACATATTCTGTTCCCTTAGAGAACACTTTCTAATACACAAGCTAAAACTAAGCTATGAAAAGCAGTGATATTTATGGGTTGTTTAATACCAAAGCAGTGTTTAGCTTGAGTTACCTGATGTAGGAGTGCACAAACTCTCACTTTCGAAGGCTTAGGTAATATGTGAGGGTACTCTAAATATAAAACACCATTGCTGTTTTAAATCTGAAGAAATGGATGTACAAAACCATTAATTTTTCTTGTTTTTTTTAAAAAGTTGCTCATTTCACATCTTGATGACTCATAATAATGACCATGAAATTGCTCCCCACACATTAGGGAAAGCTCATTCAATATCCATTGTGTTCACCTATGTGTAACATTCTCTCTTCATCCCTTCCTTATATCATGTGGGAAGAAAAATATTTAAGTGACCACGGTGGGGAGGAAATACTTGACCAGCTGGACTGGGACTGAATGACCATGTGATCAAAGCGGACTCTCTGAATGTGGCTGATAATGGGGGCTGACTGAGAAGCCAATGATAATGAAACTGGGATTTGATTCTACTACATGGACTGGCTCTTTGGGAGCTTAGTCCAGCTGGCCTTGGTGAGCTCCCATTAGATCAGTCACACCATCTCAGTGGATGGATCTCCCACCTCGTGGTCCTGACTTCCTTGCTCATCTTCTCCCTCTTTCTGATCTTCACCTGGACCTTGGGAGCTCAGTCCAGTGCCCCTATGTGGGTCTCTGTCTCCATCCATCACCAGATGAAGGTTATATGGTGATATGCAAGATATTCATCAGTGTGGTTATGGGACAAGGCCAGTTCAGGCACCCTCTACTCTGCTGCCCAAGGACCTAGCTGGGGGACATCCCCTTATACACATGGGTTTCCCCTTTAGAGCCAAGTCTCTTGCCAACCCTAAATGGCTCCCTTAATTAAGATATCTTCTAGCCGGGCAGTGGTGGCGCACACCTTTAATCCCAGCGCTTGGGAGGCAGAGGCTGGTGGATCTCTGTGAGTTCGAGACCAGCCTGGTCTACAAGAGCTAGTTCCAGGACAGGCTCCAAAACCACAGAGAAACCCTGTCTCGAAAAACCAAAAAAAAAAAAAAAAAAAAAAAAAGATATCTTCTTCCCTGCTCTCATATCCACCCTTCCTCCATCTCAACCATCCCATTCCCCCAAGCTCTCCCTAATCCTCCCCTTCTCCATTCTCTCTCCCCCTCTCCCCTTCTCCTACCCCACCCATGCTCCCAACTTTTGCCCGGCGATCTTATCTATTTCCATTTTCCAGGAGGATCTATATATGTTTTTATTTGGGTTCACCTTATTATTCAGCTTCTCTAGAATCACAAATTATAGGCTCAATGTCCTTTATTTATGGCTAGAATCCACTAATGAATGAGTACATAGCATATTCATCTTTTTGGGTCTGGGTTATCTCACTCAGTAAAGTGTTTTCTATTTCCATACATTTTCATGCAAAATTCAGGATGTTAATGCTTTTTACCGCTGAGTAGAACTCTAATGTGTATATGTGCCACACCTTCTTTATCCATTCTTCCATTGAGGGGCACCTAGGTTGTTTCCAGGTTCTGGCTATTACAAATAGTGCTGCTATGAATAGTTGAACAAATGCTTTTGTAGTATGATTGGGCATCTCTGGGGTATATTTCCAAGGGTGGAATTGCTGGATCCTGAGGTAGGTTGACTCCCAGTTTCCTGAGGAACCGCTAAACTGATTTCCAAAGTGGTTGCACAAGTTTGCATTCCTACCAGCAATGGATGAGTGTCCCCCTTACTGCACATCCTCTCCAGCATAGGTTATCATTGGTGTTTTTGATTTTAGCCATTCTGACAGGTGTAAAATGGGATGGGAGAAGATCTTCACCAACCGCACATCAGGCAAAGGCTTGATCTCTAAAATATATAAAGAACTCAAGAAGCTAGACATTAAAATTCTGAATAACCCAATTAAAAAAATGGGGTACTGAACTGAATAGAGAATTCTCAACAGAAGAAGTTCAAATGGCCAAAAGATACTTAAGGTCATGTTCAACTTCCTTAGCAATCAGGGAAATGCAAATCAAAACAACTTTGAGATACCATCTTACTCCTGTCCGAATTCAAACATTTTTTAAGATTCAGCCATTAACAAAATAACTTATATGTGTCTGTTTCTGCCTTAATGCTTTTGTAATTAGAACATTTCATGGCAAACCATATGATGTGCACCATTTCTGTATTATATATTACTTATAGAAGATTCAAAGGCATTAAGAAAATTGAAAACTTGACAGGAGCTGGTAAACCAGTAAGATGCTGTGGATTTAGTCAGTTCAGTCCTCAACTTTAATCTTTTTACTCTCCTACTTGGCTAGATGATAGCATGAGAAAGACATATATGAATTATCAAATATAATTTCCCCATGAAGGTATAAAAATTAAAAACATTGGGAATAGCTAATTTTTCATTAACATTTTTTGTTACTTATGTATTGGTACATTGTGGGAAATTATCAGTTAGATGATATAAAATGAGGATTTCAATGTATTTGGAAAATAATTAAGTTCAAAACTTTTCTTAGGAGTAATCCTAGTAATTAAGACAAAAATTAGTGAATAATCTTGTATAATTTTTTAAAAACTGAATTACATGTGAGACAGTGGTGGCACAAACTCTTATTCCCAGCACTTGGGAGGCAGAGGCAGGTGGATCTCTGTGAGTTCAAGGCCAGCCTGGTCTACAAAGAAAGTTCCAGGACAGCCAGACTGTTACACAGAGAAATCCTGTCTCGAAAAACTAAAAAATTAGAAAAATAAAAACTTAATTTCTTATGATGTTTTTAATAAATGTTTGGGAGGCTGAAATTGGTATATATAATAAAAGTTTTTAATTGGTTACTGAGTTAATATACGATGTCTGAGTTAATATACAATAGAATATTATTTGACTGTTAAAAATGGAACTATTACATGTTTAAATAAATAGATGGAACTAGAAAAAAAGCATCTTGAGTGAGGTGATGCAGGCCCCAACAGACAAATGTTGCTTGTTTTTCTCTCTTTATCCTTCAATATTTGTGGTACATTCTGAATGACTATCAGTGTTTATGATGGGGTGAAACTCGACTAAACCTCTCAGGATTCAGAAGGATCACTATAGCAGGCAAAAACCTAACTAATAAGGTCTGAAGGTAGACAAAATAAATTATCTCACGTAAGTCTTTTTTATCATTTCCCGTTTATTTTTTTCTATGCTCTCTTGAAGTTTCCCTTGCAGTGTTCCTCGCTGTTCTACCCATCCCACAGTGTTTCCCATTTATAAACCCACACAGGCATAGTCAGCAATTCCATAGGCAGCAACAGGGGCACCAAGCATCTATTTCTTAGGACTAACAAGATGGGTAAAAGCCTGACAAGATAGACACCTTATGTCTCAGAAGGGACATGGCTGTGAAGTTACCCAGCAGATGAAAAATGAAGGTAAATACAGAATATTGAGAGCTTGTTAGGGTAGAGCAAAGATTATACTCTCCTGAGTTAGCTGTTAAAAAATTCAGGTTTGCCCAGACTTGTCCATCAGTAAGATCAGACATACTGTCTCTTCTGCTCAGGGCTCCTTTCTTGTCAATAAGTCCTGTCAATAAGGATAATTGTGTGGGCCCATCTTATGTAGATTTGACTACGAGAACAAATGTTTATGTTGTAAGGAGGCTGCTCATTCATGTCCCAGCTGCCCAGACTCCAGAAATAATCACACAGAAACTGTATTAATTAAATCATTGCTAGGCCTATTAACTCTAGCTTCTTATTGGCTAGCTCTTAAATCCTAATGTAACCCTTTTCTATTAATCTGTGTATTGCCATGTGGCTGTGTCTTACTAGCAAGGATCCAGCTAGTCTATTCCAGGTGATAGCTGCATGGCATCTTCTTGACTCCACCTACTCTCTCTATCTCTCTTTTCCAGCCTGGCTATACTCTGATAAGCCATTGGTGGGAAGCAGCTTCTTTATTCATTAACCAATAAAAGAAACCCATATAGAGAAGGACTTCCCACACTAGGTTTGGTGGAGTGAATGCTTTCACACTAGGGCCCCACAGTGTGGGGAAAGATATCCAGTTGCCAGTACAGGAAAAGTTCATGATTAAAAAATAAATCATATGCTTCTGGGGTATTTGGGATGAATCTTATTATGGAAGAGAGAAACATCATGATTTCACAAGATTTCTGCAGAATTGACAGCAACTATTCATAAGACAGGCGTTCCCAAAGCTTTGTAAGTCAGGTTTCCCATAAGTTGTACACTTGTGGGATTGGCTAATGAATCTGTCAGCTGTACATTCATTGTATAACATTTGTGGCTCACATCAAATAACCACAGAGGTTATGTGCCCAGTAAGGGAATAGTGAAGAAGAGCAAAATTCCCCCCAAAAAGGAAAATATAACTTATTGTTGTAGAGAGGCAGGAGAAATCTGGAGTGGGAGAATTAAATGGAGAGGGGGATGGAAGGGAGTGGTAAGAGAAGAAATATGGGGAGTGCCACCAAACTAAAAGCCATTTGTGAAGTCATATGAAAACTAATTACAGCAAAACTTCTTAAAATATGCACATACATGAAAGAAATATAAATGGAATCACCAAATAATGGTGGAGAAAAAGCCCCAACTAGACAACTAATGTCAGCAAGTGTAACCTCCAGTAGCTTGGAATGGGCTACATCTAGTTCAGTCACTGGCCATGTTAATAAAAGAAGCCAGACACAAAAGAATACCTGCATATGAATTCTTTATTTAAAATAAAGTTTCAAGATATTTCAGCATAGGAAGTAATTACTGAAATGCAGCATAACAGGAAGTAGCATAGAAACAATGTATTATTTCAACTGAGTCAGAAAAACAGTTATGAAATCCAGTCCTTCCTGTGATGAAAAATGAAAACACTAAGCAAAGTCAGATTGGAGGGAAGCTGCTGAGAAAAAGCATCTGTGAACAATGTGTAGATAACGTTATCTTAAATGACCAAAGCTGGTTTTCTCCACAAAGATCAGGAGCTAAACAAGGATGTTTATGCTCCCCACCTTCTCAATACTGCACTAGAGGATCTAGCAGTGAGAATTACACTATAGAAAGAAATAAATGACATTAAGTTTAGAAAGAAGAAAGCAAAACCATAGTGCTTGCAATTGCTATAACTGTATATATATAAAATGTCTTAATAGATTCATTAAGAATCTATTGAGTTTAAAACAAAAGGCAATGAGCCCAGCCTGACGGGAAGACACAGGATAGTATAGAACAAAGCAACTGCATACTGAATGCTTGCACTACACAACCTGAACTATGAAAAACAATTCCATCTATTATAACATCAAAAGAGTAAGTATTTAGAAATAAGCATGGTCTAGGCAAGACCAAATGCTTCCTGTAAAGAACACAGGACTCTATCAAAAGAAAGACCCACCTGGAAAGAAAGTGCTCCATGTTCATGGATTAGCCTGTCAGCACTTGCCAGTCAATCTCAAGATCAAGGTAATTCCTTTGAGAACGCATATGATGTTTTGTTTCTGTTTTGCAGCTGTGAAGATGATTCTAATCATATGGAATTAATTCTAAAGGAACTGAGAATAGTCCAAAGAATCTTTAAAAGGAACAACGTAGGAAGGTTACTCTTTTGGTTTTAAAACTTCCTTAAAAATGTTACAAAATTAAGACTATGTGGTACTGTTGTGACAGGCACACAAAACAATTAAATCAAATTAAGAATTCATAAATAAACTCAGGTTCTGGGGTGAACAACATCCATCAGGCATGCCAAGATCAAGAACAGTGACAGGTAGCAGCCACATACACAATAATGACCGTGGTAAAAGTCAGACTCCAGTAGGGTGGTGTAAACCCACCACCATCTGGCCCAGATTACTTTACCTACTACTGCACTGTCATTGGATCGTCCAACTACTGTAACACTCCCGCATATGCTAGTGAGATGCACACCCCATCATGCCTCACGTCTCTCAGGAATATCAACTCAAAATCAGGAGTACAGTAGAAACCGACATATTCACTGAACAGACTCCTTGCTTTCATTTTCTCTTTTTTCTCTATAAGATGTAACTGTTTACTTTAAGGATTATTATTAACAACACAACATATATACTTCTGAAAGTTTCATGCTTGCTTCTATATTACATGCATAAACACATGCCTGAACACATGTGTGTTGGTATTATTTTATATATACATATATAACTTTCTCACAATATATTTTATTTGTGAGAAAAAGTTTCAACTGACAGCAACTGCACACAACTTTATACTATATTTTAAGGACCAAGCAACATTCTAAGTCTTTTCTACATTTTGTGTGACACTCAGACTCCCTATATGCATCATTGCCATGCACTTTGCAGAACAGTGAGACTGGGGTACAAAGAATTAAGTAAATTTGACCACATTTGTGTAGACTGGAAAAACAGAGTTGGTGTGTAAACAAAGGCACTTACGCCCACTGCTCAGACCCTTAATTTCCCCTCCGTGGGCCTACTACTGGATATACTGGAAGATCTTGAAGTTTTTCCTACTTAATTGTTCTTATTTGTTTTTATGACTCAAAAAATAGATATGGGTTTATTATTATTAGATCAAAGGGTCAATATGAATCTCTAATTAAAATTTATTTTATAGCATACACTGACATAAGGATGTAACTAGATGTAGTTTTCCAATAACCAGTCAAAATGTCATTTATTGAATTTATTTGCCTGTTCATTTGCCTGTGTGTCCATGTACCTTGTGTCTGACAAAGCGACTTTACTGGTTTACTGATCAAAGAAATGAATGAATGGATCTTATTAATCATCACCTCTCTGCAGGTTAGTTTCTGTCAACTTGACCAAGCCAGAGTCACCTGGATGAAAGGAACCTGAACTGAGGAATTGCATGCATCTAATTGGCCTGTGGGCAAGTCTATGATTATTGCAGATTGATGAGAGAGGGCCCAGCCCACTGAGAGCAGTGTGGTTCCTGGGCAGGTAAGCCTGAATTATATAAGAAACCAGGTTAAACCAGCCCTGAGGAGCAAGTAAGTAAGCAGCCCTTCTCCACAGTATTTGCTTCAGCTCCTGCCCCCAAGTCCCTGTTTGGACTCCCACAGTTTATGGAAGTGTAAACTGAAATAAATCTCCCCTGTCCAGATGCTTTTGGTCACTGCTTTATCACAGCAACGTAGAAACACATAAAACAAGCTCAATGAGGGTAAGTCAAACTGTTCACAAAACCGTGACCTGACAAATAACTTTAAAGTATCCTGTAAAATTTCCCACAAATCCTTGGACTTGTAAACTATGTGGCCATAAATTCCAAATTCTGAACTTTCTTTGACCAAAAGGTGCCATTCCCTGACTCCTGAATGTGAAACGCATTCAAGTAGTTCTTGCTCTCTCTGATTGTTGAGCTTCATAAAAAGTTCCCTCTTTCATTGGATTTCAGCTGCTCTTTGAAGAGACACTCTGGCTTGGTGCCTGTGCTTCCCTTTATGCCCTGTCTGCTTCTCTAGGTTTGAAAGGCAGAAGCACAAGGCCACTGCAGCCCGAGCAGGCTGGGGTACACCTCCCTGGTTGTTCCCTCACGTAACTGACAGGGCTGGGATGATTAAAGCCTGAGAGATTCTGGAAAGAGCTGAGCACGGAGTTTTCAATGTGTGAACTGCTTGTCAACATTTTATAGTAATTAGGAGCTGAGTGAAGAAAAGAGGAAGCGGCTGCTCAGAAGTTGGGAGAATTTCAGTGTTGCAATATTCTTTTTGAGATTTATACATGGTCTGAATTCATTAGGAGGTCACATAAACCTCAGAGTCCATGGAGAGAAGAGAAAAAGTTATGCGAACATCCTACCTAGTTTCAGGTGTCCTTCAAACCTGCACCAGGGTCTGGAGATGGTGTCTGGGAACTGATGTACTTCAGGACCCTCCAACTTATCCTTGTCCCATACCATACAACTCATCTCTACCAAGGGAGGCCAAAATGGTGTGTCTTTTAAGCCAAGGCTAACTTTGTTTCCCTGTTGAAAGCCAAAACTGCGTTCAGAAAGCTGTTTGTCCCAACTTACAGTCTATAATGCTTCCCTTTTCTCTGTAACACCAACTTTTTTTTTTGTCATATTTCCAAAAAAGAGGGAAAGCATGATAGAAGTTATAGAAACTAAGTGCTTCCTTACCTTGCAAAACCCTCACTTCAAACCCATGAGGGTTGCCTGAAAGAGCATTGTTGGGACCATGGAAGAGGGGATACAGGGTGTTATGGGTTCTGAGGAGCTTCCAGGTTCTCAGCATTAGGTCTTTGTAGTCAGCTGGGGAGGAGAGGGGAGAACAAGAGAGAGAGAGATAGAAAAGGGACGGGCAATCGCTCTAAAAATACACCCACAACGGCAGTTGATTATTGGGTGCTCCTGATAAAAGCAGTTTAACAAGAGTAGAGACTCTTGAGTCTGGGCTTCCCGGGCAGGGGGCAGATTCTGCCTCCTGGCATTTCACTGTTAACCCTACTGTGAGCCCTTTGTGGATGACTCTCATTAAAGCCCTTTAGGCAGTGCTTCTGTCTGCGGTGCTGTTCACTGGCATTCAACTCGCTTCCTCTCTGATAATTCTTATTGTTTTATATGCTAAGCTGAAAAGTCACCTTAACAAGTCAGAAAGAAGCATCCAGTGAGTGATTAAAGGCCCAGACCCAGGATATTATCCAGAGCTCAGTGGTTCTTACATGTGAGAGAGCTAAAACCTAAATTAAATGTCATCAAAGGTCCGCTGATCCCCAGCCTTCACAAAAGTCATATAACATCTACCTTCCTTGATGAGCTTTGGGGTATCATGAGGGAGCACGGGACTCCTGGCTAAGCAGTAATATTTCCACAGAGAAGGAGACTGGAGTCAGACATTCAATTGGGAGGGCCAAGAAGTACCTAGAACACCCATTTTCCAAAGAAGTGTGCCCTTCCACCATGTAGGTTTAAATCTGCCAGAAGAGCCAGCCTTCCTGCCTTCTTCTTAACATAGCCAAGGCAGAAATAGCGCTAGTTCCTATTTGAATAATCAAATAAATGATTATGGTTGGTCAAATACTTACTTAAGCTATAAAACTACTTAAATAAATATTTAATATCAGAATTCCACAGGAAATAATAGTAATGTGAAGCACAAATATGATGATAGAAATATATACGGGATATAGAATACACTGCCAGTATTTCTGAGTGACACTTGCTCCTTAAGCTCTTTGAGCCTTGGTTCTTTGTAAAATGGGCATATCTGTCTTGGAGAATTCCTGTAGAAATGAAGGATAATGATGCATTGTCATCTTGACACGCTCGTCAACACACAGTAAGCCCAAAATAAATGATTTAAATAAATACTGTTGAAAGATTTTTTTTTCCAGGAGGATACTAGTATTTAGCCAATTTTGGAAATCTGGAACCAATTTTAATGAAACATAAAAGATAGGTTTAAGAACACACAAAACTCAGGAATAATTTTCAAGGTATGTATTTGAAATCTGTGGCAATTGCTCTCCTTGCTATGTGAAACAGGACTAGTTTCACAACACAGGGCACTAGAGAAGCCATTCACCACAAAGAAAAGGGAGGGGGCATTTCTACAGCATGCAAGAGGAAAGCTGAGAGTCTCCATGAACACAGAAGGCAGGAGAGGAAAGAAGAAAGAGAGGTGGCGATGCTGGACCATTTTGTAGCCATTGCATTGTAATCCCCTTGTCAGTCACAATCGACACTTCTGCTATTTAAAAATTTTGTACAGCAGGCCATTTCCTCTCTGTTATATCCTGTTTCCCCATGGCTTCCATAAATGTAGAAGCACTGTAGAGATTCCTAGGCTCTAGGAGTCACTGCCAGACTTGGAGTTATCTGCTCTCACCATGGGTGCTCTCTCTGGTGCCCTGAGCAACGTCTCCCATTCTGGGTGAGGCAGTCGTGCTGGAGACACATCAAGACTTGTGCATACGGGCCAGAAGCTCAGAGCATCTCATTTCTCCCTAATTGCCATTCGAGTCCAAAGTCTTCCCAGGAGTGGCTCTGCTTCACTCACCAGAACGCCACACAGGCTGCGTCTCTGGAGCCCACAATGAGAATTAAAAATTTAGCGTGGAGCTGGATTAGAGCAAGACTGCTCATCAAGGCTCACATGGTTCCCACTTAGCACAGCAGCTGTCTGTCCCCTGCAGACAGCAGGTTTGGAGGAAGCATATTCATTATTTATTTCAATTTAAAAAGAACGTATGATTCTTCCCCCTCAAAGGATATATATCCAAAACTTCAAACTCAAAAGGGTATACGGCAGGATTGAGAAAAGTACACAGAGAAATTTTCTTGTTGATTTCTAGCTTTCATGGGTATGACTTTCTAACATGTTCATGTATGTATTTACTTGGATTAAAAGCACACCGAACAGCGATATTTTTCTCAGCAGTTCTGTGAAAGAGCTGATGATTACAGCATACTAGTCATAAGGCACATGTAGATCTATTTTGATTACTAAAAAACTGATTCCTGGTAAGAAAACAGACTGAGTCAGGGTAGATGACACTATAGCACTCAGTTTAATATAGAGTGGAATATCATTTTCAGACAACTAGCATGGAGCCCAATTTGCCACTGTGGTCTGAATCTGTAAATAAAGTCGCAGGATGGGAAAGTTCAGGAGCTGCTTGCTCTGGAGGCCGTGCAAGCCAGTGTCAGGGCTGAGAGCAAATGACTCTTAAATTTTGTGCCCTACAGCTCCACTGTATTCACGCTGGTCCCAGCCCTGTATGACAAATCAAGTTACAGGGACTAAAAATGCTTGTAAGACTCAGAACATGCAGTACAAATTACACTGCATGTCCTGTAGTCTGCAGACATTTGCACACACGTAAACACCACTCTCATTTTAGATGATGCATAATAGTGTTAGGAAATGGACAACCACTATTGCTAGGTCCTTAAAATATTAATAATAACAGGAATATCATGACTGCACATCCACAAATTGGAGCAAGTCAAGTGTGCACATCACCAGCTCATCAGTGATTTGAAGAGATCTCGTGATCAACACCATAAATGAATCTGAAGTTTTATTCAAGAGAATTAAATATGCTGAGTTGTTTCTCAAATTTTTAATAGAAATAATAACTGTGATCAACATAGTCTGACCTCAGGGCACCAGCCCTGCCTACACCTTCACTTGCTGCCTTTGCCCGCATCCTCTTGTCTTCAATGTCTCTGCCTGTGGAGGTACCTTAGGTTGTGTCCTTGTTCTCTGTCCTCCACAGCCCTAGAGAAGTCAGAACATCTGTTGCTATTCCTACTTAGAAGCGCTAATATCACTAGCAGGACTCAGCTGTGAACCCATGCCTGGCCTCTCAGGCACATATTCACAGAGAAGGGCAGGCATTCATTTTAGTAATCCATCCACAGGGAGTCAAACAGGCAGTTGTCTTTTTTACCCACCTATTTTATAGACTACCCAAATTATTCTTTCTAGCTAGCAGGGAAAATTTAAATTACCTGATGATATCAGGGGTAAGAATGTGGCATTTTACAACAGACACAGAGAGAAGGAAGGGATCCTGTCCTATACTGAATATCAAAGGGACCACAGTATGTATTCAGACCACAACCCAGTCTGCAAAATTGGAAGTCTGGGCCTTCAATCAACGAAGACTAGAGGATGTGAAAACTTCCTGAGTTCAGCCTCATTTAACTCTGAGAAAACACCTCCTGATGGATGTGGCCTGTTTGTTTTATCTTCCATCTGGTGTTCATTAATTACTGAGAGCATTAATGATAACTCGAAAGCCATTTTGCAAAAACAATGAAGTAGAAGATGCTCCACAGAATATTTAATGCTCAAGACAGTCGTTTAATTCCACCAATTTTGAACAGGTGGGTCTATTATGCTCTTTGTTATTTGTCTCATATGACGGATTTCCACTCTAACAACTTTCACAACTCCATGCTAAGTGACTAAAAAGGTGTTTAATTAAATGTGTGCTTGATAATTAGAGTTTTCACAATCAAGTGCAGATGGAGAAAATGCAATTGACTGAGGAGCAGAGCTGTCCAGTGAGCTGTCAGAGAGGCTTGGACTTGTGCGAGCCACACACAAAGAGATCTTGGTAGAGTTCTACTAGTGGAAGGCATTTTTCCTTCCCCCAAAATGTTAGTTTTGAACCCTGTAGATTCATGCCCGACTCTGGTAGAGAAGGGCAAACATGCATCCCTAAAAATGAAGCCATATTAGTATGGCGATCACATGTCCTATTTTATATAGGGCAATCTTAGTTAACAGCTTATAGCAGATAAGGTGAGTTTCTACCCATACTTCTTTTGCCCACATTGAAGTTCATAGCTAAAGAATCCTAGGACAAACATTTGTGGCTCCCTTTAATGCTTTCTGTAGGCTTAGAAGAGAATCACATTAGATCTGGGTCTAGCCTTCAGACAATGGAGGACAGAAGCAAAGATAAAAGGTCAGGTATTTTTCTCCTTGGACGATATCTCTGAGCATGTCCCCGATTAATATTCATTGTTCTCAACAGGATCCCACATCATAACTGGCTTGATATGTATCTAAGATTGGCTTTTTTTCCTTCTCTGTCTTAGTTCCTCACTCTCCCATGATGCTTCCTGAGATACCTGCCTAAGTAAATGTGCTAAATATTTCACCTCCAAGACTGCCTCTGACAGAAGGCATCTTCCTCTTGGGACTCACTCTATCAGCTGCTATCATTTGCTTCTGAGAGTACCCTGATTACCTGCTCTTTTGGCTAGTTAGAGCTTTTCCTGGTTTTAGTTTACCCTGAATACCAGGAAACACAGCATCTCTCTTAAGTTGAAGATACAGTTGATGTGGGATTCCCCCCCTGTATGCTGTGATTACCATTAATGAATAAAGAAACTGCTTTAAACCTATAGCAGGACAGAACTTAACTAGGCCAGGAAAACTAAACTGAAGGCTGGGAGGAAGAAGGTGGAATGAAGGAGAAGCCATGGAGCCACCACTGGAGACAGACACTCCAAAACTTTGCTGGTAGGCCACAACCTTGTGGTGATTCATAGATTAACGGAGATGTGTTAAATTAATATGTAGGAGTTAGCTAATAAGAAGCTAAACCTAATGGGCCAAGCAGTGGTTTAATTAATACAGTTTCTGTGTGATTATTTCAGGGCTGAGCAGCCAGAAACAAACAAGTAACCTCTTATGACATACGGTGACCAATATAAGGTTACCCCCACTTGACAGAATTTCTAGTTAGGGGCAGGTGGGAGGGGCCTGATACTGAGCGTTAATGAAATTTACCTTCAACTATTCATCTCAGCAGGGAAGAAAGTCTCATGTTTTTAAAACTGAACTTTCTCATGTGAAATGATCAAGCAGTCATCTCAGTCAAACATTGCCATGGTGAAAATTATTCAAAAGCAGAAAATCAACATATAGAATAACTCACATCTTTACCAAGTATAAAATTTCTAGAACTTTTATACGATTTGGCTGCTATCTCACTATATTATCCTTCATTGAGACAAAATGTCTGTGAAACCATTCAACTAGGAGTTGGTGATGTCTCTGCATGGACACTTTGTCATCTCCATACAGACATGGAACATCCATAGATAGAGCCATCCTTGATCTCCCCCACAACTCTCGAAAACTCCATTAATCTGTATTTCTTGGCTTTGGAAAATGAGCTAACATCCCAACTCTGGCTAGCTGTTATATTAATTTTCAATGAGAAATAACAATTGGTCCAACTGAGAGATACTGCATTTTCTTTTGTTGACTTTTAATTACTGGTTTTTGAATGTAAATATACAGAGAACAGAAAAATTAAGCCATTTTTCAAGTGGGCATTTGATACAGAGCCATGATTTTGGAGTTACTAAAGTACCCCACAACCATGAAGAGGAAATAAGTTTTCAATGTGAGTATCTAAAGCCAAAACCAGAAATGAGATATATGAAGTCTGGGCTAGTCTGTGATATGATGATTTGGATTCTGTAGCGCTTTCCCAGTCTGAATATCTTTGTAGATCCCTAAGCTAATAAATGTTTTCAATTGTGTGTGTGTGTGTGTGTGTGTGTGTGTGTTTAAGCTGCTATGGATTATACTGTTCTTCTGTGAAGCATTTGACCTGCTACAGAGATAAATAAATACAATCAAATTATAAAATGGACCTATTCACCCCTAAGATCATAAAGCTTTGAAACGGGGATTAGAAAAATGAATTTAACACAGAGATGAAGATGGTAGAGTCACTACAGTAAAGCTCCCATATTAAAGACAGGAGGTTGAAAGACAGAGGGAGAGCAGGGAGTACATGGAAGAGGGGGAAGCTTGTAGGGATAACTATCAACATCAAGGACTGGAGGGCATATTATAGGTCAGCCACAGCAGAATGCACACAGATTAGCTAACTCACAGGAGGCTTCATCCAATGCATTTCAGGATGTGTGTAAGCCAAAAAGTAATGCCTGTAACCACTTGAAAGGAAGAGTGATGTCCTGCTGCATCTAACAAAGACTACTCATAAAGATCCATAGGATGCTGGAGTCGCGTTTCTCAAGGTCTCTCATAAATATGATTTAAAGAACAAAGAATTTAAAGATTGCTAGAAAATCTACAGATTTTATACTCATTGAAGCATTAAAAATATTCTTGTTGTTGGAAAAAACCCTATTTAAAGTAAAACCAATATCTTAAAGTATATTGGATGAAGGGTAAGAAATGAAATACCTTTATAGGAAACTATCATCTATCACATAACAGTGGAATGCTTTTGAAGGTAGCCTTGCCTAATCTACTAATTTGAATGTGATTTGCCATAATAACAAGTTTACAGATGGTAGAGCCAGAAAGTAATAGAATGGGACTACCAGCTTTGCAATGCTTGGGCTTTCCAGTCTAATCCGGCAGGTACTTTTGTCTACCACGATGCCATCTCCTGAAGACACAATGTGTGCAAGTCCACAGCTGCTATTCCAGTGATTGAGAGGACAGCAAAGCAGGTGGTGAAGACAGTAAGGAAAGACTGGGAAGTCTGCAGAGCAAAGAATTGTTTGCACTCTTGGGAATATACCCAAGAAATGCCCTATCATACAACAAAAGTATATGCTCAACTATGTTCATAGCAGCATTGTTTGTAATAGCCAGAACCTGGAAACTATCTAGATGCCCTTCAATGGAAGAATGGATGAAGAAAGTATGGAATATATACATATTAGAGTATTACTCAGCAGTAAAAAACAATGACTTCCTGAATTTTGCAGGCAAATGGACGGAAATAGAAAACACTATCCTGAGTGAGGTGAGCCAGACCCAAAAAGAGGAACATGGGATGTACTCACTCATATTTGGTTTCTAGCCATGAATAGGGGACGTTGAGCCTATTATGCGTGATTCTAGAGAAGCTAATTAAGAAGGTGAACCCAAAGAAAAACATTTAGGCGATGAAAGGAGACAGAGACAAAGACCCACATTGGAGCACCGGACTGAAATCTCAAGGTCCAAATCAAGAGCAGGAGACAGAACACGAGCAAGGAACTCAGGACCACGAGGGGTGCACCCACACACTGAGACAATGGAGATGTTCTATCAGGAACTCACCAAGGCCAGCTGGCCTGGGTCTGAAAAAGCATGGGATAAAACCGGACTTGCTGAACATAATAGACAATGAGGACAACTGAGAACTCAAGAACAATGGCAATGGGTTTTTGATCCTACTGCACGTACTGGCTTTGTGGGAGCCTAGGCAGTTTGGATGCTCACCTTACTAGACCTGGATGGAGCTGGGTGGTCCTTGGACTTCCCACAGGGCAGGGAACCTGGATTACTCTTAGGGATGATGAGGGAGGAGGACTTGATGGGGGAGGGGGAGGGAAATGGGAGGTGGTGGCGGGGAGAAGGCAGAAATCTTTAATAAATAAATAAATAAATAAAAATTAAAAAAAAAAAAGAATTGTCTGCCTCTCAGAAGAGTCGGTCCAGCTAAGACCACAGGGACCGAAAGATTAGCCTACTACTAGAAACATCTGTATGGAGTTTTAGGTACCACAAAAACAATATGTGAAGGAGACGTGAGATGGCGAAATAGTGATCCTGGCAGAGACCCAGCATGTCCGCCGTGGCTCGTGAGCAGTCATGGACTGAGGGCAGACCAGAGCAGTTGTGGATGCTGGAGTTGCCATGGGAAACAGCACAAGCAGGTGTGGGAAAAAAAATCATTAAACTGGACAATCAGGTCAGAGTTCCTGCATGGATTCAAATTCTAATGTCAAAGTCATTTGATGCAGCCCCTCATTACTTGATCAACATTAGCAAGACTTAAAAAGACTGAGACTTTGGGTTTGAAGTTCCTTTAGTATAAGTTTCTGCTTATCTACCTTCATATTTAGCAATTGTTTAGTAAGTTCCTATTATATTACAGGAAGTTGTGGACATTCTTGCCTCTTGGTTAAAGACTAAAGCAGCACATAGAGATTCTCTCTGTGGACCTTATGGGGAAAGCAGAGGATCAGATAACTGTGAGAAGAAACAAATGAAATGGGGCTTAACTTGCTAGTGCAGTGAAGGAGACAACTTGTTTGAAGTAGCAGTGGTTAGCATCTAACTGACCTCAGGAAAGTAGTGGCAGAGATTCCTCTGAGGGTGTGTGAATGTGGGAAAAGAAGGTTCTAGGCCAAGGAACTGTGTATGGAAAGGCCTAGACAGTAGGATGATAGTGGTGGAGTGTCTGAGGAAGTGACAAGTTCCTGGGGAAAAAAGCATTGTTCAAAGAGAAGGTGAAAGTATATGTGGTCACCCAGGGGCTCTGTGGTCCTAGATGCTGTCTGAAGAAGGCTAAGGTGTCAAGAGTGCTCACTGAAATAGCCTGGAACCCTGCTTTGAGCTTGTAAAGGCTACTCTACTCACTGCCCAGAGAATAGATTTGCCTGTCATATCCAGAACTGCAGACTGAATGGCAACAAGGACAAACACTTATTTTTATCAAAGTTCTAGAAGCTACAAGTCTGGGATCAGTCACCAGAAGGGGTGGATTCTGTGAGGCCTGTCTTGCTGACTGTCAGTCAGCACTTTCTCACTGTAGCCTTGTGTGACCTTTCCCATGGGCAGAAAGGGTTAGAACATGGAGAAAGCGGCCAGTCAGTGGGGGTGCACACCGTTAATCCTAGCATTTGGGAGGCAGAGACAGGCAGATCTTTGTGAGTTCCAGGCCAGCCTGGTCTACAGAGCAAGTTCCAGGACAGGCTACAAAGCTACAAAGAAACCCTGTTTTGAAAAAGTAAAAGAAAAGAAAAAAGGAGAGAGGAAAAGAGAGAAGGAAAGGTAGTGAGCTGTGTGTGGGGGTGAACCTTCTCTTCTTACATTTGGGACAGATATTATGAGATCAGGGTGCCTTATTTGTGTCTTGCTTAGCTTCAGTTGTCTCTTTTAAAGCCCTCTGTCAAAATCAGGTCATATGGGAGTTAGGGCCTCAACATAGAAACTTAGTTGCTGTGGGCTGAATTGTGTTCTCAGCAGTTTCACATGGGGAGCACAGAAATGGAAATATAGACATATGCTAAGACCATGGTTGTTACCTGACACACACCATTCTCGTGTGTTAGAGGGAATCTGATGAGCTGAAGAAATGCTTTGATCAAGAAGGTATTAGAATCTGCTGTGTAGGACATAGGAGGTAGAAAATGATGAGCAGGGAATGGAAGATTTAAGGATCAGAAGGGGATACTGTGCTGGATCATTATCTATGTTAATATGCAAAATTAGAAAGGAAAATGAAGGTGCAGAATGATACAATGTCAAAAAACTTAAAGATATATAATAAGAATATAGGACTCCAAAGAGCTAGCTAATGAGAAGCCATGATTTTGGGAATCGCTGCTATAAGATCTGTCACTGACAGATCAAGAGAAGAACAGGGTCGTAAGACAGCATAGAGTAAGTGGAGCTGGACCTCCAGAGCCGGAACATTTAGAGGAAAAATCTTTAAAAGTAAATCATGTCAGAAACACAGTAAGAAAATGTTTCCAGAGATGTAGAGAGGCTGAAAAGTGATAGTGTGAGGTCTGAGACCACCTTCCAGCTCTCTTGTCCAGGACTCAGCAGAGACTTGATTTGATTCTATGTTTGACTGGACTATGATTTGGAATTGTGCCGGGTAAAGACAGGTGAGGAAAGTTCAGATCCATGCTGGTGAAAATTTTCAAAGCCTTCTCCTAGAGAGTTACATTAACACAGTACATCTCTCCCAGCAACAGAATATATGAAGTATTTCCTGTATGGAAACCTTGTTATGAACTCAGTGTATAGTTTACAGGGGAACTTCTCATACAGGAACATAGTTCTTGGAGTGCGCACAAATTCCAACATTCCTAAAGAAAATATGGTGTCAGCACAAACCACACCATACATGTGAGTAGCTTAAGAATTATTAGCCATTCTGAATTTAGTATTAACTACTTTATAGAAGCATATTTGAGAGACAAAATCTGTACATATTGAATGTTCACAGCAAGATATTTGTCTCATCCACAAACCTTCATGTTAAAGTAATAGATAAATAAATAAAATAATAGATAAATCTATGCAGACATTTTCCTTTTATATTTTTGTTGCTTATTTCTGTGATAACGACACTTAGCACAAGATCTACCTTCCTAACAAAGGTTTAAGTGCACATTGCGGTTGAGCTATGATTTGTCTCATCAGGGTCCAGTATGGTGATGGCAAGAGATAGCCATGCCTTTAAAGAGGCAGTGTCTAGTGGGATGTCCTTACTGCCCCCTCCCTGTCTTGTCTTGCAATATGGACTCTGCCTCACTCAAATGCCCCCAACCACCATGAGGCAACTATCCTCATGGTGGAGAATCCTTACCAGAGCTGGCATTAAGCTGTTTGTATTTCCAACCTTCAAACTTCTTCATAACTCCTTCCAATTTTGATAATACATATGCCAGATTCTTTCTAGATTTCTGTCTTCCCTTTTCCTACTTTTTAATAAGTAAACAGCCCTGATACATTGTTTTGGCAACAGAAAACAGAACATTGCAGTACCCAATATGATACAGTTGCATTTGAGCTGAACCATCCTCACTACTGTGAAAGTGGGAACTGAACAACGGATCCTCAGCCCCTACCAGCCTATAGTTGTCACCATTTTATTTATTTTCTATTTCTCTGAGTTTGCATAAATATTTTAGATACCTCATGTAAGAGGAATCATTCATGTCCACACCTGGCTTCTTTAACTTAGCTTAATGTTCTCAGGTCTCAGGTTCCTTCATGTATAATATGATAGAATTTCTTCTTCAAAGTAAATGATATGCCTTGCTTATAGACACCATTTTTGCTTTGTTGTCCTTTTGTTTTGTTCTGTTTGGGTTTTTTTGTTCTTTGTTTTTTTTGGGGGGGGGGGAGGAACAGAGTTTTTCTGTATAGTTTGGAGCCTTCCTAGAACTCGCTCTGTTGACCAGGCTAGCCTCGAACTCACAGAGCTCCTCCTGCCTCTGACTCCCAAGTGCTAGGATTGAAGGCGTGTGCCACCACCACCCAGCTACTTTGTCATCCTTTAATGTACAGTGCAGTGATCACTATAATTTGGCTATTTTGATTGGTGCTGTGGCAAACTAGTTGTCATGTCCTATTTCAGTGATCAGATCTGAGAATGATGGGGATACAGCCCTGTTGTGGTTTGAAAGAAAATGTCACCTATGGGGAGTGGCACTATTAAGAGGTGTGGCCTTGTTGGAGGAAGTGTTCCACTATGGGAGCGGGCCTTGAAGTTTCTTTTCTCAAGCTTCACTCAGTGTCCCAGTCAGTTGACTTCCTGTTGCCTGCAGATGTAGCACTGTCAGCTCCATCACAATCTCTGCCTGCACGCTGCCATGCTCCCTGTCACCATGATAATGAACTGAACCTCTGAAACTGTAAGCCAGCCACCCCGATGAAATGTTCAGTTTATAAGAGTTGTTGTGGTCATGGTTTCTCTTCACAGTAATAAAAATCTAAAGAAGATAGATCCACACCTAAGTTTGTAGCCGTGGGCTAAACTCACAAGCAGGCCTTCCTAAGGACTACAGTTTAGTCTACTTGGGTAAGTCCTTTCTGAAAAAAAAAGTCCCAGTGTTAATGTTCTTAATAATGGGTAAAACCTATTGAGGATCAAAGACTTTCCCTGAATTATCTGACAGAGAAGTTTCTGGGGCAGAATAAATGCAGCTTCTGTGAAGATCAGAGGAAGTTGGGCTGCCATGACCAAGAGCAGAAAAACTGAAGAGACTGAGGAGAAGTTCTTTGACTAGTTTCAGCAAGGGCTTTTTCAAGAAGATTTGATCAAAAAGAAAACTGGTATTAGAAATAGAACCACTGTTGTAATTATCCTGCCCACATAGCACTTAAGACTTTTGGAAAAGGTTCGTAAGAGGAATGTGTAAGAGATTAGAGGTTAAGGCTAGAGAAACTTAAGGATACTCTAAGCAGAGCCTCATGGAGAATTCTGCTAAGGGTTTGGAAGGCCAGAACACAGAGAGAAAGGCAATCAGTGGAGTTAACCTTCATGATGTTTCAAGTCAGGGAAGGACTGACTCTAAGAGAAACTGAGATGGAATCCATCCATGCTATATTCTGTCAAACACGATGGCTTCATCCAGCCTGTGTCCTGAGAATTTAAGCAAATCTGACTTTAAATGTAATGGACTAATTTATCCAGAGTAGCAACTTCTACTGCAGACCATCATTTAGGCTGCAGCATGGTAACTGCTCTTACCCAGATCTACAGTGAGACAGCACATTGAAGGATTTAAGGTACAGCTGTAAAAGTCTTTGCTGGGGTCTAAAGGGATGCTACAACAAGCAGAAGAACTGGGTCTGAGGGATACAGAAAGAGAATCTTCTCCAGCACATTCTTCCTAGTCACCTGCTCTTTATTTTTCTCCTGTCTGTCCTAAGTGTCTATAATTTCTTAGCTCTAATCCTCAGCCTCAATTCTAATTCCAATTCTCTGTTTCATTCTTTTTCTTCTTCATTTTTCCTACGTTTTTTATTCTTTTACATTTCTGCCAGCTTCTCCCTTCAGCTACTACACAGCACAGAAATATGGAAAATATGCAGTTTAGAGAGGGGGAAAAGTCTCCATTTTGCAGACAAGGAAAAGTAGCTGTGATTGTTACGTCAGCACCTTTAAGAAGAAACCTTATGTTCTGAACTGGGAGAACAGGCAGCATGAAGCAAGCCCCTTGTTGAAGTCTCCAGATTGTAAAGCAAATGCATTTGAAAAGAGAGAATGTGGGATAGGAAGGCTGCTGAAGTCGTTCTCTGCTCCAAAATGGCCACTTAGGAAAAGTTGTTAGCCTCTAAGACCCACACAGCAAATATAGTTGTGGTCCAAGGACACCAGACTGTATCTCTAACTAACAGAAGAACCTTTGAGCATCATCTCTGTGGTCTGATTTTACAGGCATGAAAGATGCAAGAGTGAGGTGATCATGGAGGATCTAGGATCATGGAGGATCCTAGGATCTAGGCATTTTCTATGGTTAGGGCTTTTTTTGCGGGGTAGGGGGACCATCCGGCTCTCAAATAAAACACATATGGAGGTGTATTCTTAGTTACGAAAGCCCAGCCTTAGCTTGACTTGCTTTGGGGCAGCTTTTCATAACTTAAATTATCCCAACTGTCTTTTGCCTCTGGGCTTTTATCTTTCTCCATTTCTGTATATCTTACTTTCCTTCTTACTCCATAGCTGGCTGGGCGGCTGTCTGGCCCCTGATGTTGTCCTCTCCTGTTCTCTTGTTGCTCATCATTCCCCTCGCTCTCTGTTCTCCCTCTCTTTATTCTCTCTGCCTGCTACTCCCACCTATCCTTGCTCCTACCTCGTTCTTGGCCACTCAGCTCTCTACATCAGGTGTTGTAGACAGGCACAGTGACACAGCCGCACAAAGTTCATCAAATGCAGCATAGACAAAAGCCACACACCTGAAAATAACACTAGGCAATTTTGGCAGAGTCAAATTTTCCACAATGGAGTATTGAGAGGCCATTCCAAGAAGCTGGAAAAGTGAACCATAAGTTGCAAATGAAATTCTGGTAACAACAGTACGTTGAAGTTGCCAGGCGGTAGGATGTCTATCAAAGAAAGCAGGCATGGAGTGGAGCTGATTCAAGAAAGAACAACTGTGCATTACAGCTATAGAGATGGAGGAGAAGAGCTGCCAAATCTGTTAGACGCTAGGTGATTTCACCACAAGCCCCAGATGCCAGATATGGAGTTGTAGGCTTTGGTGTTTTCCCTCTGTTGAATTTCACCCTTGCTTTGGTCCAGTCTTTCTTTACTACCCTGTCTTGTGGAATTTTGATGTTTATTCTGTGCCATTATATATTAGAAGTATATTGCTTGTTTCATAATCTTATAGGGGATTGCAGTTTCACTTTTTCCTTAAAATAGTTTTTGGAGTTTTGTCTCTGAATAGTGTTGAGATTATTAAATATGATTAAATATTTAGAGACTAACTAAATGTATTTTGTCTTATGAGATGAAAATGAGATTTTAGGACGTAAAATTTTAACAATGTGGTTTAAAATAACATGTTTGAATACCAAGTTAACAAGAGATAGAGTTGTGATTATTTTCATTGCAACTTGAGTGGATTTAGAATAATCATGGAGATACACCTCTGTGAGAGTGTTCCCAGAAGATGTAACTGAGGGAAGGATGATCTCCTCTGAATGTGAGCACCGGCATCTCATGGACTGGCATCATGGACTGAACAAAATGGGGAAAGTGAGCTGAGCACCAACATCCAGCTCTCTGCTTCCTGAAGCTGCCACACACCCCTGCTTCCTTATCTTCCCTCCTACTGTAAGCCCAGTAAGCCTTTCTCTCCTTCAGTGCTTTTGTCAGGAATGCTGTCACAGAAAGGAAAAAAGTAAGATACAATATGTGGGCACAAGAATGTAGCAGTCAGAGGTAAAAACATGATGTAGTTTAATATTTTTGTTTTTAAATGGAATTCTAGAACCTATTAGAAAGCTAGAATGTGCAAGCTGCTGAAAGAAAAGAGGTTAAAGGTACCCCAAACCACGTACAGACGATCAGCTGACAAGCGTTCTGAAGAGATGCCAGAACACCATGGAGAAGATGGGAGTCAGATCACGGGAGAGCACGCCTGTCATTCTCGCCAGGAATGCTTGCAAGAGCACAGAGATGTGGAGCTTTCATAGAAAACTGGTAAAATAATTGTGTTTTGGAAGTAATATTTGTTTCACAAAATAAATGGTGGATTAGGTTTTTCAGCCGTCTAGGTTTCCAGCTAACAGTATGAAATTTGAATGATTAAAGGAAATGAGAATTAGGTAAATAGTAGAGCTGACAGTTTAAGGTTGGAGACAAATTTACAGCTGCAATAAATGCCTGGTTGGGTGTTTTCTTAGAGGAAATTGAGGTGTGACCGGCTGGTGCTGAGCACAGGCAGAAGCACAACATTTTAGTGTGGGACACCACGTGGATGCTGATGTGGTAGGGAACAGGGTCTCTTTTCCCAGGTGATGGGCAGAGTGGATCAACTCCACAGCCAATTCCATCCAACCACTCACTCCCTGAAAGTCAGGTTCACATTCTCGATGGTAGAGATGGGAGCATACTGAGAAGTATTCTCCATACCAAACTAAATGAACGTCTCATTTGTCATGGGATGAATAGAGATACAAAGTTGAACTGATAAAAATCATTTATCATCTGCTTTCCTATAGGAAGCTCAACACCTCATATTTCTGGAGAGAGGAGGGTATTTTCCTATAGTTCCTTTTGATTATATACAATATATACCAGTCTTGTGCTATTTGATATCTATTTTATAATTTATCTTCATTACAATGGTTCTCACTAATTAGTCACTTCCTCACCCTGTAGTCATTCAAGCATTGTGTTTTGGATTGCTATAGATAGAACACATTGTAAAACTAAGGTCAGGACTTGCTATTTCTTTCATTTTAACAAACACAGCTTTAATGCCGAATCTGGCTGATAGGCTACATGGCACAGAATTTAGAAGACACATCTAGCCTTCATTTGAAAATAAAAATCCAGACTTGCTAATAATGTCACAATACTTTGGCAGTCTGGACTGGCAGGAGAACAAAAGTCATTTCTCTCTTCAACTTTGCAGTGATGTTATTCTTGACTTGGAAGGCACATTCTGATGAGGGTCTTTTCATTTTGAACTCTGGGAAAGACTTGAGTGCAAAAATAAACTCAAAGAACCGTAGTGTTACATTTGTATTTCTGATCCAATTGGAGCCCCTCTAACATGGAGCGATTCTACAATAAGATGTGTAAAACTCCATGTGAGAAAAATCAGTTCAGGTACAGTAGCCACCGTGTTCATGCATTCTGCTGACAGTCTATGAAGTATCATAAATCTGTCAGTCCTAATTTAGTGCAGATGTTCTTAAACATTTTAATGAAACAGCTGTGTGTACTTCACCACACCAAGAGCTCCACTATCGTTTATGGAAGGTGTGACTGAAACTGACTTATCTACCTCCCATCCTACACTGACCCCCTGAATAACAAGAAATATACGGATGATGATTAATAAGCAATACACAAACACCACCAGTGACATTCTGAAGATGTAGCATGAGAATTCTGAGAAGTTTCCAAGGCTGGTCGTCTCGTGTGATTGCTTCCAACAGCAACACTCCCAGAATCATCTCTGCTGTGGTTAAAGGATTAACCATGAAACTCTGTCCTAATCCTCCCCCCATTCCTTCAAAATAAAAGCTCTGAACTGGACACATATAGCACTTAATATACCACATTGTGCTTGATCTGTCCATGACTTTCCCCAATCTCTAATAAGTCTGGAGAGCTTCTCCCATCCCTCCGAAGTGTTTTGACAACTAGTTTCCAGATTTTCCATCAAGGACAACTCAAACACACTGTCTGTCAGCTTCTCATAGCCAGAATGGCTGGATTCAGAAACTTCTTTTGGTGTTCTTAAAATATGGTCAGTATGTCTGTCCTAGGGGTCATCGTGTTTTGAAAATGGTCTTAACCTTCATGGTGACAGTACTTACCAAAGGGCACTCTCTATACAGGGATAATTTCACTTGCCCATAATGCACATGGGCTCTATAAAACTTACCTCATGGTTGAAAGGGAATAATGAAAATAGTATAGTTCATAGATTTAATCTACATGGGAAGTAGAAAAGGACAAAATCTAATGAGTAAATTGAGAGTATGGGGACCATGGAAGAGAGTTGAAGGGGGAGGGAAAGGTTGGAAGAGGATTAGAGAAAAATGGATGGCTCAATAAAAAAAATATAGGACTCATAATCTTAAAAAAAAGAAAGAAAATAGTATAAAGTAACATGAATCAGTCAATTGCTTCTGGGAAATAAAAAATAAAAATCAAAACTATGATGGTCAAAAGCAGTGTAACTTTCCCCAGAGTCTGTGAAGAGATAACCAATTGTAATAAAATAATGCAAATAGACTCTGCAGACTCCTCTTGTCTGCCTGTCTATTGTGTGCCTAGACCTGAACATCCCACCTTATCTAATCTTCAAATCACAAATACCCTGCTCATTGTGCAGTGAAATCATAGCTCCTCGCAAGCCATTTCTACTTTAATATTGTCTGAGTCCGTCACATATTTAACCTCAATCTAATGTTACAGAAACTCAAACACATATTGAAGATCAGATTTTCATGACACAAACAACCCATTTGGTGAACTGGACTGAGTCCTTTCAAAATTCTTTCCATTGAATACCTAGACATTTTTGATTTTATGCTATTCCAGAGCTTTGTTCTGAGATAAAATTAAATTATATGTCTTTGCCTTTGGGGTGCTTGTTTCCAACATTTGTGAATTTGGCATGGAATATCTGGAGTTACTTTTCCCACTTTCAATGTATTATACTTTTTGCGAACTTTACTTGATGCATATGTATCTTAAGATGATTCTATTCTGGCTGGTGAAGGGTGACTCTTCCGGCCACATGTAAACCCCAAGGATGTTCCTTCCTGCTGAGCACTCATGGTTCTTTCTCAGTTTGGGGGAGCTTGTTCAATGACCAGCATCTAGGGAAAGGCCCAGAGAAATCCTCTGAGGATGATTAGAGCTTTCTTTCTACTGAGGACTTTTATCCGTGCTCTAGTGTCTCACACATTTTGGTGTTTTTGTTTCTCTGTCCTTCAGACTTGGTCTCGTCAACTCAGAAAATGACCGAGGTCCTTTGAGGTTCCTCCTCTGGAGCACTTAGTGATTGTGTGTGTCACCTTGACTAGCCTAAGGCGTACCCTGTAATCTTTTCTTGGAAATGCCTATAAAGGGTTACATGGTGGACCAGCACTGGAATTAGCACAGTGAACAGAGAGCATTCACCAACAAAGGCAGGAATAACCGAATTAGTTGAAGGAAAATGAAACAAGAAATGCAGAAAGTCTTTGTTACCTCTTCTTGAGCTGGGGCGTCTCTGTTTTCCTGCCTTAGACATCTGAGCTCCGGCTTCATGGACCTGTGAACTGCATAGCTCATGACAGCTGCTTTTGTGGTTCTCAGACCTCCAGACTCAATACGAGAGTCTGGTTATTAACTACCACAGTTCTCAGGTCTTCCAGCTCAAAGAGACTACCCTACTGGATTTTGACCCCTGTTCTCTGCGATTTGGACCCAGACAATTTACCATCAGCTTTTCTTTTTCCCCAGCTTTCAAATGGAAGATGTAGATATTTTTGACTTTTATAACCACATGAACCACTCTCCATAATAAACCAAATCATTAAAATTTATCTACGTAAATTCATTTTCTGTACTTAGCATCTATCTACTATCTACCTACTTACCTATCTATCTATCTATCTATCTATCTATCTATCTATCTATCTATCTATCTATCTATCTATCATCTATACCCATCCATCCATTAGGTGTGTTTCTCTGCAGAACTCTAATGCACCCTCCCTGCAACCTTACCTGACAATGCTGCAGTGCTAGGCTGTGTCTTTTAAGGGTCTTAGCTTGTTTCTTTATTTTATGTCAGAGATAAAAGCTGAAGATGACTGATTCTTGTGTTTTATTTTTAAATTATTTTAGGTAAGGAATAAACTTATTTCTCATTATTCTTATTTAAAAGACAAAGTCTGACTTTTGGTCACTTTGCATCCATTCACATTTGGGTAAACGGTCATTGAGTTCTCGGTCGCAATTGGGACATCTTTATCTCTACCCTTCCAAGGCTCAGGCACCACTGAGGGGAAATAAGGAAGAAAGACTCTATATGCCACAGGCTGTGGAAAACTTGAGTGAAACACTGTCTTCTGGACACCCAGATGTACTCATGCACTCACAGCAGTTGTGCTTTTCTGCACATGATAAAGCCAGTCAGCACGAGAGCATGGAGGGGAAGGAGGTTTATCTGTTCCCACCCCTAACTAAGGAGCTAGAAACAACTGCTGGCTTCTGAAGGAAGAAGAGTCAATTTTGTTTAAGGATGTGGTTCTGAGTAGATCAACAGTGCCACAGTTTGGGGAAAGGGGGCCTATAATGAGAAGATGGGAGAATGCTAAGAAGTGACTAATGAGCTTACAGCAGCTATGTGATGGAGGAGGGTCATCTTTCTATCTGTTGTTTTCCTTGGTTAATTAATAAAGAAACTGCTTGGCCTCTGATAGGGTAGAATTTAGATAGGCAGAGTAAACAGAACAGAATGCTGGGAGAAAGAAGCCAAGTCAGAGAGTCGCCATGATTCGCCCACCAGACACAGATGCAGGTTAAGATCTCCCTGGTAGACTCTGAAGTTCCTCATCCCCTCCCTATACTCCCGGGCTCCCTGCAGGGGCTCTACCCCCCCATACTGCCTCTCTCTTCTTGTCCCACCCAGCTTGCAACAAGAACCCTTCTTCCTTCTGTCCCCTTTCCTCTTTGGGCACATAACACCATCCAGCTCAGTCTGTCTGGCGCTGGGGGCAAACCCTCAGGGCAAGTAGGCAGGCGAGACCTCCTTTGTCTCACTGGCCCGCCTGCACCAACCAAGGTAGGCGCTTTGTTTACGAACTACCCAACCTCCACGGAGATCTGATCTCGGCACCAGGAGAGACAGCAGGGCGGTGAGTTTGTGACCAGTGGCGGCGGAAGCAGCCCTGGACAGGGAACTCTGAAGTTCCTCATCCCCTCCCTATACTCCCGGGCTCCCTGCAGGGGCTCTACCCCCCCATACTGCCTCTCTCTTCTTGTCCCACCCAGCTTGCATCCAGAACCCTTCTTCCTTCTGTCCCCTTTCCTCTTTGGGCACATAACACCATCCAGCTCAGTCTGTCTGGCGCTGGGGGCAAACCCTCAGGGCAAGTAGGCAGGCGAGACCTCCTTTGTCTCACTGGCCCGCCTGCACCAACCAAGGTAGGCGCTTTGTTTACGAACTACCCAACCTGCACGGAGATCTGATCTCGGCACCAGGAGAGACAGCAGGGCGGTGAGTTTGTGACCAGTGGCGGCGGAAGCAGCCCTGGACAGGGAACTCTGAAGTTCCTCATCCCCTCCCTATACTCCCCGGGCTCCCTGCAGGGGCTCTACCCCCCCATACTGCCTCTCTCTTCTTGTCCCACCCAGCTTGCATCCAGAACCCTTCTTCCTTCTGTCCCCTTTCCTCTTTGGACACATAACACCATCCAGCTCAGTCTGTCTGGCGCTGGGGGCAAACCCTCAGGGTAAGTAGGCAGGCGAGACCTCCTTTGTCTCACTGGCCCGCCTGCACCAACCAAGGTAGGCGCTTTGTTTACGAACTACCCAACCTGCACGGAGATCTGATCTCGGCACCAGGAGAGACAGCAGGGCGGTGAGTTTGTGACCAGTGGCGGTGGAAGCAGCCCTGGACAGGGAACTCTGAAGTCCCTCATCCCCCTCCCTATACTCCCGGGGCTCCCTGCAGGGGCTCTACCCCCCCATACTGCCTCTCTCTTCTTGTCCCACCCAGCTTGCATCCAGAACCCTTCTTCCTTCTGTCCCCTTTCCTCTTTGGGCACATAACACCAGCCAGCTCAGTCTGTCTGGCGCTGGGGGCAAATCCTCAGGGCAAGTAGGCAGGCGAGACCTTCTTTGTCTCACTGGCCTGCCTGCAACAAGCAAGGAGAGACATCACTATAACACCAGGAGACTAGCACTGCAGAGAGCCATCACTGGGAAGGTACATCAGTAGGCAAGGAGACCTGATCCGGTAAAAGAAGATCCAGAGGGGAGCATTCAGAGAAAGAGATGGGCAGGCGCCAATGCAAGAATTCACCTAACAATCTGAAAAACTATATGAAACCACCAGAACCCAGCGACCTCCCAACAGGTGGACATGAACACCTTAATCATGAAGAAGTAGATAAAATTGACTTTATGAAAGTGATTGACGCCCTTAAACAACATGTAAAAAATGCCCTTATAGAAATGGATGAGAAGTATAACAGAAAGTTTGAAGAATTGAGTAAATCAGTGAATGATACCCTAGGAAACCAAGGAAAAACAATCAAACAGATAATGGAAACAGTTCAAGACTTAAAAACTGAAATGGAGGCAAAGAAGAAAACACAAACAGAAGGTCAGCTGGACAGGGAAAATCTAGGTAAACGAATAGAGACTACAGAAGCAAGCATAACCAACAGAATACAAGAGATAGAAGAAAGAATCTCAGATTCTGAAGATACCATAGAGAAAATAAACACGCTGATCAAAGAAAACAGCAAGGCCAACAAATTCTCATCACAAAACATTCAGGAAATATGGGACACAATAAAAAGACCAAACCTAAGAATAATAGGAATAGAAGAAGGAGAAGAAGCGCAGCTCAACGGTCCAGAAAATATATTTAATAAAATTATAGAAGAAAACTTTCCCAACCTAAAGAAAGATATACCTATGAAGATTCAAGAAGCATACAGAACACCGAATAGGCTGGATCAAAAAAAAACATCCTCTCGCCATATAATAATCAAAACACAAAGCATACAGAATAAAGAAAGAATACTAAGAGCAGCAAAGGAAAAAGGCCAAGTTACTTATAAAGGTAAACCTATCAGACTTACACCTGACTTCTCTATGGAAACCATGAAAGCCAGAAGGTCCTGGATAGATGTACTGCAGAAACTAAGAGACCATGGATGCAAGCCCAGACTACTATACCCAGCCAAGCTTTCATTCACTATAAATGGAGAAAACAAAATTTTCCAGGATAAAAACAAATTTAAACAATACGTAGCCACAAATCCAGCCTTACAGAAAGTAATAGAAGGAAAATCACTAACCAAGGAGTCCAACAATGACCACAATATCTCAGACAACTAGAGACCCTTCACCAGCGCAACACAAAGAAGGGGAACACACAAAATTTCCAACTTAAAAAATGACCGGAGTTAACAACCACTGGTCATTAATATCACTTAATGTCAATGGACTCAACTCTCCTATAAAAAGGCACAGACTAAGAGATTGGATACAAAAACAGGATCCAACATTCTGCTGTTTACAAGAAACACACCTCAACCACAAAGACAGGCACCTACTCAGAATAAAGGGTTGGGATAAGGCTTATCAAGTAAATGGACCTAAGAAACAAGCAGGGGTGGCCATACTAATTTCTAACAAAGTTGACTTCAAACTTAAATCAATCAGGAGAGATGGAGAAGGACATTTTCTACTCATAACAGGAACAATTCATCAGGATGAAGTCTCAATCCTGAATATCTATGCCCCTAATATAAAAGCACCCACGTACGTAAAAGAAACATTGTTAAAACTCAAGGCAGCCATCAAACCGCACACATTAATAGTAGGAGACTTTAATACTCCTCTCTCACCAATGGACAGGTCAAGTAGACAGAAACCTAACAGAGAAATAAGAGAATTAATGGAGGTAATGAATCAAATGGACTTAACAGACATCTATAGAATATTCCACCCAAATAGGAAAGAATATACCTTCTTCTCTGCAGCTCATGGAACCTTCTCAAAAATCGACCACATACTCGGTAACAAAGCAAACATCCACAGTTACAAAAAAATATTAATAACCACCTGTATCTTATCAGATCACCATGGATTAAAGCTAGAATTCTGCAACAATGCTACCCCCAGAAAGCCTACAAACTCATGGAAACTGAATAGTCAACTACTGAACCATTCCTGGATTAAGGAAGAAATAAAGAAAGAAATTAAACTCTTCCTTGAAGACAATGAAAATAAAGAAACAACATACTCAAACCTATGGGACACTATGAAAGCAGTTCTGAGAGGAAAGTTCATAGCACTAACTGCCCACTTAAAGAAAACAGAGAAAGCACACATTGGAGACTTAACAGCCCACCTGAAAGCTCTAGAAAAAAAAGAAGCAGACTCACCTAGAAGGGGTAGAAGACTGGAAATAATCAAATTGAGGGCTGAAATCAACAAAATAGAGACACAGAAAACAATTGAAAGAATCAATGAATCAAAAAGCTGGTTCCTGGAGAAAATCAACAAGATTGATAAACCCCTATCCAAACTAATCAAACGGCAGAGAGAGAATTTGCAAATTAATAAGATCAGAAATGAAAAGGGAGACATAACCACAGACACAGAGGAAATTCAGAGAATCATTAGATCTTACTACAAAGGCCTGTATGCCACAAAACTGGAAAATGTAAAAGAAATGGACGCTTTTTTAGATAAATACCATTTACCAAAGTTAAACCAGGACCAGGTGAACAACCTAAATAGACCAGTTAGTCGTGAAGAATTAGAAGCTGTTATCAAAAACCTCCCTTCCAAAAAAAGTCCAGGACCAGATGGTTTCAATGCAGAATTCTACCAGAACTTCCAAGAAGACCTAATACCTATTCTCCTTAAAGTATTTCACAATATAGAAACAGAAGAGTCATTGCCAAATTCCTTTTATGAAGCTACAGTAACTCTGATACCAAAACCACACAAAGACACAACCAAGAAAGAGAATTACAGGCCAATCTCACTCATGAACATCGACGCAAAAATCCTCAACAAAATTCTGGCAAACCGAATCCAAGAACACATTAGAAAAATTATCCATTATGATCAAGTAGGCTTCATACCAGAGATGCAGGGCTGGTTTAACATACGCAAATCTATCAATGTAATCCATCATATAAATAAACTGAAAGAAAAAAACCATATGATCGTTTCATTAGATGCTGAAAAAGCATTTGACAAAATTCAACATCCCTTTATGATAAAAGTCTTGGAGAGATTAGGGATACAAGGGTCATACCTAAATATAATTAAAGCTATATACAGCAAGCCGACAGCTAATATCAAATTAAATGGAGAGAAACTTAAAGCCATCCCACTAAAATCAGGAACACGCCAAGGCTGTCCACTCTCTCCATACCTCTTCAATATAGTTCTCGAAGTTTTAGCAATAGCAATAAGACAACATAAGGGGATAAAGGGGATTCAAATTGGAAAGGAAGAAGTTAAACTTGCATTATTTGCAGATGATATGATAGTGTACATGAGCGACCCCAAAAACTCCACCAAAGAACTCCTACAGCTGATAAACGCCTTTAGTAATGTGGCAGGATACAAGATCAACTCCAAAAAATCAGTCGCCCTCTTATACACAAAGGATCTGGAAGCAGAGAGAGAAATAAGAGAATCATCACCTTTCACGATAGCCACAAACAGCATAAAATATCTTGGGGTAACTCTAACCAAGGAAGTGAAAGATCTATTTGACAAAAACTTTAAGGCATTGAAGAAAGAAATTGAAGAGGATACCAGAAAATGGAAGGATCTCCCTTGCTCTTGGATTGGGAGAATCAACATAGTAAAAATGGCAATTCTACCAAGGGCAATTTATAGATTCAATGCAATCCCCATTAAAATCCCATCAAAATTCTTCACAGATCTTGAAAGGACAATAATCAACTTTATATGGAGAAACAAAAAACCCAGGATAGCCAAAACAATCTTATACAATAAAGGAACTTCTGGAGGCATTACCATCCCTGACTTCAAACTCTATTACAGAGCTACAGTAATGAAAACAGCGTGGTACTGGCATAAAAACAGAGAAGTCGACCAATGGAATCGTATAGAAGACCCGGATTTTAACCCACAAACCTATGAACAACTGATTTTTGATAAAGGAGCTAAAAGTATACAATGGAAGAAAGAAAGCATCTTCAACAAATGGTGCTGGCACAATTGGATGTCAACCTGTAGAAGAATGAAAATAGACCCATATCTATCACCATGCACAAAACTCAAGTCCAAATGGATCAAAGACCTCAATATCAATCTGAACACACTGAACCTGATAGAAGAGAAAATGGGAAGTACCCTACAACATATGGGCACTGGAGATCGCTTCCTATGTATAACCCCAGCAGCACAGACATTAAGGACAACATTGAATAAATGGGACCTCCTGAAACTGAGAAGCTTCTGTAAAGCAAAGGACACTGTCATTAAGACAAAAAGGCAGCCTACTGACTGGGAGAAGATCTTCACCAACCCCGCAACAGACAAAGGTCTGATCTCCAAAATATATAAAGAACTCAAGAAACTAGACTTTAAAAGGATAATTAACCCAATTAAAAAATGGGGCACTGAACTGAACAGAGAATTCTCAACAGAAGAAGTTAAAATGGCCAAAAGATACTTAAGGTCATGCTCAACCTCCTTAGCGATCAGAGAAATGCAAATCAAAACAACTTTGAGATATCATCTTACACCTGTCAGAATGGCTAAAATCAAAAACACCAAGGATAGCCTTTGCTGGAGAGGTTGTGGAGAAAGGGGTACCCTCATCCATTGCTGGTGGGACTGCAAACTTGTGCAACCACTTTGGAAATCAGTGTGGCGGTTTCTCAGAAAAATTGGGATCAACCTACCCCTGGACCCAGCAATACCACTCTTGGGAATATACCCAAGAGATGCCCTATCATATGACAAAAGCATTTGTCCAACTATGTTCATAGCAGCATTATTTGTAATAGCCAGAACCTGGAAGCAACCTAGATGCCCTTCAATGGAAGAATGGATGAAGAAAGTGTGGAATATATACACATTAGAGTACTACTCTGCGGTAAAAAACAATGACTTCTCGAATTTTGCATGCAAATGGATGGAAATAGAAAATACGATCCTTAGTGAGGTAACCCAGACCCAAAAAGAAGAACATGGGATGTACTCACTCATAATTGGTTTCTAGCCATGGATAGGGGCCACTGAGTCTATAATTTGTGATCCTAAAGAAGCTAAACAAGAGGGTAAACCCAAGGGAAAACATATAGATATCCTCCCAGCTATGGGAAATAGTCATGACTGATGGGCAAAAAATTGGAATCTTGGGGGTGGGGTGGGATGGGGATGAGGGGTGATGGGGAGAGAAAAGTGTGAAGGAGAGGATGAGGGGAACTGGGGGAATCGGGGTGAATGGGGATAAAGAAAGGTTGGATAGGGGAGCAGGGAAACTCATACCTTAGGTAAGGGAGCCACCTAAGGGGTGACAAGAGACTTGAACTTGGAATGGCTACCAGATGCCCAGGGCAATGTCCCCAGTTAGTTCATTGGGGCACCTGAGGATAGGGAACCTGAAATGAACCTATCCTATAATCTTACTGATGAATATCTTGCATATCGCCATAGAACCTTCATCTAGCGATGGATGGAGATAGAGCCAGAGACCCACACTGGAGCACCGGACTGAGCTCCCAAGGTTATAATGAGGAGCAGAAGGAGAGAGAACATGAACAAGGAAGTCAGGACCATGAGGGGTGCACCCAACCACTGAGACAGTGGGGCCGATCTATTGGGAGCTCACCAAGGTCAGCTGGACTGCTACTGAAAAAAACATGGGATAAAACCGGACTCTCGGAATGTGGCGGACAATGAGAGCTGACGAGAGGCCAAGGAGAATGGCACAGGAATTTTCATCTGGCGATGGATCGAGAGAGAGACAGAGACCCAATTTGGATCAACCGTCTGAGCTCTTAAGGTCCAAATGAAGAGCAGAAGGAGGGAGAACATGAGCAAGGAAATCAGGACCACGAGGCGTGCACCCACCCACAGTGACAGTGGAACTGATCTATTGGGAGCTCTCCAAGGCCAGCTGGACTGGGACTGAATAAGCATGGGTTGAAACTGGACTCTCTGAACATGGCGGACAATGAAGGCTGATGAGAAGCCAAGGACAATGGCACTAGGTTTCGATCCTAATACATGAACTGGCTTTGTGGGAGCTTAGCCTGTTTTGATGCTCACCTTCCTGGGCCTGGATGGAAGTGGGAGGACCTTGGTCTTCCTGTAGGGCAGGGAATTTGGACTGCTCTTCAGTAGCGAGAGGGAGGGGGAATGGACTGGGGGGAGGAGAAGAGGAGTGGGGTTAGGGGAGGGGAGAGGGGGGAGAGGGCAATGTGTGGGAGGAGGGGAGGGAAATGGGAAACGGGGAGCAGTTGGAAATTTTAATTAAAAAAGAATAAAAAAAAATATAATAAAAAAAAAAAAAAAAAAAAAAAAAAAAAAAGATCTCCCTGGTAAGCCACCAGATCGGGGTGCTACACAGATTATTAGAAATGGGTTAATCTAGATATGAGAGCTAGCCAGTAAGAGGCTAGAGCTAATGGGCCAAGCAGTGTTTAAAAGAATACAGTTTCCGTGTAATTATTTCTGGTAAAGCTAGCCGTGCGGAGCTGGGCGGGAACGCAGCCCACCGCTCCTATTACAACAGCTATGACTGCAGACATAAGACCTGGACAAGATCAAGCCAGTCAAAATACCAGCATGGATGGAGGAGGGACTCACAAAGCCCCCCCCCCCCCCCAGCAGAGAAGCTATGGACAGTTGATGTTTCCTGGAGGAAGGGAGGGTCATTTTTCTTCAGGGATTCAGGAAGAGTCATCTGTCTCTTTTCACAACACAGGAAGGGTTAGTATTTCTTGCACCTGGAGTCCTAATACATAATTTGACCCCTTAGAGGTCAGTACTACTGCTTCTTTGAAGGTTTCTTTAATCCATGCCCTTATTTCTGACAAGTTATTCCCTGAATAGTAGAGGACCTGTGCATTTGGGAAGAGAAAGAGGTTGCTTAAAGAAGAATAGGAATGAGGCAGTGCCAAACACAAGGAGGTTCCGATCATCAGTTCAAGAGCTTCTTCCTGGCCAGGGTTTTAATACTTGCTTTTAGTATGGTCTTTGTTACGGTTTATATTGCTGTGAAGAGACACCGTGACGCAGCAACTCTTATGAAAGAAAGCGTTTAATTAGAACTTGCTTAATTTCAGAGGATTAGTCCATTGTCATCATGGTGGGAAGCATGGCGGTACATGTTGGCACAGGCCAACATGGCTGGCATGGTGATGGAGAAGGAGCTAAGAGTTCAACATCCAGATTGTCATGCCGCAGGAAGAGAGACATACTCTGGGCCTGGCTTATGCATTTGTAACTCCAACCCCCCTCTCCACAGTGATACAGGTCCTCCAAGGCTATACCCACTGCAACAAGTTCATACCTCCTAAAGCCATTCCCTAAACATGCAAATATATAAGCCTATGTAGGCCCTTCTTATTCAAATCACCACAGGTCTGGTAACCTGATTGTTAGTTTTAATTGTATCTAACTGGTAACAGGTAGGTTCCAAGGTAAAAGTTGTAAACAGCACCATCAATCTTCCAGTTCCATAAAACACCCTCATAGGCATCCGTGACCTTGGTTAGTGACTGGATCATTTGTGGTGAGCAATGCTGGTGAAATTTGATTGAAAAGTTGAGCATTTTTCCTGGGACAGGTTCTAACTCAGCCGAGGCAAATGAGTACAGTTTTCTAGAGAGTTTGAAAGTCTCTGGCTCTGAAGAGGAGCTGGCCAGGATTTCAAAAACTGTTTTTACAAGCTTGGAGTCTCAGAGCCCTGAAGTGTCGATCATTTATTTTGCTTAAATTTTAGCTACCACAACCTCCCTACCTACTGTCTCCCCAGTATTCCACATTTTTCTGTTTGGCCATTTTACTTAAGAGGCATCTGCCATGATTTCCAGTGGTGGAGCTCGGGACAAACCTGGCAGTAGAGTCTGGGTCATCTACCACACTGCTTTGATAGATAAGGAAGGACTGAGCTAAGACAAGATATGTGAATCAGATCTAGAGTCCAAGCTTTGATAAACTGTGTTTCTCTGTGAATTCAACAAAAGTCCTCAAGATGAAGACTGAAGAATCAGGGACGATGTAGAAGGGAGAGAAAACCAATAATAAATTGAACAAGTTTAGGTGGATACGGTATGGGATTAGTGGATACAGCTAGATTTTAGAGGCTATGCAATTTTTGCCAAATTAATTAACCATAAATCAAGAGAAATCTGATAGTCCAGGGAGATGTGTTGACAATAACCTTAAAGGCACAGAAGTAAGTTCCAACTCTCTGACCTTTAGTCAAGGTGGCACAGACCCATGCTTACAGGTCCTGTCACAATTGTCCCTAGCCTTTGACACTGTCAGGATGGAACTTCTGCTCCTGTTATTCACTCCTTTCCCCTCCACATGACAAACACATTCAGATCTCAAATCCCTGAGAATGTCTCTAAATTCGACCCATCTGTCATTGTTCTCTTGCTAAAGAGAGACACCATGACTAAAGTAACTCTTGTAAAGAAAGTACTGCTTACAGTTTCAGAAGCCAGTCCATTATCATCATCGAAAGGAACATGGTGGCACACAAGCAGCCACAGTGCTGGAAAAGTAGCAGAGAGTTCTACATTCTGTTCCATAGGCAGAGAGAGAAAGTAACACCGGCTCTGGCCTGAAACCTGAAGGCCCACCCTCCCAGTGACACACTTCCTCCAACAAGGTCAGGCCACACCTCCCAAATCTTCTAATCACCTGAGTTCCATTCTTTCATGACTGAGCTTGTGGGACCATTCTTATACAATTTACCACACCATTCTTTGGGGTATTTACATAATTGCATGTAAGGATAGACATAGCAAAGCCACAGTTCCTAACTAACTGCAATGTGGCAGACTTGTCCATACTTTGTCTCGAGCTCCTGCAGTCACTGTCAAAAGGAGATATCATCATGGCCATCGTGTAGGTGGAAGAGATGTGTGTTTTGTTCCAATGTCAGTGAGAAAGTGAGAACAGACATCATGAGCCGGTGCCTACGATAATTGCATCACCCTATCGTAGCAGCCCTAAGAGGGCAGATCTCCTCTTCACTCCCGAGTGATCTCAACCTGAGGGTAAACAGCCAAAGATTATGCTGTTCCTCAACTACTTTGTAGACATACTTCATACTTTCCCTTTCTCTATCCACCTCAACAAGAGCCTATGAATCTGGAAAGTGGAAATGAGATCTTAGCGTTCCACTGTGTCTTCTATAAACCCAGTTTCAGACAGTGTTCATTAAGTCAGGGTATGAAGAAACTACTCATATAGAAAACAAAAATAAGTTGTTCAGTGGTAGGCCTCTTGTTCAGCTCATAGAAACTAAAAACTAAGAGACCATAGGCTTCTTAGCATTTCAAAGATGGGATAAAAGGGAGTTGTTAAATAATGCATATCAGAAACATTTGCACTGACAATGTCAAGAAATACCATCTAAAATATAATTCACAGGGAAAAACAATTCACATGTCTAGATCCTGACAGTACAGAATAGCTTATTAGGATGAGAGACATTTATAGATTTTGGAATGCAGCCTAAAATCATACAGTAATTTTTAAATTATTTTCTGACCTTCAACAGGAAAACTCCACATTTTTGAAAACAAATATCAAATACAATTATGGTGGAAATTAATAAATATACTCCATATAAGACAGATGAGGTGTGATACAGTTTTTCCCCATCTCTCCTGTGAGAGAGATTTGCATGCTTTGGTTTTCATTGTGTTCCCGTGTTTCCCTTTCCTTTCTACCTCCTCCACCCATCACCATTGTATTAAATTAGAGGGAATGAGCACATACTTAATTTTGTGCACAAACAATTTATTGGTAGCTCTTCCCAGAAAGTACACTGGAAAAAATCCTTTTGATATTTGGCCATTGGTCAGCTATTCAATCACAGAATCTTAATTTTATTTTAACTTACCAATATTTTAAATCTCTCTTGTTGAAGAAAATTGTATTAATAAATATAAATTATACAAAATAGTTTTCTTATTAGTATATCAATTGTATAGAGTAAGGGAGGTCATTATGATACTTTCAGGTATATATTGCTCTTTACCTTCCTGGCTTATTGATCACTTTCTCTCCTCAAATTGTACTCTTCTATTTCAACTTTCTTTTTTTTTTCTTTTTTTGATTAGCACTCCCACTCCCTGCTCTTCTCCCATTCCCTTCACATACCCTCCCATCCCACCCTCCCTCTAATCCTAAGAGAGGGTAAGGCACTTTGCCTTGTGGAAAGTCCAAGGTCCTCCCCATTACATCTAGGCTGAGCAAGGTAAACATCCAGAGAGAATAGGGTCCCAAAAAGCCACTACATGTAGTAGAGAGAAATCCCAGTGCCACTGTCAGTGGCCCCTCAGTCTGCCCCAACTGTCAACCACATTCAGAGACACTAGTTTGATTCTATGCTTGTTCATTCCCAATCCAGTTGGAGTTGGTGAGTTCCCATTAGCTCAGGCAAACTGTCTCAGTGGATGAACCCCTCATGGTTTTGACCTCTTTGCTCATAGTCTCTCTCCTCCCAGTCTTCAACTGGACCTTAGGAGTTCAGTCCTATGCTCTGATATGGTTCTCTGCCTCTGTTTCCATCTGTTGTTGGACGAAGGTTCTATAGTGACATTTAAGATATTCATCAATTTGACTACAGGGGCAAGGCCAGTTTGGGCACCCTCTCCTCTATTGCTTAGGGTCTTAGCTGGAGTCATCCCTTTGGATTCCTGGGAATTTTCCTAGAGCCAAGTTTCTTGCTAATCCCATAATGGCTCCCTCAATCTAGATATCTCTTTCCTTGCTCTCATTTCTGTCCTTCCTCCATCCCGATTATCCCATTCCCTCAACTTCTCCTCAACCCTCCTCCTTTACCCCTCCTTTTCCCCTTCTCACCTTCCTTCTACACCCCCCCCACTCCCATGCTCCCAATTTTATCAGGCAATCTTGCCTGTTTCCAATTTCCAAGTGGATCTATATATGTTTTTCTTTAGGTTCACCCTTATTACTTAGTTTTTCTAGGATCATGAACTATAGGCTCAATGTCCTTTGTTTATAACTAGTATTCACTAATGAGTGAGTACATACCATATTCTTTCTTGGGGGTTCTGAAGGCTCTATAACCTCCTACTCAGGGCCACCAACTGGGGCCCAAGTGCTCACACACCTGAGCCTATGCTCACCTATGAGCTTATGTTCACACACCAAACCAAACACTGTGTTTATTGCAAAGGAAACACGGGCTGTGGAGCCAAATAACAACAGTAACTGTTAGCCTTTATCAAATGCTTTCTATTTTTGGATGATGATCTCTAATGAAAGGCTTATGAATTCTGACTGGCTCAGTTCTCACACGCTGCTGGAAAAAGCACTTACCAGTGCACAATTTCTGTCCACGTTTCACAGGTAAGATCAGTGAGTTCTGTAGATGAGTAAGGACAGGCAAGCTTGGCACAGTCCTGGGTAGCAGAACAGCCTCTAAAATTAGGCCACTCAGCACCAGAATCTGAAGATCGCTCAACATAAAATATCTAAGTAAAGAGAGACTTTTAACGTAAATCCTTTATATTCCAATGCTTATCTCCTTAATTGCGGGGTTTTAGTTCTCTTTCCAATTGCCTCACAACAGGTTATTAAGCCTCAGCTGGGGCTCCTTATGAGGTGCAGGGTGGAGACTATGTCTGGAGAAAAGTTTGTCCTATTTTTGGACAGCAGTATTAGAAAACTTCTTGGCAGGGAACTAAATTTTCTTCTGGTTTTCTGTGTCAAGGGAACAGTGATTGGAAAGACCAGGAGATGAGAGGCTGGGTGGAACGCGAGGCTGTGCTGCTCAGAGCTGAGGCAACACCAGCCCTGTTGCTGCTGTGAGGCAGACTGCAGGTGAAGGCCCAGCCGCTGAGGCACACCTTCTTCTGTAAATGGATGCCTGAAGCCCCCAGAGGTCTCTACATGACGGTCGAGAGGGTAGTGCTATTGGAAAACAGACTCTTTAAGAAACAGGTCCTACTGAGGGGTCTTATGTCATCGAGGGTGTGCCTCCAAGTGAATGTGGGATCCTGGTTCTTTATTGGACCTCCTTGTTTTTATTTATTTATTTATTTTTTTGAGGTCGGTGATTTCATTCCGGGATGTGTTCTCATCAGCACGTGTTGCCTCATCACATGCCCAAAGCAACAAGGTCAATTGACCATGAGGCCTCATAAACCTCTACTCTGTGTAGTTTGACTATTTCTGTCATTTGTTACCATGATGGCAAACTGATGGCACAGCCCCCCAAGCTTCCCCTGGATGCCAGGTCCCCCACCCTGTTCTGAACACTGCCGCGTGTTCATGAGCAACACTCAAGGGAAAGGGCAGGTCCTCTTCTGGGACTCTGACGTTTAGCTTGTTCCCTGCTTTTTCAGAGCCCTGTATCCATCATTGCTATCTTTACTCAGACAGCTGACAGTCTCTCAAGAAATGTCTCAGTGGCTGAGGCCTGAGAGAGGGACCCGTATTGTCCATTTTCATCCAGCTGCAGCATCCTGTCCACTGCTCCACTGTCTGTCACTCTCGCCTTTCCTCCCAGATGCTATGTTGTGTGCTTCCTCACCTTTTCCTCCCAGATGCTATGCTGTGTGCTTCAGCTTTGAGGAACAGCAGAAATCACAGCACCTGCACTGCTGTAGCCAGAGACGATGCTTAATAGTGTTACACGGAAAATAACATGGTATTTATGTTTCTACTTAATAGAGAATTGGCCTAATTGGAAAGTCTCTCCTTGCACGTCAAAAGAGGAGAGTCATGGTTCTGAACACCTCCCCAGTGCCTCAGCGCTGAGAAGAACAAGAGTCAACTGAAGGAGTGAACAGAGTGAACACAAGAGGTCCAGACAGAAGGTGGGCATGAGAAAAAAACCCTACCTTGTCTGCCCTGCTGGTTAGTACCTACAGCAAGCAGGGTGACCTTCTACAGACTTCATCAGAGTACAAGCCTTTGCTTAGAAATGTTTGGTATTTTATTACATAAAGCATAATCTTTAGTAACTATGGCTAGGAAGCAAAAATATTCCACAATGGTATAAAGATCAGGGTACCAGAAAGCAATCTCTCCAGCCACCACATGACAGCTCCTAGGGGGAAACTATCCCCAGAGGAAATAAATAGGTTCTGTTCCAAGGACAGAATAAGGAATTCTGAGCTATCAAAAATAAATCCTTCCCCACCATCATTGCCAAATGTCTAAGGATCTCTCCAGATATTAGAAAAGAGAGAACAGAATCTAACAGACTATGCCAGTTAGAACACTTAGTTTACTATATTATTTTATTTGCTATATTTTTATTTACTATATTTATTTACCATGCGTTATTTCCTTTTGTTTTCGCATTGCTCTAATAAATTATCATAACTTCCAGCACAAAACACTTTTTTTCTCCTACAGTACTCCGATATTCAAGATTCCTGAGTGGACTGGAGCAGTGGCTCAGTGGTTGCGGCAATGTGTTGCTCCCTCAGAGGTCTGAATTCCATTCTTAGCACCCAGGAGGAGCAGCTCCCAGCCACCTGCAGCTCCAGCTCCATGGGGACCCGGTGTCTCTGGGCTCCACACCTCATCTGCACACACAAACACACAGAGACACATAATTTAAAATAACAGAATAAATCTCTCTCTCTCTTTTTTTTTTTTAAACCAAGAATACATCTCCTTGTATCATGTCATAGAAATTTCTGCCTGAGTCTACTCAAACTGATAGTAAAGATTCACATTTTCAACTCTGGGACTTTAAATGGGCAGCTCAGGTCAGCAGTCCCTTCTGAATGTTCAGATAGCCTTTCATCATGAGAATTCTACAGATGCTCCATCGTACAGGCTTGTGTGTGTGCAGAGTTCAGCACGGGTAAACGTTTGCTTCAGTTCTTGAGACAACTGATGCTTTTGAGTGTGTTCCATCTTATGGCCATATTCCGTGCCATACTTAATCCTAGCAAATCTCAAGAGTTCTAGAAAAGACGTGGTCACATGGTCACTAGTCAGAACAAGGAGAGTTAAAAGAAGGGCTGTCTCGACATGGAGATAGGGGCTGCGGTAACACAGTCACATACCTGAAGACCAAGGAGCAGATCTACCAGAAGCTGGAAGTGGAAGGGAGAATTCTCCCCAAGTCTTCAGATGATGCATGTATCTGTTAACGTCTTAATATCTCGTCCCAACAGGTCTTCAATGAATACTTCCTTAAGCTACTATGTTTGGGGGCCATCTGTTATCGTAATGCTGGCAAAGACATTGAAAATGTAACAAGGATGTTCCCACTGTGTCTAGAAATTCTATCATTCACAAATGCATTCCTTTGTCTCAAATGCACAATAATTTCAAATAAAATATAGCAAGGTCCTTTGGAAAAGACGTTGTGTTTGACATTATGTGCTCTGGAAATGGAGGTCTCGAGGTCCTGTGTCTCCAAAGAAACACTGAGTACTATGGCAGTAATCCTAAAGGGCTGAATAGAACCAACTCCAAACAACAGCTTGACTTGAGGACAATGTCACTTGTCTGCCATTTGTCACAGTGTTCCTTATGTAGGGAATCCAGGCTCTAATGAAACCCTGGTCACTGCGGCCCTTGGACTCATCTATGAGTCTTCACCCCCTACCATCTCAGAGCATGCTCTGTGCAATGGAATGAGGCTGCAGGGGGCCAATGAACATGTCCACAGAGGTAACTCCATCCACTCTCAGACCATGATGCAGTGCCCAGTCTTCATAGTTCCTTATCCAAATATCCCTAGACTGTTTCCCAGAGCTCTGCAAAATTTTCTCCTAGATCCATGCCGTCTGTGGGGTAGACGACTCTTTCGGTGTCCACGCTCCTCCTCTTGGTGGCGATGAGTGTGCAAAGCATGAAACACAGCCTGGGCCTGGAGACGAAGCCTGGTTGGGTCCCAGGCTACACCTATTCTAGCAGTGCTTTAGTACACCCCAGACATGGTCTTCTGGTTCTCAACCAAGACACAGCTCTCAAAACATACATTCTTAAATAACGTAGTCCAAAAGTTCAATATTTGGGAAAGTGGAAGGTAAGCCTTCCATATGCACTGCTTCCATAGAGCCAGAGAACTCATCATGGCCCTGACTGAAATATGAGGTAGTTTCGAACACCCTGTGAAGGTAGAGAATTGAGCAATCAACTGTCCATCAAAAGATGGCGTAAGAACAGGACCCCAGCCTGCAAGTGAGACACTTGGTCCTGTAGCTGGTTTTAATGTTAACTTGCCACAAATCAGGATCACCTGAGCAGGCGGCCTCATCTGGAGAACAGTCCTGGTCACCTTGGTTTATACTGTTAGCAATCAATATAAAAACAGAGTATTTCAGAAGGAAGTGTAAGTAAAATAAAAAGAAATTCCTTTCATTGCTTCTGATCATGGCATAAAGCACAACAATAGAACTGTAGCTAAGACACCTGGAAAGGGCTTGACCATGAATTTAAGCACTATATCAAGGGTGGAAATGGCTGTATTTCAAAAAACAGAAATGGGGCCCCTGTCCCTCAGAGGATTTAAGGTTTTGAGCTAAAGCTTCCAGAAATGTAAAGTTGGGATAATTAAGCCTATAGCAAAGGGATCTGTGAGAATTCAGAAAGGAATGGACCGAGTCAAACAGAATCCTACTGAATTGTAACTGGTCTTGTTCTGATGAGAGACCATGTGTCTTCTAGAATCTAAACTCACCATCTACAGATACCTTCCTATCTGTGAGGGTCTACCTAGATAATTTAGATAATTAACTAATGATCCTATCTTAATTATGACTGCCGGGGTTTATTTGTCAAAATAAGGTCAATTTGTACATTCTGGGTGGCTGCATCTTCTGCAGTCATATTTGACTCTGAAATGATGAATTCTGCTATTTGAGTAACACTCTTTTGTGTGCCTATAAACCGAATGCCAGTTTTATGCAACACAAGAGGGGAATTCCAAGCCTTGCTGTGTCCATTGTGACCTCCAGCCTAGGCCACGATCACAAATGTTGGTCTAGGATTTCAGACCACCGTGCAAGTTGAGCATTATTCCCATGGGAAATGAGCTTCCATTGTAACGTGGAAGTGAGGAAGAGAATACAGGCAGCAGAAGGGAAGGTCTTAAGATGGTCTTAGCAAAACCAAAGCACAGTAAAGAAAGAAACATCACCTGTCTTTACTTTCTAATACCCTTGGTTGTATCACAAGCATTTCTAGAGATTAAACTTCAGATCCAAAACAAATTTTAATTCTTTCTCAAGCAAAGAGATGGAGGAAGGAAGCAGGTGCTTGCCCATTCCACCCCACATCTTAAAATCACATATGTTTATAGCACCACTGCATGGAAGACATTAATATTCATGTGCACTGCGTATGTTGAAACTAGGACCTTACAGAGAGAAGCATCTTGGCACACTCCTGCAGCTAGTATAAAGTACTAATGCACAGATGCTCACTCAGCCTGCCCAGGACTCGCCCGCCCTGAACGGATCTGGATTGGCCCTGCTCCCCACAATGGCTGCCCTAACTCGCCTGATTTCTTTCCCCTGCCTTGGAAGCAGCTGTGGAGCATTTTTTTCCAGCTGTAGAACCAGAAGCTGGGAAAAGACATTTCCCTCTGCTTACACTACGCTGCCATCTAGTGGTCAGGATCGCATTTCTCCTTGTTATGTTTTTGAGGATGCCAGTTTTGCTTTCTAAAGTTGTGATTCTGTTTCTATCTCCACTAATGTCCCATACTGGCTCTGCAAACCATAGCCTCTGTATTCCTCTGTCACCCATGTATATCCCCACATGGTCATCTTCTGCTTCATGACCTCCTTCAACATAGGAGCATAATTCCCAGCATCAGGCAGATGAAAATCATAAAATATCCCTAATATATCCCCTTATGAGAAGTCTCGGTTATAATATGAAGAAAATTTCAGAGACCAGCTTAAATACAACTTGGCCAATAGACCGGCTTTAAGACATTTTTGCACCTGAGAACACAGTTCATAGCTCATCAAAGCTACTGTACATACTAGGGCATGGGAGTTGAGGCAGCTGCCCTGGGGTGACTTATCTAGTAGCTGACTCAACTCATACTCCCTGGGTACATCAATACAAAGTCAACCCTTTCTGGAAAGGAAGTGTAGAACTCTGAAACCATTTCTGACAACTCTGAGGCCTCTTGACCATAATGTTTCCCCCTCCCCTGGGAACTAAGGACCTAACAATTGCCCACACATGTACAGAAATGTTGGGAAGTTTCCATCATTTCCCTGAGTCCTTGTGAATGTTCTCCAAATAGAACTCAGTTATTGAATAGGGGCTAGATAACCCTTAGACGTTGACTTAGTTACTGATGTTTTGAGTCAGGCCCTGAGAAAGGGGCAAAATGACCCTCAGATGTTCCCCCCTTACCTCATCTAATCAGGCAACCGCTCTCCAGCCAATTATTGGTAACCAGACACCTCCCTTCCTTCTGTGGCTTTTTCCTTTAAAAATAGCTTGTACCAGCCATTTGGGGTCTTTCTGTCTTTTCAAATGCTGAAAGACCCTGTCATGATAAAATTAATAAAATCCTCATGCTTTTATATGAGCTATGGTGTGAAAGATGGTCTCTTGGGGCAACTTCTCCTTGGTGATTGGACTTTAGGGTCCAACAGAAGAAGACTGTTACCCCATTATCAACACACAGTCTGAACCTAGCCTCATCCTGCTACTATATCAAGTTACTGCAAACTTACTGCATGGATATGACACAGCTGCCTGCTCACAATGGATACATCTATAACACAGCCCCTACTCCAAAAGGTCGGTGAACAGCAGTGAAGGGTAGGAAAAGAAGAAGAGCCAGAAGACAGAGTGTTTCCAATGAGAGTAATTTATTTATTTATTTATTTACATCCTAATTGTAATTTGCCCTCCCTTCTCTCCTTCAAGTCCTTTCCCAACTTCTTTTCTGCTTCCTCCCCTGATCCACTCCTGCTCTGTTTCTATTCAGAATAGTAAGGGCATTCCTCCCATGGATATTAACAAAACACAGCATATCGAGTAGCAGTAAGACTAAGCACCTCCCTTGGTATTGAGGATGGACAAGACAATCCAGCAGGAGGAAAGGGTCTGAAAAGCCAGAAAAGGAGTCAAAGACAGGCCCTGCTCCCACTTCTAGGAGTCCCACAAGAATACCTAGCCACACCACGGTAACATATATTTAGAGGGCCTAGGCAGGCTCCCTGGTTGTTGGTGCAGTCTCTGAGCCCCTAGGAGTCCAACTTAGTTGATTCTATGATTTCTTATGATGTCCTTGACCCCTTTGACCACTACCATCCTCCCACACCCTCTTCAGCAGGCTTCCCCACGTTTGGCCTAGTGTTTGACTGTGTCAGTGCATCTGTTCCCCACAGTTGCTGGATGAAGCCTCTCTGATTACTACTGGACTAGGCACTAATCTATGAGTATAACAGGATACAATTAGGCATCCTTGCATTGGGTGGGGATGGGAATATGAGAAATCAGGTAGGGTGGGGCAGGGGGGATAGTACTGACAGAGCCAACTGGAAAATGGGAGTCTTTCCAGGGTCAAGTAGAAACCAAGTGCAAAGGAAACTCCCAGGAATTTACAAGGATTGTTCCAGTGTACTGAATCCTTTTCTGCCCCACCAGCCAGCTCCCAATGACATGGAGACTTACTATTAATTATGAAAATTCAGCCTTAACTTAAGTTTGTCCCACTAGCTCTTATAACTTAAATTAGCCCATTTATTTTAATCTATGTTCTGTTGCTTGGTTCATTACCTTATCTCTCTGTACTACCCGTGCTGCTTCTTTCAAGTCTCGCTGGTGACTCCACCTTCTTCCCAGAGTTCTCTCTGTCTCTGGAAGTCCCTCCTCCTTCCTAGCTACTGGCTGTTCAGATTTTTATTACACCAATCATAGCAATAAATTTTCATACAGTGTACAAAAGTCCCACAACACTCCAGCTAAGACCCACAGCAATTGAAGATAGATAGCCTGAACCAGTCATTGCCTGTGACCAGGCAAGACTCCCAGTGCAGGAACTGGGACACCAACCAATTTGGCCTCCAGTCTGTCCTACCTATTGGATGTGCTGGGGAAAGGGTGGCACAGAGATTGTGGGAGTGGCCATTTAGTGACTGGTCCAGCCGAAGATCCCTGTCATGAGAGGGAGTCCACACCTGACACTACCTGGAGGGCCCAGAGGCAGGATGACCCAGAGACCTAGGATAGAACCAAACATGAGGGAGGAGACGGTCTTCTCTATACAGGGAAATGCACCCATGAAAAAGTAGCAATACAGTGGTCTAAACAAGACCTGGAAAATGGCAACACCTGTTGATATCTTAATATCCCAATACTATTAGGAAAATTCTCAGAAGGCCTCAGTCCTAAATGAAGAGCTATTGGCAATTAATGTTAGCTTAGAGAGGAAAAATCACTCATTCCCAGGGACGAGCCCCTTGAGAGGTTGTCCAATCCCAAGTGGTCAGACTTAAACATATATACTGATGAGCAGCACCCAATGGGTTAGCATGCTGTGTTTATATACATATACTTATTAAATATGTGCGTGTGTGTGTGCATGTGTGTATAACAATAATAATTAAGAAAAGGTCATGAATTTGAGAGAAAGTGGAAGGAGACACAATAGGAATGGGAAGGGAAATAGAAATGATGTAAAATGTATGAAATTATTAAAATTAGTAAAATATAATCATTAAACACTATTGGGTAGTTCATCATCTATGAATGAATAAATAGATAGATAATCAGTAGGTAGAAAGATGAAAGATAAATAGATAGATAGATAGATAGACAGACAGACGTATCCCACATGCTCCTTCTGCTGGGTACAGGCACAGCCTGCCCTGTTGATTTTTCTGATATATAAAGGGGCTGATCCTCGTTGTCTTAAAATCCTTAATCTTCAGGAGGTCCCATTTATTAATTGTTTCTCTCAGTGTCTGTGCTATTGGGGATTTATTTAGAAAGTGGTCTCCTGTGTCAGTATGTTCAGCTGTATCCCACTTTCTCTTCTATGAGGTTCAGAGTGGTTGGCTTTATAATGAAGTCTTTGATATATTTGGACTTGAGTTTTATGCATGGTGATAGATATGGATCTATTTTCATTCTTCTAAGAACACGGTCAACAAGACAAAATGGCAGCCTACAGAATGGGAAAAGATCTTCACGAGGCCCACGTCAGACAGAGATCTGATCTTCAAAATATAAAATAAATCAAGAAGTTTGTCATCAAAAGAACAAATAATCAAATTAAAAATGGGGTACAGACCTAAACAGAGAACTCTCAACAGAGGAATCTAAAATGCCTGAAAGACACTTAAGGAAATGTTCAACATCCTTAGTCATCAGAAAAATGCAAATCAAAACAACTCTGAGATTCTATCTTCTACCTGTAAGAATGGCCAAGATTAAAAACACTGATGATAAATTATGATGGAGAGGTTTTGGGGAAAAGGGAACACTTGTGCATTGCTGGTGGGAATGCAAACTGGTACAACCCCTTTGGGTGTCAGTGTGGCAATTTCTCAGAAAATTAGGAAACAACCTTCCTCAAGACCCAGTAATACCACTTTTGGGTATATATCCAAAGGATGCTCAGTCGTGCCACAACGACATGTGCTCAACTATGTTCATAGCAGCTTTGTTTGTCATAGCCAGAACCTGGGAACAACCTAAATGTCCCTCAACTGAAGAATGGATAAGGAAAATGTGGTACATTTACACAATGGAGTACTACACAGCAGAAAAAAAATAATGACAGCTTGAATTTTGCAGGAAAATGGCTGGAGCTAGAAAACATTATTTTGAGTGAGGTAACCCAGACACAGAAAGAAAATTATCATATGTACTCGCTCAAAGGTGGTTTTAAAACATAAAGCAAAGAAAACCAGCCTACAAACCACAATCCCAGAGAATTTAAACAACAATAAGGACACTAAGAGAGACTTACATAGATCTAATCTATGTGGGAAGTAGAAAAAGACAAGATCTCCTGAGTAAATTGGAAGCATGGGGACCATGGGGGAAGGGGAAAGGCAGGGAGGGGAGCAGAGCAAAATGTACAGCTTAATAACAATCAATTAATAAAAACAAATGAAATTATAATTGCTAAGACACAAAAGAGAAACAAGCACACACAGAAAAAAAAAGAAATGACAACAATCTACACATGCCTTTCAATAGCAACTTTAAATATTAATGGCCTCAAGTACCCGACCAAATGGTACAGGCTAACTGAATGGAGTAAGAAACAAAATCCATTTTTTTTGTTATCTACAAGAAACTCATCTTGTAAGACACTACGTTAAAGTGAAAGGATAGAAAAAGTTTAGAACTAAATGGGACCAGGAAGGAAGCGTCACTATCCATATATATGACAAAATAGATCTCAGACTAAAATCAGTCAGAAAAAATAAAGAAGAAAACTTTATTCTAATAAAGGGAATGATTAACCAAGAAGATATTACAATCCTGAACATAAATGCACTAAACTCTTGAACATTATATTTCATAAAAATTATACTATTAGATTTCAAAAACACATATTACCTCAACTCAGTAATAGTAGGTGAGCCCAATACCCTACTTTTTCAATAGACAGGCCATCCAGACAAAAAAGTAATAAAGAGAGAAACATTAAAATTAAATATCACACATCAAATGAACCCAACCAGTATCTATGTAACATTCCACCCAAACATCAAAGAATATACATTCTTCATAGAAGCCCATGTAAATCAGAGGCTGCTACCAAGACAATGAGTTGCTCTTCCCAAACTGGAAAGGTCCATTGCTGAAGACAACACCTACACAACTCACTGAACATGGAGAGGGTGAGCTGGTGCCTACATAGAACCTTGACCCATACATTTTAGTATCTTTGGTATGGGAAGGTACTCTATAGGCTACCAAAAGAGAAACATAAACACAAACCTAGCCACAAAACCTTTGATCTGCAGTCTGTCCTGTCTGTAAAATGTGCTAGGGCAATGGTAGCACAAAGCCAACAATATTCTAAGTGGTGGAAAATTTCAGAGCAATCCCATTAAAATCAAGAACGAGGCAGGGATGTTCAATATCCCTAAACCTTGTCAACATAGTGCATGAAGCTCTATATATAGCATTAGGGCAAGAGAAGGAAACTAATGGAATCCATGTATGAAAAAAGTAAAATTATCCCTATTTGAGATGATATAGTATCATATTTAAGAGGGCTCCCAAAAATCTACCATATATCTTCTAAATGGTCAACACCTTCAACAAAAAAGAAGGATACAAAATTAACTCATAAAATCCTTTTGTAAACCAACAACAAACACTCCCTTTCGCAATTATGGCCTCAATAAAGGTAAAGCATCTGGGAATACACCTACCCAAGGAAGTGAAAGATCTCAACAGTGAAAACTTCACATCTCTGAAGAGAGAAATTGAGGAAGACATTAGAAGATGGAAAGAACTCCCAAGCTCATGGACAGAATTAATATTGTCAACATGATCATTCTACTAAACAATTTGTAAATTCCATGAAAATTCAATGTAATTCCAATCAAAATATCTATGACATTCTTCATGGAAATAAAAAATCTTAAAATTCGCAGTGAAGCACCAAAGATCCCAGATAGCCAAAGCAACCCTGAGCAAAAGGAACAGTGCTGGGGGATTGCCATGAGATCCCAGCTTTATTACAGCACTGGAGGAGCAAACACAGCATGGTCCTGGCACAAAAGCAGGCATAGAGACTCAGATATTAATTCTCATAATTAGAGCCATGAGGCATTTGCTAAAGATGCCTGTATTACACACTTGCAGAAAGAGAGCATTCAAACAAAAGGTACTGGGAAAACAGGATGCCCATATATGGAAAAACTCTGAAACTGCTGGAAGAAAATGTAAGGCCACCCTACAGCATGTAGGCAGAAGGAAGGGTTGTCTGAATAGGATTGATTCCATTTGCTCAGGAACCAAGGCCAACAACTAACAAACGGGACCTCGCGAAACTCAAAATCTCTTTCCAGCAAAGAAAAGGAAGCCGCAGAGTGAGAGAGAATCTTTGCTAGCTACATATACAATAAGGGGTTAATATCTACACCATAGAAATTACTCAAAAAACAAAGAATTAGGAAAACAAATAGTCCAGTTTAAAAATGGGCTGTGAATTTGAGCAGAGCGTTCTCAAAAGAAGAAATAATAATGGCTAAAAAATAACTTTCAAAGGATTCAGTGTCCTTAGCAAGCAGGGAAATGCCAATTACAATTACTTTAAGAATTCCTCTTCCCCCAGTCAGGATGGTTGAGATCTAGAAAGCAACTGACCACAAGTGCTGGCAAGGTGGAAAGTGGAACCCTCATTCGCTGCTGGTGGGAGTACAAACTGGTACAGCCATGCTGGAAATCAGCGTGGGGGCGTCTCCCATAGTTACAAATAGATCTGTCGAATGACCCAGTCATGTATCTCCTAGGCATACACCGAAGGATTCGAAATCCTACTATAGAGACACTTGCTCAACCACATTCATGGACGCTGTACTCACAGTGGCTGGGAAATGCAAGTGGTGAACGTATAACCAAACATCATATGCATATGCATAGCAGACTGTACTCAACCGTGAAGAAAAGGAAAGTTTGCAGACTGATTGTGGGAACTGGAAAATATTATATGGAGTGAAGTAATCCATATTCAGAAAGACAAATGCTTTGAGCGTTTTGTCTTTTTTAGTGATCCAAGTCTGAACCTTCAGATTTGAGCATATAATGAGAAGAAACCCCAAGAGCCAGGAAAGAAAAAAGGGACCATGGGGAGAGAAGGAGCCCCAGAGAGTAGGGTAGTGGAGCATAGGGGATATAAAAGTGGGAAGGAGAAAAATGGAAGCTGTAATTGGGGAGGTGAAGGTTGATGCAGACAGAGAGGTAGGGAGGAAAGGGATAACACTAAGGATATTTGAAAAAGCCACAGGGAGGGACATTATTTCATAATACATAATTTAAAATACATAATACATTATTTCATAATACATAATTTAAAATACATAATATAATTATGTGCATATATAAACA